>NC_064627.1:246415398-246755398 GCF_023864275.1 Schistocerca cancellata
ATAGGTGACAAATACATAAGTGTTTAACTCGTTACCACCTTTTCGCCTAAGGTAGATACAGGGAAACGAATGCACAGTAAAATATGTGGTCAGACGGGATGAAGCTTCCGATCTAGATGAAAATATATCAATGCATTTAGCTACAATAGCCCAGCTATTCATATTAATAACCCAGGACTTGCTTTTGATAACGCAGGCAACCATCAATTAATACTTCACGAACTAAAGGCCACAAACTGAACCTGTATGGAGCACTTGAAATTTTTATTGACGACGGAAAACATGGGCAGAACACGCTCACTGACAAAGCTAAGACAGTGGTAATGCACTTTTTAGCAACGTCTCAAGCACGTTATACGATGCACAGTGACTGTTCCTACCATGTATTGCCAAATCGAAACATTAACAAATAAATAGTCTGAAATGTATGTGTATAACGTCTATATTTGGATATTTAATTTTTTACTATAATGATATTATGAAGTGAAAAGCATGTAAGGAGTTAAACACTTATGTACAGGGTGTTTGGAAGAGTTTGCATGAAACAGCTAGGGCTGAGATGTCACGTCATGGGGAACAACTTTTGTTACAGGCAAAATATTCGTTGACGCTTTTCGGCGACGCTAGTCATCCTTTAGTATTCGCTGACCCTGGAACGACGAGATTCCACCAAATTGGCAGGGCCTGCGAACCAGGGAGACCGCATATTACCTAACCCATTAAATTTATAGAGTGATTTTTAATAATAAAGCCTTAAGAATGAGTGTCTGTAAGTGGAGAAAGATATTTTAGAAACGAATAAGGAAGTTTTTAATTGGCTCGACCTACCACTTTCACTTAGAGCAGTAACTGGATTATAGACAACACACACTGCATACCACGTCTCAGACTCCATATGCCCTGCCACCTCTCACAAGCATAACCAATACAAAAGGACGCCTACCATCGCCAAGAAGCGTCAGCGACCATTGTCACTAATAAAAGTTGTTCTCCATGACGTGCTCAATCACCACCAGACGTTTGATGCAAATACTTGGGAACACTCTATATTTGTTATCTATAGAGTAAGCTAGTAATGAATGCTCTTTGCCTTAGAACGCACATACTTCTACATTTGTACAATCTTTGGACTGTTTATGTCGTTGTTTCGTGTTTGTGTGACGTCTAAGGATGAAAATGTATATTCATAACGGGCCTCAGGGCTTTTTTCTGCTGGAACGTACTGTAAGTAGCTTTATTACTGCTCAAAATTTGTGATCCAAGTGACATATTACGTCACAAATGATTATTATGTCTGATCTGTAGCGAAATGAAACTCAAAACAGACAACAGTCAACATCTAGCAAACAAGAATGTAGTCTAATTCACTAATCTACATGAAGATTACGGATTGTGGGAGAAAATAAAAAGTTACTGACACAGATGATTCTTTTAATTTATCTTTTATAGTATTTCATATACTTAATTAATTAAGCGTTTATTTCACCTGGTATGTCTAGGGCCTTCATATGTTCATCTTTAGTTAATGTCAGGGTATGCGTAGTGTATGATCAGTACATAGCAATAACAACGATAATACTGATAATAGTTGATAAAGTAATCATTATAATATGCGTAGTACATGAGCAGTAGATAATGATAATAATATTTACTATAATGAATACAAGTTATGTGGGAAATGTCAGTACGATCAGTGCTACGTTAAGTAATCTCCTCACTAAGGTTTGATCATTGTTAGCAACGAAATCTAACAGAAACGTATGACAGCTGTATAGAAGGATTAAAATTTGGAGGTATTGACTGGTATGGAGAGACAGTAGGGTAAATTTAGCGGATGAAATGAGGAAAGCAAATAAAGATAGATAGGACAGAGGAATGGACGAGTCGTGTTCACAATACGAGAGAAATACTGTTGTACATAAAACTGACAGTTGTGATAACGCCGAGAGGGAGGCTGCACCGCTGATTATAGATAAAACTTTACTCTCTACCTGAATCTAAAGTGGGCTGGATAAAACGCAGGTCACTGCTTAGTTTATTTCAAAGTGTTATGGCTGAAATGGTGAAGAAGATGGAGTAAGTTTTGGTTTTATGCATAGGTGAGGCAAAGAAGCTTGATGGACACTATATGCAAGGAGAAGGATTGAGAACACCCTTGACTAAGATAATGACGAATAAATCGGAACCTCTGAAAATCAAATCGCCTATCCGGTCATCATCACATTGACTGAGCACAGGAGGGATTAAGGTCCTCAAAAAAACCAGTTGATACACGCACACATCTTGTGCAAGTGTTCATGGGTGGATCAAGACTTCAATACTTGTGCCGTGTTGATCTACTTGACAGTAGTACAGACTCGACAGGCTTAGGACTTAATTAGTTTTCGCTTTATGTTGGGTATAAATACTTTGCTATTTTTTTTGCGAGCAGGTAAGAGAGAGATACTTTGTTGTCACAGTTTAAATGCTGACCCAAAACTGTGTCGACATTTCTTATAATATTTTGATAGGGTAATTGAATACCATCAGAGAGTGCTCGTGGTACTGCTTCAAAAAAATAATCACTTATTAACTTTCTATGTGATATGAGAATTGACCTATGGCTTCGTACGATTTAGTTGAAGAACCGGGTCGTATGTATGCCTATGGTGGAGTTCAACAAATGTCGTCATTCTTACCTGATGCAACAGCAGCACTATCTTGATGGGAGGGGAGGGGAGCCCTTAAATATAACTGAGCGTCGTCAGCATATAAGCTCGCGAATATTACAAAGATGAAACATGGAATAGTCCTGGGAGCGTATATTTTTATAGTGATTTCTCCGACGTGACTGACTGATATCTGATTGTAGGATAGCTGTCGAGCCACCGGACTGCACTATTTAAGAAACTCATCTGTTTCGTTTTCGTAAGCGATATCTCGAAATTAACAGCTTCAAAAGTCTGTGCAATTAATCTACAAAATTTTATATCCGAAACTATTAGCAGAGAAAATAAAAGAGAACGCCATTAATGTAGAGTATAATGTAGATCAGGATTTGGAGAAAATCAAAGAAGTACTGAACCAGCATCTCAAGACGCATTAGGTACACGAGTTAAAAAAATATGAGAAGAAAAGGAACAAAACGCGAGGTTTCGCAAAGCGTTAAAGAAATGGGTAAAAAAGCAGGTGTGCCTATTTGAAATATAAAACACTCGAAACGCAAGAGTCATATCAAGATTACGAAAGAACTCGTAATGAGACAAAATTTCTAGGGAATCGTTTTAAGAAAGAACACTGGGAAATATCTTTTAAAATTATAGAACATGACATCTGTGGCGTGCAGAAAAAAATTCGGAGAATGATACGACACCACAGGAATGAATGAAGCGAAATTTTGATGGTGAACGACATAAATTAGGAATAGTGGGTCAAATATCCGACGGAGTTGTTTAAAGGTTAACAACTACCAGGGAACGGAAAGATATCACAGATTCGCCCACTAGTAAACGAAGGCGTAAATGTTGCAATGCAGAGGTAGAAGATTCTGTAAACCTGCTAAAAATTAGGAAGTCCCCGGGAAAAGAATTTCTAAAGTGTGAAGGACATCCACTAACTGACCAACCAAGTTAGTTAGCAATGATATAACTCGTAATAAAATTCCAAATGAACGGAGAACTAGAGTCACTGTTCTCAGGAACAGTTCAGAAAAAGAAGAAACAGAACACCTTGAATGACTAAAGATAGGACGTTCATGTTCATTGGACATGAACATTAATATGTTCTGCACAAATAATTAGGATTTCAGTCACCTCTGTTCAACATGTGTCCTGTTGCCTAGTAGACACAGGACCGGCATGTACCCTGATAGTTGTTTCATGCGTTATGGTATCGACGCGTATAAGGCGCGAATGGCGTCCTGTGTGGTATAGCCAACCATGATGCATTCACCTGGTTCCACAGTTCATCTGTGGTGGTTGGCACTAGGTCACAGCGTTGCCCCCATCGTTTCACCATATCCCACGCATTTCCGACTGGCGAAAAATCTGGTGATCTCGCGGGCCAGGGCATAAGGCTGACATCCTGTAACACCAAGAAGCAAGTGTTCGTGCAGCAACATATGGTCGTGCATTGTCTTGCTGAAAAGTGGCGTCTGGGGTGTAGTTCAGAAATGGTATGACTAAGGGTCGCAGGATGTCATTCATGTAAGTCACACTGGTCACAGTGCTATAGACAAGTACCAGCTGTGGTTTGTGGCTATACCCGCACCATAGACCTTGAGTTGGTGCTGTATGTCTCGTGCGAATGCAATCACCGTGATGTGCTCACTCTGTCTGCGGTGAACCAAAATGTGGCCATCATTTTCAAATAAACAGGATCTGTATTCGTCCGAAAACACTATCTGATGCCATTCCTGCCCCCAGTGACCTAGTTGCACATACCATTGTCATCTAGCATGTTTCTGCACATTCGTCAAACAAGGCGGAGATGTGGACGACTCGCACGTAACCATGCCGTTACAAAATGTGACGGACAGTCACCCCTGATAGCGGACGATGCGTTACATTGTTCCGGTGTTGTGCCAGAACCTAGGAGGACGCAGACATGTCCTGCAATCCCATTCGGATGAGGTGTCCATCTTCTCGTGGGGTGGGGTGGGTGGTGCGACCTGACCCATTTCGTCGTTTTCTACGGCCTTCCGTGAACCGTTTTACACACATCCGTTACACAGCCGAAACACTTCATCCAACACGAACAGCAATTTCCCGGATGATTGCATCACGTTCTCTCATGGCAATAATCTGCCCTCTTTCAAACTCGCTCATTTGACAGTACGGTTCGCACATACGTCTGCGAGGCATCCTGCACGTCTGTTCCAGTCACACTGATCCATTACCTTCTGTTTATAGCGACAACGAGAGGCGCAGACATATTTTACCGGTAGGTGGTGTTGCACCGCGATATCAATGTTGACCTTGAATCCCTGGGCCGACATGGTTCAAACGCGAATAATATCTGCAGAACATACTAATGTACACATCCTGTGAATATGAACGTCCTATCTCTAGTTGTTCAAGGTGTTCTGTTTCTTTTTCTGAACATGAGTGTATTAAGCAAGAGCTGTCCAATCACATAAGAATAGATACACTCAGTTCAGCTCTTAAATTAATAATAAAATAATAAGAAATAGGAACAACAGAAATTATAACCCTCGCACAGGAGCAGTATAGTTTTAGATAAGTTAAGTCATCCGCATATGCAGTATTCATTATAAGACAAGTTGTAGGTAAATAGGCGGCCGGAGTGGCCGAGCGGTTCTAGGCGCTACAGTCTGGAATCGCGCGACCGCTACGGTCGCAGGTTCGAATCCTGCCTCGGGCATGGATGTGTGTGATGTCCTTAGGTTAGTTAGGTTTAAGTAGTTCTACGTTCTAGGGGACTGATGACCTCCGAAGTTAAGTCCCATAGTGCTCAGAGCCATTTGAACCATTTGTAGGAAAATCCATTGAATACAACAGACCAGCTTATCTTTTATACACTTACACAAGGCTTTCGATAGGATTCAGTTAACAGATGTGGTAAACCTGCTCTACAATCGTGTAGCTCCTTCCAACTTAGTAAAAACAACTGAAGACATTTACCCCAACATTACATCTAGGAGAAAATTGCTCCCAGGTTAAGTATCTGTATACCAGTTAACAGTGCTATTAGACAAGGTGACACTTTGATCCACCTACTTTATCATTTATTCACGGGGCAGGTGATAAAGAAGGTATTGGCTGGGAATGGTTATAGAATGTGGGACGAAAAAATATAAATTATTTGTTATACCGACGATGCAGTTCTGCTAGCAAACAGTGAAGATAACCTGCAGAAACTTATACACGTATTTTACGTGGCAGTCAAAAATTTAAATATGTGGTCATATCCATCAAACCAATTAGATGCATACCGGAAGTAGTGAAAAAATTATTCCACAGTGTACGACGTTGTTGTTGTCATCTTCAGTCCAGAGACTGGTTTGATGCACCTCTCCATGCTACTCTATCCTGTGCAAGCCTCTTCATCTCCGAATAACTACTGATACCTACATCCTACCGAATCTGCTTAGCGTATTCATCTCTTGGTCCCCTCTATGTCTTTTACCCTCCACGCTTCCCACCAGTACTAAATTGGTGATCCCTTCATGCCTATACCTTCTTCTAGTCAAGTTGTGCCACAAATTTCTTTTCTCCCCAATTCTATTCAGTACCTCCTCATTAGTTACGTGATCTACCCATCTAATCTTCATTATTCTTTTATAGCACCATATTTCGAAAGCTTCTATTCTCTTCTTGTCTACACTATTTATCGTCCATCATTCATTTCCATATATGGCTACATTACACACGAATACTTCCAGAAAAGGCTTCCAGACACTTACATCTACACTCGATGTTAACAAATTTCTCTTCTTCACAAACGCTTTCCTAGCCATAAAAAATGGCTCTGAGGACTATGGGACTTAACATCTTAGGTCATCAGTCCCCTAGACTTTGAACTACTTGAACCTAACTAACCTAAGGACATCACACACATCTATGCTCGAGGCAGGATTAGAACCTGCGACCGTAGCAGTAACGCGGTTCCAGACTGAAGCGCCTAGAACCGCCCGGCCACCGCGGCCGGTTTTCCTAGCCATAGTCAGTCTACATTTTATATCATCTTTACTTCGACATCATCAGTTATTTTGCTCACCAAATAGCAAAACTCACCTGTTATTTTAAGTGTCTCATTTCCTAATCTGGTACCCTCAGTATCGCCTGATTTAATTCGACTACATTCCATTATCCTCGTTTTCCTTTTGTTGACGTTCATCTTGCACCCTCCTTTCAAGACACAGTCCATTCCGTTCAGCTGCTATTCCAGTACCTTCGCTGTCTCTGACAGAATTACAGTGTCGTCGGTAATCCTCAAAGTTTTTATTTCTACTCAATGAATTTTAAGGAGATTCGAGAACAAGTAGCAGAAGCAAGGGAAGTGGCAGGGTTTTTATACGATGTGCCTGCAATTTGGAAAACCAAACGTCGATGAAAAGATGCAAGAGCAAGAATATACATAACAATAGTGAGACCGAATATGACATAAACAACTGAGACAAGACCTGAAACACGAAAAATTAGAAGAATTTTGTGGTCGTTTCACACCTGCCCATGGCATGTTTGATGCCGTCATTCGCTTTAATTATTGCAGTTGCTGTGCTGTGGCGTTTTCGGATGTGTTATTTATATTTACTATATTGTAATTTATTGTATTAATCTTTAATGCAATTCGTCGGTTGTTCATTAAAAATGCACTCCAAGGCATACTGCGGATAATATGTTCATCGACGTATGATAACGTGGTGACTGTTTTTTGTTATTCTTCGGTAAAGGGCAAATTAAGCTCTGTTTACATTGAGTAGGACGTGTACCACTAATGAGAGGCAGAATGAAGATATGTGCAAAATGTGGAATAATAGTATCGGCAATGTTTTTCATCGTACCTACACTCACTTAGCCAATACCTACTGCCGGAGAATAAATTCTCATGACTGCTTTTTCTGCTGTGCGTAGAGACATGTTTTAAGAAAAATACTGCATCCGTAAAGGTTGTCTTGAGACGGATAATTTATTCGCAACATGACAACTTAATGTAGTGATAAAAAGTTTATTTCATCTGCTGGGACCTTGAAAAACAGCATCAGATTTGTGCTTCTCTTTACCGAAGCTGGTCAATTTCTTCCACGTTGTCGGATGGTACGGCTCGCTGCTTATAACAAAATGGCCATTCCTGATTTTGGTGTTGACATCTTTTGTTTCATTTTATTCCGCAGTTTCTTGTGTACTTCGTAAATTTCAGATGTTGACTTCGCTTTAATCTTCTGTGTGCCGAATCTCGCTTATTAATTACCTGGGGTAATTCCATCGTCAGCCAAGGGTCGCTAGCCCCCTCTACCTTGACTGAACGTTGAGGGGCGTATTGATCATTAAGTGTCGCAAGTGTGTGAAAGAATTCCCGGACTCCGCCATCTACCGTCACCTCATTGTTTGCATCGTACCATGGAATATGCAAACAGTTCATTTATAGGACATGGTCGCTTTAATATTCCACACGTAATTAGGTGATTGTTTGCTCTCTGCTGATCTGTACAGAGTATAGTAAGAAAATTACATCATGGGTAGAAATGCTAGGAGCAGAAGTGTGACTGGCACAGATTGGAAGAGGTGACGAAAAAGTTGACTTTCGAAGGCCGTACAGTCAAGAATCTGTATGCCAATCAGGCAAAATCGACCTGAGGGTTGAGACAATCATCTCACAGACGCACCAGGTTGAGGACACCTGTTTGGTAAAACACATTTTTTCAATAAATGTGCTTGAACTATTCCTATGTTTTATTTATAGCCTAAAAGACGTTACTTTCCGAATAGCCCTCGTACATGTATATCATACACAAAGTTACTACATTAGCTATGAGTCGCGCGTGAATGTTATACAAGTGGCGGCACGATTGTCATTTAACAAAATGAGACTAACGTCATTCTTCGGCAGAACGAAGATAAATCATCAGTAGTGGTTTTGCTTTATAGTGTGTATACTTTTACATAAAAGTGTGTGTGTGTGTGTAGTTTACAGGTGCCCTTACACATATTAAAAGAAACGAATGTGTGGCTAAAGGAGGAAACCTATAAAACGACACTCACACCTCACTCACATGTTTTATTCGTTGTCTTGGCAGCGCTTTCTGTTCCTTTTTATATGTTAGAAGGCTGGAAGTTACCTGTTTCAATACGCGCGGTTTCCACCTACGAGTTTGTAATGATCCCCATTAGTCTCTGTGATCCGTCCTGGTGAGCTACGGTCTCTACTTGTTGACATGTTCAGGCATGCAACTTCCTGAACGAAAGTGTTCGGTTTGTGGAAAGTGTTGGTCTCAAACTCCTCTACACAGCCCCAGGCATTATAGGTTCCTAAACTGCTTCGAGATAAATGACTAGTTGTTAGAGACAAATATTTATCTCTGCTGTCTCAGGAACTCTCTTAAGTCGGGACCGCAAGCATTACTTTATGGATTAAGAAGGAGCATAAAACTTTACTGCCACCTCCCAAATATCCTTTGTCATATAGTGAGACGCGTAAGTAATGCCCCTCCGACCAATTCCTCCCCAGTTCTTACTGGATCTTCATATACCAACGACTCCCTGTAACCCAAAAGGGAACAAAAGGCCTCGATGAACACATCAAAGGCGGTTGTGTGTTGTTTTTCAATGGAGCGACAACAACATAGATGCACAGTTACACAAACACTTCGCAGACCTGCGCCACACCTCGATGTTCATTCATTATCTCCTACCGACTGAAATATTCACTTCCTACCATCGGTTGTTTATGTTAGAATACCCAGTTAAATATCCTCTGTCATCGGTGCAGCTTTGACGCTGAAGACTTGGGACAACGTGCATACACATTCATATGAGACAGAAGAAATTGACATTCACATAATAAGTGTATTAATTTAGACCAGCGGCTGATTTCTGCTGGCAGCCACAGGGCACACACAGTACAAGAAATGTAAAGTGCATACGTAATTTAAACAACAACAAGATCTGATGTAACATACTTCATAACCTACAAAAAAGCTGTATGTTTAAACAACAAGAAGACTTGATGAAACAAATTGCCTTAACTACATAACATCTGTATATTTAAACAAGTAACATATTTCCAAAATTACACTTCATCTGTATTTAGGAAGCAATAAAAGGAAAAAACCTACGGAGGCTGGCACAACTGTGGTGAAACATGTTTGGATATCAAAGCAAAACCATAATTGTGGCATCTTAAAAAGGCAGACCCACTTTTTCATGTTTATTTTTCTGAAAACATAGAGACACAGCTTAAAATTCGGGCATGATATTAAAACAACTAATAACCTAGAGATCGTCACGTTTTTCCTATGACAGTGACTTTATTTTTATTTTTATTTTTTTTTTAATAAAACTGGATAGGGTGCTTTCATTCCTTCTTCTTCCCTTTTCTTCTTGTTTATTGATTTATTGTAAGAATGATGAATATGTTGAAAGACTATTCACAAAATCAAACGTTAAACGCTTTCTGTTAATGTTTCTACTTGTCATGAGAAACATGTATCGTTCCTTCCTACATCCAGTCATATGGTTTATTTATTTATACTAAGTGACGATACGAAACGAACGCAGGTGTTGTCTGCTTGTTTGTTTAGCGCCGCTGTCGTGCCACCTCAGTCCGCAGCTGCAGACCGTGTCGGCTGGCCAGACGGCGACTTTCAACTGCAGCACAGAGGGGCATCCTCAGAAGGCCATAATGTGGTTCAAAGACGGCCAGCTTCTCTCACCGTCTACCAGAATACATATAGGCTCTGGGAACAAGGTACTTCATTACTCTTTTCTCTTTGCTCCAGTACTGTATGAATTTTACATGCATAAATTACAGTGCAACACTGTATTTCCTTTACCACACATAGTCAAAGCATTAAACCAACTATTCGCCACGAGAGTCCACAGTTGCGTACGACTGAATTATTATTCTTAGTTCCATAAGAACACGATGACTTGCTTCAGCAACTAAATAGATCTGAAGATCATCCACTTTGTTCGAAACTAGTCATACCGTAAAGTAAATGTTCAACTGAGACGACATAATTAACGATAACTTTTAAAAATAATTAAACTAAGACCACTTCCGTGGTCTAGATTTGCTGCCTATTGACACGAAAGTCTCGTGTCTGAACACTGGTGACTGTTGACGACCATACTTCTCGATAAACATGTGTGAACGGTCTTTAAAAAATGGTTCAAATGGCTCTGAGCACTATGGGACTCAACTGCTGTGGGCATAAGTCCCCTAGAACTTAGAACTACTTAAACCTCACTAACGTAAGGACATCACACACATCCATGCCCGAGGCAGGATTCGAACCTGCGACCGGAGCGGTCGTGCGGTTCCAGACTGTAGCGCCTTTAACCGCGCGGCCACGAACGGTCTTCCTACGACAGACCAGCAATACCTGGTATAAGACTGAAAACAGAACAGTGCTGACAAATCAGAAGCTGGCACAAACAAATATTACGAGGAGTCGTTACAGACGGCTCTGCCCTCTTCGATTTTCTTGATAATTAGAGGATTTGCTAGGAAGTGTCAGGATATCAGTTCCCTAGAACAGTATAATACGATTATTAAAAAGAACTCGAAAAAAACGCTTTTGATAATTAGAAGATTTCGAATGCTCTTAAATTTATCGTCCAAACCAAACTGATTACTATTCGTATTGTCCTAAATGACACTCGGAGCAATGACTGATGGGAGTGACCGGAAATGGGTAATGTCATTACGCTCGCTCCCATGAGCCACCGCACTGTATTTACGCCCGATAAGCAGGGAGGTGGGAGGGGAAGTGGGAGGGGAAGTGGCTGGTTGGTTGGTTTGGGGGAGGGGACCAAACAGCGAGGTCATCTGTTCCATCAGATGAGGCGAGGATGGGGAAGGAAGTTGGCAATGTCCTTTCAAAGGAACCATTCCGGCATTTGCCTGAAGCGATTTAGGGAAATCACGGAAAAGCTTATTCAGGATGGCCGGACGCGGGTTTGAACCGTCCTCCTCTCGAATGCGAGTCCAGTGTGCTAACCACTGCGCCACCTCGTTTGGTGAAAGGGCAATGGTGGGAGCCAGTAGTACTGGGAGCAGATAGTGTCAGTCGAAGCTTACAGGGAAGTGGCGTCAAACTGGCTGTCTTCCATGAAACTCAGCAGGACCACAAAACTCGAAAGTAGTCAACAAATGAACTTCGGAGGCGCCATATTGGATTTCGTCGAATTTTGTTGTTTTCCTGTCACAATCTGCATGTTATCACAGACTGCCATTTCAGGGCAACGGCGCAGTGGAAGTTAACACGAGCACGTCGTTCTTAGTACGATCTGCTGTAATTAAATATCAGTTAATGACACATTTGCGGTAAGAGCCTTCACGAGATTTTAAGGTGAAGGACACTGTTGAACGTTGTATGTGTTTACCATGGTGTAGTGGTTAGACACATTGAGTTATGGCGTCGCTAAGAAGTAGGTTCGCAACCTGCTATATTCAAATATGTTTTTTACGCAGCTTTGCATGTGTAAAAGATTCTCAAACTTCCTTATTAACGTAGTAGAAGTATATTCGACAGTATTCAATGTTATTTACATATTACACAGCTCCCTCAGGAGTGAATTTCTTCGATTTTGGAACTCCCTTTTGACTAAGAAACCAAAGATTAAATTATTGCGAATGATACGAGCGCCTTTGGCAATTCTGTTCTTGCTTGTCACAAATATTCGACTGTTTTTCCCGAATATATCGCGATTTTCGAGCACTCGCGGCAGTGAAATTTATATTCTTGTTTGTCACTATCCGCCGGCCGGAGTGGCCGTGCGGTTCTGGGCGCTACAGTCTGGAGCCGAGCGACCGCAACGGTCGCAGGTTCGAATCCTGCCTCGGGCATGGATGTGTGTTATGTCCTTAGGTTAGTTAGGTTTAATTAGTTCTAAGTTCTAGGCGACTGATGACCTTAGAAGTTAAGTCGCATAGTGCTCAGAGCCATTTGAACCATTTTTTTGTCACTATCCCTTCGCTGTTTTTTTGTTTTTTTACGAATATATCACAATTTCTGAGGGTCTATTCGCACACTGTTCTTTTGTAAAACTCGACACGACCACGACACTCTATAGCAGTCGACAAATGTGCTGGTCAAGCATACACCATTTTGAAGTAACTTCCCTGTAAGCATCGACTGAAACTAGCTTCTCCCTAGTACTACCACACTGCACAATCCTTATAAGTGGCGCACTGTCACACACTGTATGTACGCAGCACTAACGGAAGACCAGTAAAAGCGTCACAGCACTAAAATCAAATTGTCTGCATGCTGTAGCGGTTAGTGTTTCTAGCTAGTAACACAGAGGTCCTCAGTTTCATTCCCGGCGTCCACATCAATTTTTTCTCTATTAGAATTGTCCAGAAAAAAGTCCACTAAGCCTTGTGAGGGAAAGTGAAATGTTCATTGAATATAAAAGCAGAGAAATTGACGCTCAACTCGTCGAAGTACGTTACGACCAAAGACTTACACCAGGATAGGTGACACGCTATTGATTAAAAACGCGAACCATCACATACTTTTGGTTAAAGAGCGAGATTCTTGACTTATAACAACTGCAGCTCTTATTCCTTGCAAGATTATATACCAGGTCTGTGAGATTTGGCCTACATGACAAAGTGGCCTGGTTTGCAGCAGAGCGCCATTCCTCTCTTCTGTCTGCCTTCCTCTTCATTTCTACGTATGTGTATGTGTCCTTGGTCGCCCCCGCCGATTCCTTCCCTCAATAGCACCTTTTCCTATTGTTCCAATGACGTTGTTGTGTCGTACGATGTGCCCTATAAGTTTGTCTCTTCTTGTTTGGATGTGCCTCCACAGAGATCTGGTTTCCTGTACTCTTCTAAGCACCTCTTCATTTGTTTCTTTGTCCGTCCAGCTGATTTTCATCATCCTTCTATAGCACCACATCTCCAGGGCCTCTAGCCGTCTTCTCTCTTCTCTTCCAATCGTCCAAGTTTCACATCCGTATAGGACCACACTCCAAACGAAACATTTCATGAAACGTTTCCTTATTTTCAGACTGATGTTGTTGCTGGTGAGTAAGTTCCTTACTGGCAGAAGTAAAGCTGTGAGGACCGGGCCTGAGTCGTGCTTCGCTAGCTCAGATGGTAGAGCACATGCCCGCGAAAGGCAAAGGTCCCGAGTTCGAGTCTCGGTCGGGCACACAGTTTTAATCTGCCAGGAAGTTTCAGTAAGTTCCTTGTCCGATTAAATGCAATTTTGGCCTTTTGTATTCTGGTCGCAATTTCTTTCCGGCTACCATCTCTTGTGATTTTGCTTCCCAGGTAAGTAAATTCCTCTATGACTTCCAGATCCTCTCTTCCACTTCTCATTCTCAAAGGTTCATATTCTGCTCCTGTAGTGCATACCACCACTTTAGTCTTTTTCTTGTTTATTCTCATTCCATACTGATTGCATAGAATTTTTTCCATTGTTCTGAGGACTTCCTCTAGATCTTCTTTTGTCTCCGTGACTATAGCAATATCATCTGCATAACGTAGGATGTCTATCTTCTGCCCATTAATTTTGATCCCCACCTCAGTAGTTTCTCGAATTAGGTCTCTAGCTTCCTGGATGTAAGCATTGACTATAAGAGGAGAGAGAGCACATCCTTGCCTTACCCCTTTTTCTAATATTTTCTTCTTGTTCATGGCGACAGTTCCTAATCACTGCCACCTCATTCTTATAGAAGCTGAGTTTCACACGGTTGTCTTTGACCCTTTATTCCACTTTTCCTCAGCACTCTGAACATCTCTTGCCAGATAACGTTATCAAATGCCTTTTCCATGTCTACAAAGTCAATACAAGTTGGTTTATTTTTCTGTAATTGCTTTTCGATAAGGAGTATGAGTGCCAGAATCACCTCTCTTGTTCCCAATCCCCTTCTGAAGCCAAACTGATCTTCACTCAGCATATCCTCCACCTTCTCTTCAATTCTCTTCAGAACTATTTTTATAAGAATTTTTGATGCATGTGATATTAGGCTTAGAGTTCGGTACTGTTCGTATTTCGTAGCTGCTGCCTTCTTTGGTATAGGAACAATGATACATTTCTGGAAGTCTGTCGATATCTCTCCTGTGTTATAGATGGACCTAATAAGTTTAAGCAGTATCATTTTCATGCTGTCACCAGCATTCTTTATTAGTTCTGCGGGAATGTCATCAATACCCGTTGCTTTGTTGTCCCGTAGTTCTTTTAGAGCTCTGCCAAATCTTTGTCATCTTCGTCTACTTGCTCTTCTCTTCACATTACTTCCTCCGAAAGAGGTGTTCCGACATACAACTCCCCTATGTATTCTTTCCATCTTTTCACCATGTCTTCAACAAACAGCATTTTCTACTCTTTATTTTCTATTGTGCCTGAGAGTGTTGTTTTACGTTTGTTAAAAAATTGATTTGATGTTCTGTAGGCTAAATCAGTTTTGTCTGCATTAACAACAACGAAACGTCAGCTGACATTGTTGTTTGACAATACTCTTTGTACGAACTCACATTTATTCACTGTGAAGTGCGACTGAATCCACGGTTTGTCTAAATACATCATTGACCGTCTTAAAGCTGATGCTTCTTTTCTTTCAATAAAAAAATCTATTGTAGTAACCTCTTCTTCCTAGTATGTTCACTCACCTGCTATGTAATGATTCGTTCGTTCTGGCAACTTTAAAATTCAACACCTCAGAGCCAACATCAGTTAAATTAAATAAATCAAATTACTATCAAATCCACCTTCATCAACATTATTTCACCATCAAATGCGTTATAAACAAAAATCTATTGTAACCAACCTCCTCTTAACTATAAGCTGCACTTTGACCTGAAATATTTTATAATTATAAATCTTGAGAATTATAACTCTAAAAAGATTCTCTGATAACGGAGATATACAAACAAATAAATTAAGTAGAGTAAATCGTGTATTCTCCGGAGTACCTTTATTGGCCTAGAACTTCAGTTCTTTGTGACAAAAACCGATCGGGGTGGCGCAGTGGTTGGCACACTGGACTAGCATTCGGGAGGACGACGGTTGAAACCTGTGTCCGGCCATCCTGCTTTAAGTTTCCCGTGATTATCCTAAATCGTTTCAGGCCAATGCCGGGATGGTTGCTCTGAAAGGGCGCCGCCGATTTCCTTCCCCGTCCCTCCCTAATCCGAGCTTATACTCCGTCCCTAATGACTTCGTTGTCGACGGGACGTTAAACCACTGATCTCCTCCTCCTTGTGACAAAAACAGTGAAGTTTTTGCTAGGACGGTTTCCTTGTATTTGTTATTATACCACTGAAATTGCTGTCTGATAACAGATCTATCTGTATCATCAGTGAGGCGCGCGGGGTATCCGCTCGGTCTTAGGGCGTCTTCCCACGGTTCGCGCGGCTCCTCCTGTCGGAGGTTCGCGTGCTCCTACGGGCATGGGTGTGTGTGTTGTTCTTAGCGTAAGTTAGTTTAAGTTAGATTAAGTAGTGCGTAAGCCTAGGGACCGATGACCTCTCAGTTTCGTCCCATAGTAACTTACCACCACCGCCGTACCATCAGTGAAATATTAACTGCTTGCATTTTACTTTGGGGCAGGTACCTGAATCTTGTTCCACTTGGCATCATGTTTCGCCTTCCGTAATTTGCACAGGGTAGACTAACTGAAATTTTGCTTGTCAAAATTTGCTTGCATCTTTCATCGACTTCTCTGTCTACATAATCACACCCGTCTCATTGTCATTGCCAGTAAAATTAATGACGTTAACAGCAGGTCCAGTTCCAGAACATTTTCGCACACAAACAGCATGTCATGTGGTGCCATCCTAAGCCTTCTATGGTACATATATATATATTAAATAACACATTATTAACACTTCATTTTGTTCATAAAATACACTCCTGGAAATTGAAATAAGAACACCGTGAATTCATTGTCCCAGGAAGGGGAAACTTTATTGACACATTCCTGGGGTCAGATACATCACATGATCACACTGACAGAACCACAGGCACATAGACACAGGCAACAGAGCATGCACAATGTCGGCACTAGTACAGTGTATATCCACCTTTCGCAGCAATGCAGGCTGCTATTCTCCCATGGAGACGATCGTAGAGATGCTGGATGTAGTCCTGTGGAACGGCTTGCCATGCCATTTCCACCTGGCGCCTCAGCTGGACCAGCGTTCGTGCTGGACGTGTAGACCGCGTCAGACGACGCTTCATCCAGTCCCAAACATGCTCAATGGGGGACAGATCCGGAGATCTTGCTGGCCAGGGTAGTTGACTTACACCTTCTAGAGCACGTTGGGTGCTACGGGATACATGCGGACGTGCATTGTCCTGTTGGAACAGCAAGTTCCCTTGCCGGTCTAGGAATGGTAGAACGATGGGTTCGATGACGGTTTGGATGTACCGTGCACTATTCAGTGTCCCCTCGACGATCACCAGTGGTGTACGGCCAGTGTAGGAGATCGCTCCCCACACCATGATGCCGGGTGTTGGCCCTGTGTGCCTCGGTCGTATGCAGTCCTGATTGTGGCGCTCACCTGCACGGCGCCAAACACGCATACGACCATCATTGGCACCAAGGCAGAAGCGACTCTCATCGCTGAAGACGACACGTCTCCATTCGTCCCTCCATTCACGCCTGTCGCGACACCACTGGAGGCGGGCTGCACGATGTTGGGGCGTGAGCGGAAGACGGCCTAACGGTGTGCGGGACCGTAGCCCAGCTTCATGGAGACGGTTGCGAATGGTCCTCGCCGATACCCCAGGAGCAACAGTGTCCCTAATTTGCTGGGAAGTGGCGGTGCGGTCCCCTACGGCACTGCGTAGGATCCTACGGTCTTGGCGTGCATCCGTGCGTCGCTGCGGTCCGGTCCCAGGTCGACGGGCACGTGCACCTTCCGCCGACCACTGGCGACAACATCGATGTACTGTGGAGACCTCACGCCCCACGTGTTGAGCAATTCGGCGGTACGTCCACCCGGCCTCCCGCATGCCCACTATACGCCCTCGCTCAAAGTCCGTCAACTGCACATACGGTTCACGTCCACGCTATCGCGGCATGCTACCAGTGTTAAAGACTGCGATGGAGCTCCGTATGCCACGGCAAACTGGCTGACACTGACGGCGGCGGTGCACAAATGCTGCGCAGCTAGCGCCATTCGACGGCCAACACCGCGGTTCCTGGTGTGTCCGCTGTGCCGTGCGTGTGATCATTGCTTGTACAGCCCTCTCGCAGTGTCCGGAGCAAGTATGGTGGGTCTGACACACCGGTGTCAATGTGTTCTTTTTTCCATTTCCAGGAGTGTAGTTTCATATAGTTCTGTATAAAAATGTCTATTCATAGTATTAAAAAACAGTATTAAAAAACTAGAAATGTTTTGTACTTAACAGTTTTCGTAGGTCTTCTAATTCTCAAAGCCAATTTTTTCGGTTTTAATTTTTGGAAATATGTCATACTGTTTTATGAACCTTGTATCTGAGCACTGACCTTCAACCTATAAGTACGACGAAAATCAAAGTTGGCAAGTCCTACAGGTCGCTTTGTTCCTTTGTTATAGAGACAGAAAAATAGTGAAATCTGTAATGTGAAAGACGTCATAGTTCATCGTTTCACGTTCAGAGCTATCAAGGAGATATGAGCTACATGTCAATGCTTGCTACATCACTTAAAGTGGAGGAACCTTAGCTTATATGACTCACAGCTTTCATCGTATCGGATCCTAATTTTTTGCCACTGCCGCAAAGGCTTGTCACCATGCGGATACTCGCCATTACAGCTCATGCTGTCATTCGAAAAGTGAAATCGACAAATTTGACTACATGAAGGACCATGGGTGGTCAATAAGATGGAAATGCAACTAGGAGTATCACAATAAATTCTAGATCTTCCTGCAGATACCACCGGAGCAAGTCCTCAATAGAATCATCCCCCAGACGTAAACCTCTCCTTCCTTTCGAAACCAAACATACGAACAGTGATGTGCTACAACTACTAGCCACATATGTTCAGTAGATTTTAATAGCACATAAATCTGTAAGCTATCCACGGGTTGCTGAAATGTCGAAAACGAATAATTGCGTCCACTCTGTGACAATCAGACGTGTTTGGGTTTAACGTCCCGTCGAAATGGAAGTCATTAGAGACGGAACACAAGCTCGGATTAGGTCAAGGATTCGAAGGAAATCGGCCGTGCGCTTTCAGAGGAACCATCCTGGCATGTTCCTGGAGCGATTTAGGGAAATCACGCAAAATCTAAATCTGGACGGCCGGACCCGGGTTTGACCTGTCACCTCCCTCCCCCCCCCCCCCCCCCCCCCCCCCCCCCCGTTTGTGAGTCCAGTGTGCTAACCACTGCACCACCTCGCTCGGTGTGGTCTTTCTCTTATGGTATGTTCATCAGTTTATAGTTTTGGTTTCTCACTTTATTAAAAGGGTATAAATTTCAATTACTTGTATAAAATTAATTTATATATGTCGCCAGTGACGGAAAAATACTTCTTTTAAGCGTAAATTATATGTACTTGGTACTCTTAAAGATTCTCTATCCACACAGATTTTCAAAACTTATGTTTTATATGGATACATATAATAGTAACATTTTTGTTATTTTTCTCTGTTGTGTAAAATATCATATTTTAACCACTGATTTTATCTGCTTCCTTTGCACTTTTATTTTTTGCATGCCTTACCTATATTCCTTGAGATAACATATGTGCAATTCAAATAAAATATTTTAACATTTGCTTCAGTACCTTTCCTACATAACTGTCCCCTTCGTCTATGTCTGTATAGTCTTCATTTTGCAAGACGCTGCATTTGTTATTTCATTTACTCTGGTACACTCTACCACAAAAATTATTACATTAATTCTAGTACACCCTACCAAAACAATTATTAAATTAATTCTCACAATTTGCAGTTACGATTTCGTCCCTTATCAATTTGTCTCCTTTTAGATTTGTTTCTAGTTTTACAATCAGTCATGAATTGTGGGAAATTCGGGTAAGAGAATAAAAAAAAAAGAAAGAAATATGAAAAGTTAGTGAAGACAATGCCAAAAATTGTACAATCTAAAAAACGATGAAATTACGCATTCAGAATAGAAGATTCGTCAATTTAAGGTCTACGTTTACAAAGGTTTATAATAAACGTATATTTTTAACAACAAATCTGTTGGAAAAATAAGGTGCATCAAAAAAATAATTTGATTTTCAGACATTGAAGATCCATCACAGTGAACGCTCAGACGCGGGGATGTACCAGTGCATCGTCTCCAATGATGAAGAAAGCGCCCAAGGCACTGCGCAACTTAATCTTGGAGGTAAGTGCGATATTTTTATTCTAGATTTTCAAGCCTCTCTTAACTTCATCCATCAATGAAAACCAAATAAATTAAACTATTAAAGGCTTTCGTCAAAGACAGCTAAGTACCTTTCTCAGATGACCAAAAATTTTTAAAAAGAACGCACACACACACACACACACACAGAGAGAGAGAGAGAGAGAGAGAGAGAGAGAGAGAGAGAGAGAGAGAGAGAGAGACAGAGACAGAGAGAGGGACAGACAGACAGAGAGAGAGAGTAAGATATTTCAAAACTTTCAGTAGATCTCTAGTTTGTATAACTTCTGTCTTGCAGATGCGCATTTATTAAAACAGTATTTATGGCCTGGAACAGTTTTCATACCTGATTTGAAATTTAGCAACATTATGCAATAGAAACGCATGCTGTTGATGATTTCTAGACTCTGTCACTGGAATCGTCACATTAAAAATACTCTTGTAAATGTAGCACAATTTTACCAGTGTGAATATGTCAGGTTTCAGAAATCATTGTTTGGACTAGAATTATGCGTTGGTAATCCACGTAAAATCCCTTCAGTATGGAAGGCTTGATTTGTTGCGAACTTTTTCGGAACACGATTCAGGTGTCTTGGAGCTTTTCCGTAGATGAACGTAACAAATAGTGAAAACATGATATTTTTATGGGGTTTTGTAGGGCGTATGAATTGCATAATAAATAATTTCTGTACATTCAGGTCCACAGCTCTCCCAATTTCATGAAACGCCAAAAACCCTCAATTTTTTCTAATTAGAAACTCCGTGAAGTTAAGCCTCATTCGTTTCAATTTAACTACAACTGAATCTTATTTCTTAGCCTTTCCATCTCAAGTGTAAAATTGAAGAACTTTAAATATTATTTCCAAATTCTTCCTATCAAAAAACATTTCTCCATGAGACTGGGAATCTGAGGTTAGTACAGCCAGTTAGAATCTTTTATGATGCGAAGGATCGTATTGCAATACCCTCAGTTCTAAATTTGACAACAACATTAGGTCCTTTGAACAGTGCCGAAGAGCTACGGACGTTAGTCAACAATCAAATCTTTCACCTATGATTAAGACGCTGTGGCGCAGTTACAGGTTGTGTCATAATTAATTGTGCCAACTCAGCGAGTGATAGTACACTTTAATGCCCAAGGATAATATCGCTGGCGGACACTAAAAATTCGTCCAAGTTTTATCTTGGCAAGCCCCAGAAGCCGAAGCGTCTATGTCGATGACCGGCAGACTGCCAGCCAGGGGAAAAAGCTGAGCGAGTTGCGGCAAACACGGAAGCTATTGCAGCATCAGGGAAAGGCGGAGCACCCAAGTCTGCAAGCAGAGGATAATGTTGTTCAAATGGCTCTAAGCACTTTGGGACTTAACATCTAAGGTCATCAGTCCCCTAGACTTAGAACTACTTAAACCTAACGACAGCACACACATCCATGCCCGAGGCAGGATTCGAACCTGCGACCGTAGCCGCAGCGCGGTTCAGGACTGAAGCGCCTAGAAGCGCTCGGCCACAACGGCCGGCAAGATATCCAACAGACACCGTCTTACTACTGGCAAAGCAGAGCGTCACAAGGAAGGCCTAGGCACAATGGAACAATAAGTATTCAGACGCCGAATCAGCAGAAAAGAGCCTCTGAAAGGTGCAGTTTCGAAAGTCTGAAGTCAGTAGGATGGCTTAGAACGACGGCAAACCAGGATACGTGATGTCATTCCCATCACCACCGCCGCAGAGCACAGGAAAAGCGCCATCATAAATATACCCTCCTTATCAACAAATGTCTCATTTGCTGAATGCTGATTGCTGTCTTTGCAGACCTTGTCTCAGTAATAGCTATCCAGTGAGAGGGGAGGTTACGGATGTCAACCCTCGGCAGGCCTATCTATCTTCGATCATCTATGGAGCCCCAAGTCGTACTGGAAGGATTTTGCCATTGACAGCTGCAGTGCCAACTTCTGAGACGACGACGACAGGGAGCAGAAACTGCCATCACCCTGCGGGAGTGCTGGATGCTTGACCTACACCGTCCGCCATCCGCCTACAAGAGGGAGTGCCGCTATTGCTTCTTGTTCAGTTCGTGTGGGAGACGTCAATGCTGCTGGGTCCTGTCCCCTGAGCGAGGCTGAGGCTGACCCCTGCGTGACAGCTATTACTCCAGGTGGACCTGGGAGCGTGTCTCCTGAGTGAAAATCTTCGCCATCAGCGAAAGCACTTTGGAGATCGATCTGATGGCTACCTGTTGACGTAGACATCGCCACCCGACGCCACAATGCGCTGCCATAACTGCAAGTCGGAGAGCATGCCGGCCTCTCCCTGGTGAAGAGGCCGCCGTCCTGTCCGCCCGACTCTGCGGCTCCGCCTTAGGAGACACTTCTGCAGTACCGCTTAATAAATATTTTATCGCCAATAATGTTTTCTTGGCACTCTCGAGTGTAGCTAGGTCCTCACCACTGTATACTGCCCAGCTCTCTCCTGACTTCTGTAGGGGTCTGAAACCGAACTCCTATATCTAGATGTTAAGCCCCAGGATAGTATCCCACTTCTCATATCAGATATAGGGGTTCAGTCCCAGACCCCTACAGGCGTCAGGAGAGTGTCGGGCAGGATGCGGTAGTGAGGACCTAGCTACGCTCGAGAAAGCCAAGAAATCATTATTGACAATGCCACATTTATTAAGTAATAAAGGATTGTCTCCCGAGGCGCAGCACCACAGTCTGGCTGGCAGAATAGCGGCCACTTCACCAGACAGAGGCCAGCATGTGCTCGACTTGCAGTTTCGCCAGTGCAGCAATGTATTGTGTGGCAGTTTCTACGTCACCAGGCAGCCATCGACCTGTGGATGAAGCGTGGCCTCCAGCTCCATGTATCGAACTCCAAACTGCTTTCTTTGATTGCGAAGATATTCACTCAGAAGACACGCCCCCAGGTCAAGCGCTGGACTCACTGTCAGGCAAGGGTCAGCCCACAGCCCCCGTTTAGGTGACAGGAGCCAGCAACATTGATGTCTGCCACAGGAGCGGGATGAACAGCAGAAGTAGCCCTCCCTCTCGAAAGTGGCTGACTGACAGCATCCTGGTCATACAGGTTAAGCCTCCAGCACGCCTACAGGGTGATGGCAGTTCCTGCATTGCCTTGGAAGTTAGAACTGCAGCTAGCAGCGGCAGAGTCCTTCCAGCAGGACTTGTGGCGCCATAGACGATCGAAGATGGATAGGCATGCCATGGATCACCTCCAATAGCCTCCCCTCATGAATATTTATCGTTGCATTGTATCTTGCGACACTCTGCTTTGCCACTAGTATGTCGGTGTCTCTCGGCTATCACGATGACATTATGCTTCAGCTTGCAGACTTGGGTGCTCGGTCTTTCCCTCGTGCTGCAATAGTGTCCGTGTTTGTCGCAACTCGCTCTGTTTTTCCCCTAGCTGGCAGTCTGCTGGTCATTAACATAGGCGCTTCGGCTACCGGGAGCTGCCAAGGTAGAATTCGGACGAATTTTTAATGTCCACCTGGGACATTATCCTGGTATATAATAATACAACAGAAGCAAAGGTGTCCCAGTAGACATAGGTCCACAGATGTGCCATTTGTAAGTTAATCTGGTTACACTCTGTTACTGACTTCATTATGGAATATTGTCCTAGCTACTAGAAAAATATACTGTGTAGCAAAAAAGTAAAGGGTATAACGGGGTCGTGAATAGCTGTAGATGTTGGGTGGTCACAGCGAATGTCACGGAGATGCTTCGTACTCTTGTGAAAGGGCGTTATCAGGACCTGACGCAATTTGAAATGTCTCCGTTGATCCATTGTGGACGTGGGAAAGTGGCTGGTCAGATATTTAACAAAGAAATTTTCCGAACAGCCGTGCAGATTGAGGAGTTATTTTATTTTCCCTACCAGTTTCGGCAATTCAGTACGCCTTCTTCAAGCCCCATGTGCACCACTCAACAATTATCGACATTGGCATACGAGGCCACCTGTTTGTGGATGTCGTGAATTGTCAAGTGCTTCCTTCGAAGACTGGCTGCAACGTGAGTTGCAATGAAATGACAACAAAACAACTATTTACGTTGGTGTGTAAAATGTGTGAGTCTGGCGATATATCATCTAACTTTCGGGAAAACATCATCCACACAGTTCCGAAGACTGCAAGAGCCAACAATTGTGAGAACTATCGCACAATCAGCTTAACAGCTCATGCATACAAGTTGCTGACAAGGATAATATACAAAAGAATGGGAAAGAAAATTGAGGATGCGTTAGATGACGATCAGTTTGGCTTTAGGAAAGGTAAAGGCAACAGAGAGGCAATGCTCACGTAGCAGTTGATAACGGAAGCAAGACTGAAAAAAATCAAGACACGTTCAAAGGATTTGTCGACCTGGAAAAAGCGTTTGACAATGTAAAATGGTGTAAGATGTTCTAAATTCTCAGAGAAACAGGGGTAAGCTACAGAGAAAGATGGGTAATGTACAATACGTACAAGAACCAATAAGGAATAATAAGAGTTGGAGACGAAGAACGAAGTGCTCGGATTCAAAAGGGTGTAAGACAGGGATATAGTTTTTCGCCCTTACTGTTTGTACATCGAAGAAGCAATGATGGAAATAAAAGAAAGCTTCAGGAGTGGAATTAAAATTAAAGGTAAAAGAATATCAATGATACGATTCGCTGATGACTTCGCTATCCTGAGTGAAAGTGAAGAAGAACCATAAGATCTGCTGAATGGAATGAACAGTCTAATGAGTACAAAATACGGACTGAGCGTAAATTGAAGAAAGACGAAAGTAATGGGAAGTAGCGGAAATGAGAACAGTTAGAAACTTAACATCGTGATTGGTGATCACGAAGTAGATGAAGTTAAGGAATTCTCTACTAGGCAACAAAATAGTCCATGACCGTCGGACAAAGAAGGACATCAAAAGCAAACTAGAACAGGCAAAAAGTGAATTTCTGGCCAAGAGAAGCCCACTAGTATCAAACAAAGGAGTTAATCTGAGGAAGAAATGTCTGAGAACGTAGGTTTGGAACACAGCATTGTGTGTTAATGAAACAAGGACTGTAAGAAAACCAGAAAAGAAGAAAAATCGAAGCATTTGAAATGAGGTGTTACAGAGGAATGTTGAAAATTAGGTGGATTGATAAGGTAAGGAATGTGGGGTTCTCCGAAGAATCGGCGAGAAAAGGAATCTATGGAAGACACTAACAAGAAGGGACAGGATGGAAGGACATCTGTTAAAACGTCAGGGAAAAACTTACATGATACTAGAAGGAACTATAGAGGGTAAAATTCGTAGAGGAAAAGAGAGGCTGGAATATCTCCAGCAAATAATTTAGGACGTAGGTTGCAATTGCTACTGTGAGATGAAGTGATTGGCACAGGAGAGGCATTCGTTGCGGGCCGCATCGAAACAGTCAGAAGACTGATGTCTCAGAACAACACCAGTACCATTATAAAGCAGAATAATCATTCTGTCAACACACACTGAGAGTATTTTCCGCAGTTTCCCTAACCGCTTCCGAAATGCCTGAATTGTTCCTCGGCATCAGCTACGGCTAACTAATTAAGCCATCAGTTGTCCAGTATACGACTGTTTTATAATTGGTTATATTTTTCAGTTTTTAGTCATCTTCCTCCTACAAATGTTACCACTGTAATCATAGTGTGGACCACATCTGTACTGAGTTTGCAGTCCCTGAGGGAGTCGCAGTTGGCTCTTAACGCATCGGAAAAAAAATCAGATAGTTCTACAAATTGTACTGGTCTGGAGCCTTCACTCCAAGTAATTGCCCGAGCGAAGTGAAAACTAGTCGTAGGATCTTGAAAAGGCGGCCAGGGTGGCCGAGCGGTTCTAGGCGCTACAGTCTGGAACCGTGCGACCGCTACGGTCGCAGATTCGAATCCTGCCTCGGGCATGGATGTGCGTGATGTCCTTACGTTAGTCAGGTTTAAGTAGTTCTAAGTTCTAGGGGACTGATGACCTCTGAAGTTATGTCCGATACTGGTCAGAGCCATTTGAACCATTTTTTGATCTTGAAATGGACTACTAATAAACCTGACTTGGATATTCAGGCTTAGTACTTCCTAATGAGTACATTGATGAGAGATTTGTTGCCCTTATGCAGATTCCTATATGACGACGTCTTTAAATAGTACTGAATTTGTTTTGCTACCCAATCAGGGCTTAGCATTGCTCTGCCGGTTGCAGCTCAGCTTAATGAAGGAGTTCACCAAACTGTAGTGCTGTGCGCATACCGACACGTAGCAGCGTTCCTTGGATTCATATACCTACCAACACTTTCTTGTGATGTCAGCTGACTGCTACAATACATAAGAAGGCTTGAATGACGTTAACACGTTCACGCCGGCGTGTAACAAGGTGCCTCGCGCTAGATCGTCCCATCAGACGGCATGTACCACCGATGGCCTACGCCCGACTCTA
Organism: Schistocerca cancellata; assembly: GCF_023864275.1. Lineage (NCBI taxonomy): Eukaryota > Metazoa > Arthropoda > Insecta > Orthoptera > Acrididae > Schistocerca > Schistocerca cancellata. The sequence continues at coordinate 246,441,819 of NC_064627.1, forward strand.
CCAATTATGCTACAAGCAATACGTTAACGTACGATGTGTTTTCTATCAGCCAGGCGCAACGAGCAGCTGCGAATACAGATTGTGAGACCCTTCAACGAGAGAGATCTCTCAAAAAAATGAGGTATCACATAATTCGTCATTAATTTCGTTTACAGTTATTTTATTTGATCTCTCGTTGTTTTAAAAAAATGAACTTATTTCAGTTTCGAAATAAAAGTTCAGTACATTAAAATAGTATCCTACAGCGTCTGAATACGACGACGCCCCACGGCGAGAAACAGGAGAAGCAGCGCAGCCAGAGGCGAGAAAGCGTGAACACGAATGCCGCCCGACAGTGAGGAAAGCAATACTCGGCGCCAGCGTGAACGTGTTAAAGATATCATGCCTGCAAGAACCAGTTGTGTTTCAAGTGTTAGCTCGTACTCCATCATTAATGACGTCATCGACTAAGGACCATTAATCCCTAATCTTCCTTCCTTCCTCTGCTTTGCATAAAACTCATTTTATTCAAGAAGCGCTAAGTGGTGGTGCCGGATTTTGTAATCACCAATAAAAATTTCAGTTACACATGTTTTCAGGACTTTAATGTGTTCAACTAATACACCATAAAACCTTTAAACTCAATATGCCATAAATCTAAAAACGTTATAGTACAAGATGTTTCAGAAAGATTCGTCCGATTTCACAAAATTATCTTTTCTACATGAAGGAAGACAGAGACGTGGGGACAACCTTAAGTCAAGCATCGAAAGTGCCAGTTTAACTTGGCGTCAGTTGCAAGCTGCCAAATATGCGCCAAGTCGAGGTGGCTATCATGTAGCAACAAGAGACATTTTGCGATTTCCATTTCAACAAATGCAATTCAGTTCCAATGTGACTTTATAGGGAATGCCACCTCTTACAGCTAAAAGCATTCAACGATGGTTGTTCGTGTAATGGGAAAACCACAGACGGCCCACATGTGCTCGTCCCAGGTGTAGTGTCAATGTAACAGAGTTACGCGCTCAGTCCACAGAAGTTTAATCCTCGCATAAACCTAGAACTGGCCAATCCATGTGCGTCTGTCTTGCTTGATTTGCGGCGATGTTTGTGTTTCAAAGCATAGAGACTTCCACTGCTCATCATCTTCATTATGGTGGTAAACAACTACGTGCAGAGTTTAGTGAGCGCTTTCTAGGCTTGAAAATGGAAGATAGTAATTTCTTTCTGTTTAGTGCACAGTAATGAGACTACGTTCCATGAAACTGGAAACATGAACCGCCATGATGTGGTAATAATGGGAACACGCCAACACATAACCGGGCACGAGAGTGATTCTCCTAAGCTGAATGTATATTGCGGCGATCCCCGAGAAAAATTTTACGGCTCGTTCGTTTCTGACTTCGAGATGATCACAGGAACAACTGGCGCTTTCCACAATCTCAGTTTTCAACAGAACGGAGTAGCACCGTGGAACCTACTTGTAAGAGAATTTCTTGACAGTGCGGTGCGTGCAGATCTCGCATTGCCTCATTGGCCTTCCAGGTTGCCTCATCTCATGGTATGGGACTTTTTTCCTTTTGTGGGGTTTGTGAAGGACTCTGTGTGGCTCCCCTTCAAACATCGTTGGATGAACGGTGACGCCTAATTGTAACACACATGAATGCACCAACTCGAGACGTACTAGCAAAAGTATGGGATGAGACTGACTATTTTCTGGATAGTTGTCGTGCATCTGGTGTATGACGCATTCAACATTTCTAAACCCTTAGATCCCAAACTTAATAACACAAAAAAGAGCTAACGCTTAAACATTTTAAAAACCTTTGATCCGAAACTTAATAATACAAAAAATAATTAAAATAAAAGCGAATAAATAAAAGTTGTATATGCATCCGTATAAGAGATATACCATCGTTAAATGGTACAGTTCTTTTGGAAACAAAAACTCTGAAGTCCTATGCTTGGCTAAAATTCTATCTTCATTATTACAGACGATGTAATCGTGAAATCGGATGAATCTCTTTGCGACATCATGTATTATTAGCTACTCTGCTGTCCGGAGAGAAGCATGTAACACAAGAGTACTTTATGGGCCGTATTAGGTACACGACAGTATTTCTCTATTTTGTGTGTAGGAGCCCGCAAGATCTCCAATCAGAGTGGAAAAAATCAAAGAAGAAAGGACTAGCTTATCTTCTGAGTGAATGTCCTCCATCGCGGGTTGTATGAAAGTCCACAATGCATCAACGGAAGTCACTGGAGAACCGTACGAACAATTTGCTACTAACTATATTTAAACATACTTGATGAGCTATATGCTAGGGTGTTGCGATTTTGACGCTTGTACGTTATGCACTCGCTCTAAGATCGCCAGTATCCGCTCTTTAATAACGCGATAATTATAGAACACATTGACTCCTGTCAGTATAATTTTAGGTTGCCTGTTGTAAAATATTATTTTTGGCTTGGCTCTGAGCACTTGGGACTTAACATCTGAGGTCATCAGTCCCCTATAACTTAGAACTACTTAAACCTAACTAACCTAAGGACATCAAGCACATCCATGCCCAAGGCAGGATTCGAACCTGCGACCGTAGTAGTCGCGCGGTTCCAGCCTGAAGCGCCTAGAACACGCCGGCCTATTATTTTTATGTGTTAGTAAAACAAACTTACACTTGCTGTATCTTTGATCTGTTTCTTTGGAGATTACGCTTGAAAATAGTCTGTAAGGCCGAAATTGGCCAGCCGGGTAAGATATAACAAACCGAATTTTTGTGAAAAAAAAGCCGAGATGGAAAACTTCAAAACGTCCTTTAATCAATCACTGTTGTACAGGGTGGTTCATTGATAGTGACCTGACCCAATATCTCCAGAATAAGCATCAAACGAAAAAACTACAAAGAACGAAAAACTCGTCTAGCTTGAAGGGGAAACCAGATGGCGCTATGGTTGGCCCGCTAGATGGCGCTGCCATAGGTCAAACGGATATCAATAGAGTTTTTTTTTAATAGGAACCCCCATTTTTTATTACATATTCGTGTAGTACGTAAAGAAATATGAATGTTTTAGTTGGGCCACTTTTTTCGCTTTGTGATACATGGCGCCCCAAACGTATAAGTACATGGTATCACGTAACATTCCGCCAGTGCGGGCGGAATTTGCTTCGTGATACATTACCCGTGTTAAAATGGAGCGTTTACTAATTGCGGAAAAGGTCGATATCGTGTTGATGTATGGCTATTGTAATCAAAATGCCCAACAGGCGTGTGCTATGTATGCTGCTCGGTATCCTGGACGACATCATCCAAGTGTCCGGACCGTCCACCGGATAGTTACGTTATTTAAGGAAACAGAAAGTGTTCAGCCACATGTGAAACGTCAACCACGACCTGCAACAAATGATGATGCCCAAGTGGGTGTTTTAGCTGCTGTCGCGGCTAGTCCGCACACCAGTAGCAGGCAAATTGCGCGACAATCGGGAATCTCAAAAACGTCGGTGTTGAGAATGCTGCATCACCATCGATTGCACCCGTACCATATTTCTACGCATCAGGAATTTCATGGCGACGACTTTGAACGTTGTGTACAGTTCTGCCACTGAGCACAAGAGAAATTATGGGACGATGACAGATTTTTTGCACGCGTTCTATTTAGCGACGAAGCGTTATTCACCAACAACGGTAACGTAAACCGGCATAACTATTGGGCAACGGAAAATCCACTATGGCTGCGACAAGTGGAACATCAGTGACCTTGGCGGGTTAATGCGCGGGATTAGCCGAGCGGTCTAGGGCGCTGCAGTCATGGACTATGCGGCTGCCCCGGCGGAGGTTCGAGTCCTCCCTCGGGCATGGGTATGTGTTTTTGTTCTTATGATAATTTAGGTTAAGTAGTGTGTCAGCTTAGGGACTGATGACCTTATCAGTTAAGTCCCATAAGATTTCACACACATTTGAACATTTTTTTGTGGGTTAATGTATGGTGGGGCATTATGGAAGGAAGGGTAATTGGTCCCCATTTTATCGATGGCAATCTAAATTGTGCAATGTATGCTGATTTACTACTTAATGTTCTACCGATGTTACTATAAGATGTTTCACTGCATGACAGAATGGCGATGTACTTCCAACATGATGGATGTCCGGCACGTAGCTCGCGTGCGGTTGAAGCGGTATTGAATAGCATATTTCATGACAGGTGGATTGGTCGTCGAAGCTTCATACCATTGCCCGCACGTTCACCGGATCTGACGTCCCCGGATCTCTTTCTGTGCGGATAGTTAATGTATGGTGCGGCATTGTGGGAGGAAGGGTAATTGGTCCCCATTTTATCGATGGCAATCTAAATTGTGCAATGTATGGTGATTTCCTACTTAATGTTCTACCGATGTCACTATAAGATGTTTCACTTCATGACAGAATGGCGATGTACTTCCAACATGATGGATGTCCGGCACGTAGCTCGCGTGCGGTTGAAGCGGTATTGAATAGCATATTTCATGACAGGTGGATTGGTCGTCGATGCTTCATACCATGGCCCGCACGTTCACCGGATCTGACGTCCCCGGATCTCTTTCTGTGCGGAAAGTTGAAGGATATTTACTATCGTGATCCACCGACAACGCCTGCTAACATGCGTCTGCGCATTGTCAATGCATGTGCGAACATTACGGAATGCGAACTACTCGCCGTTGAGAGGACATCATTTGACATCATTTGACGGACATCATTTTGAGCATTTATTGCATTAATGTGGTATTTACAGGTAATCACGCTGTAATATCATGCGTTCTCAGAAATGATAAGTTCACAAAGGTACATGAATCACATTGGAACAACCGAAATAAAATGTTCAAACGTAAGTACGTTCTGTATTTTAATTTAAAAACCTACCTGTTACCAACTGTTCGTCTAAAATTGTGAGCCATATGTTTGTGACTATTACAGCGCCATCTATCACAAAGCGAAAAGAGTGGTCCAACTGAAACATTCATATTTCTTTACGTACTACACGAATATGTAATAAAAAATGGGGGTTCATATTTTTAAAAAAAACGCAGTTGACCTATGGCAGCGCCATCTAGCGGGCCAACCATAGCGCCATCTGGTTTCCCCCTTCAAGCTAGACAATTTTCGTTCTCTGTAGTTTTCTCGTTTGAGGCTTATTTCGTGAGATATTTGGCCCGGTCACGATCAATGGACCACCCTGTATAAGCAATGGAGTACACTGGTCTCAAATAGACAAGGTACTAAAGAATAGTTGATTTTTAATCAGCACGAGGGAGAACCTTTACTGATCTTTGTTTGAAGCTTAAGGACGTTTTACGGACTCTGTGATACATCGCACTATTACTTGCACTGCGCTTCTGACCACTGTATTCACACACGCATTACGTCCACAGAAGACTATCCTCTATTAGCCAAATTGTTACGATATTACAGTCTCACGTCCGTCAGACCGATTATTCTGTTCCGTTCGAGCAAACATGTTGATATTGCACGCTTTGAAATGGACAGAGCGTATTGATATTTGCTTCCACATTTCCACTTCGTCTCATGACTCATTACTTACTGAGATTGGAGTAATGTTGTCTTTTCGCGTCACACAAGCGAGAGTACTGTTGGATCTATGTATGCGCTGTGACTGTGTAATCGCACCGATTTATCATTAGTGTATTGTTCTATACATCACGCATGTTTGAGTGTGGTTGTTACAGTTTTCACAAAACGCTAGTGTAACATCTCAGTACCACACAAAATTTATATCAGTACAATATGAATTGCCATAAAACATTTATCCCTAAAATATGACAGAGTATAAAAGCCATAACGGAAAGGGATTCGATCCTTATAGTAAACGCCAACCTGTACGGTCACGGAATAAACATCGGATCTTACTAGCTCCACGCTTCCGACCGATGTAGTCACCTAAATCCCTTGTTCCACTTTTCTTTTTTAATTCGTAGATCTTCCGACTGGTTTGACACCGTCCAACAACTCATAACATTTTGCCCTAATTGTTTCGTCTTAAAATACCTACTACATACAACATCCTCAACAACAACTTTTGCGTATTCCAGGTTTTTTCTTTTTTTTTTTTTTTTTTTTTTTTTGCCCCTACAGTTAACACCCTCTATTTCTCTTTCGAATGGCATGTGATTGGCATCGTTCTAAGAACCAGCAGATGCTCCTTAGAAACACTTACAAGCACGTAGGACGCGACGAGTTGGCTGCTTTTGTCGGTGTGCGTATTCGTGCTCTACATCCTGGTGCCGATAGTCCATACCATAAATAATCGCTTCCTCTACATCTTTCAGTTTACACTTAGATTTTGTTAGAGCGTATGACAAGATACACTACTGGACATTAAAATTGCTACACCAAGAAGAAATGCAGATGATAAACGGGTATTCATTGGACAAATATATTATACTAGAACTGACATGTCATTACATTTTCACGCAATTTAGGTGCATAGATCCTGAGAAATCAGTACCCAGAACAACCACCTCCGGCCGTAATAACGGCCTCTATACGCCTGGGCATTGAGTCAAACAGAGCTTGGATGGCGTGTACAGGTACAGCTGCCCATGCAGCTTCAACACGATACCACAGTTCATCAAGAATACTGACGGGCGTATTGTGACGAGCCACTTGCTCGGCCACCATTGACCAGACTTTTTCAATTGGTGAGAGATCTGGAGACTGTGCTGGCCAGGGCAGCAGTCGAACATTTTCTGTATCCAGAAAGGCCCGTACAGGACCTGCAACATGCGGTCGTGCAATATCCTGCTGAAATGTAGGATTTCGCAGGGATCGAATGAAGGGCAGAACCACGGGTCGTAACACATCTGAAATGTAACGTCCAGTGTTCAAAGTGCCGTCAATACGAACGAGAGGTGACCGAGACGTGTAACCAATGGCACCCCATACCATCACGCCGGGTGATACGCCAGTATGGCGATGACAAATACACGCTTCCAATGTGCGTTCACCGCGATGTCACCAAACACGGATGTGACCATTATGATGCTGTAAACAGAACTTGGATTCATCCGCAAAAATGACGTTTTGCCATTGGTGCACCCAGGTTCGTCGTTGAGTACACCATCGCAGGTGCTTCTGTCTGTGATGCAGCGTCAAGGGTAACCCCAGCCACGGTCTCCGACCTGATAGTCCATGCTGTTGCAAACGTCGTCGAACTGTTCGTGCAGATGGTTGTTGTCTTGCAAACGTCCCCATCTGTCGACTCAGGGATCGAGACGTGGCTACACGATCTGTTATAGCCATGCGTATAAGATGCCTGTCATCTCGACTGCTAGTGATACGAGGCCGCTGGGATCCAGCACGGCGTTCCATATTACCCTCCTGAACCCATCGATTCCATATTCTGCTAACAGTCAGTGGTTCTCGACCGACGCGAGTAGCAATGCCGCGATACGATAAACCACAATCGTGATAGGCTACAATCTGACTTTTATCAAAGTCGGAAACGTGATGATACGCATTTCTGATCCTTACACGAGGCATCACAACAACGTTTCACCAGGGAAAGCAGGTCAACTCCTGTTTGTGTATGAGAAATCGGTTGGAAACTTTCCTCATGTGAGCACGTTGTAGATGTCGCCACCGGCGCCAACCTCGTGTCAATGCTCTGAAAAGCTAATGATTTGCATATCATAGCATCTTCTTCCTGTCGCTTAAATTTCGCGTCTGTAGCAACTCATCTTCGTGATGTAGCAATTTTAATGGCCAGTAGTGTATAATGCACCGATTTCTGAGTAGCCCATATTAGTAATGCTATTATGTTCACGTATAGAACTGATTTTCGGATACTTTTCTTCTGTGTACAATTCTGTTGAAGATGTCCAGTGGTGATCCAGACCAACATATAATTAAATTTTATAAGTAATGTGCTCTATTTACATTTCTGCAGCTAGTACACCTAATCCTAGAAAAAAAGACCGTCTGATTATTTTACTATTTGACATTAAACATGGAAAACATTTATAGTTAAAGATGCGAAACCTTAATTAGTGTCTGCTAAGCAAGTATCAAATAGAATAGTAGTAAGTAGACAATAAATTAAAACTTCATACCTGATGCTGACGTTTTACAGCGAAAATTTACTAAAGGACGAATAATTTTCCACTCATTGTTTTGCGCTGGAGTAAGAGAAGGGGGGGGGGGGATGTCGTCGATAAACATTTCGAAATCGTTGGAATTTATGCTTAAAATTTATTAGAAGTCGCTAACTGCTCTCATTCACCACTGGATAAATGAAGTCTAGATAATCTGCGTCCCATGAGTTAAACGCCGTCACAAGACGTACATACAGTCTCCAGCTTTACTACTTTACTTACTGTGCTAAACCTTTAACCTAATGTTATATCGCGTAATGAGTAGATTACGACAGCATTTTAAATTCTGTTAATAATCGTATGGAACACTGAAAATCAAATTTTTGTGCTCCTCGAAGCTGTTAGGCTGGCAGCGTGTTACTGCAATTTGAGGACCGCTTTAGCCGTTTAGTAATATAGATCAGTTTCTATTAATTATAACTGACATATGATATCGATATTAATTAGTTTCCAGAGAGGAGCTGAACAAAACCACCACTACATAAAATGGCGCCCAACAAAGTCGTACCTACAAGTTAAATGTTGCCACATAAAATCAAATTTTTTTCCAACATATTCCGTTCAGTGGTTGATGACGTAACATTTATGATCGCGTTCAGCATATAAGTTGTACAAAATTTGAACAAAAATTTGTATGGTCCATTGCTTTTAGGGTTCTTTCTCACTAGTGTATTACTGTTATTTCTGGAAGAAGTTAAGGGGTTCCCCTTGTAAAGAACTCACAGTACACGGAAATTATTTTAACCAAATAAAGAGTAAGATCTTCGTCACCAGTTGTTACAACAGTCTGACGTACCTTCTAGTTTCGCATCACAACTTTAAGTAAATTGAAAGACCATTCCGCGCTCAGCTCTTTCGCGGATATTCTACTTTGTCAATGTTAGCGCATCCGTAACAACATATTAAAAGAATCTGAAGATAAATAGGAAACCTACTTCTAATCTTTACGTATGAAAGTCATTACAGCTAATATTTCAAAAGTTACGAGTCCACCAAATAAAGTAGGAGAAAATCTGGGAGGAACAATGCAATCATTTCTGTCGTCACCCTACGCCACACTAGTAAATCCAAGTCAGAGCAGCTGAAATTTCGGATTGGGAATTTTTGCATATTTCAGAGAATAAGGCATTTTACAGACAGCAGTGGAAACTTTCACAAGTCTCGGGAGGTGAGCTCAAACGTATATTCCAGTGAAACGCCAAAGAAACTGGTATAGGCACGCGTATTCAAATACAGACATATGTAAACAGATAGAATACGGCGCTGCAGTCGGGAAGTGTCTGACGCAGTTGTTACATCGGTTACTGCTGCTACAATGGCAGGTTCAAAAATTTAAGTGAGTTTGAACGTGGTGTTATAGTTGGCACACGAGCGATGTGAGGTAGCTATTAAGTGGAGATTTTCCCGAAGTACCATTTCACGAGTGTACTGTGAATACCAGGAATCCGGTAAAACATCAAATCTCTGACATCGCTGCGTCCAGAAAAGGAGCACACAAGAACCAGACCAACGACGACTGAAGAGAATCGTTCAACGTGACAGAAGTGCAGCTCTTCCGCAAGCAAATTGCTGCAGATTTTAATGCTTGGCCATCAACAAGTGCCAGCGTGCGAACCATTCAACGAAACATCTTCGATATGGGCTTTCGGAGCCGAAGGCCTACTCGTGTGCCCTTGATGACTGCAGGACACAAAGCTTTACGCCTCGCCTGGGCCCATCAACACCGATATTGGACTGTTGATGACTAGAAACATGTTGCCTGGTCGGACGAGTCGCGTTTCAAATTGTATCGAGCGGATGGACGTGTACGGGTATAGAGACAGCCTCATGAATCCGTGGACCCTGCATGCCGGTAGGGGACTGTTCAAGCTGGTGGAGGCTCTGTAATGGTATGGTATGGTACCCTTGATACGACTACATACGACTCTGACAGTTGACACGTACGTAAGCATCCTGTCTGATCACCTACATCCATTCATATCCATTGTGCATTCCGACGAACTGGGACAGTTTCAGCAGGCCAATGCGACACCCCACACGTCCAGAATTGCTACAGAGTGACTCTAGGAACACTCTTCTGAGCTTAAACACTTTCGGTGCCCACCAAACTGTCCAGACACGAACATTATTAGGCATATCTGGGATGCCTTGCAACGTGCTGTTCAGAAGAGATCTCCACCCCCTCGTATTCTTACGGATTTATGGACAGCCCTGCAGGATTCATGGGGTCAGTTCCCTCCAGCACTACTTCAGACATTAGTCTAGTTCATGCCACGTCGTGTTGCGCCACTTCTGCGTCCTCGCGGGGGCCCTCCACGAAATTAGGCAGGTGTACAAGTTTTCTTGACTGTTCAGTGTATCTCAAATATCATTGGGTAAAATTTTCCCCGACAAAAGTGGAGGAGCCTAACTAAACATGTAATAACACGAGTATTCGTTTGCTCGTTAGCAGGGTTTCAAAAAATGGGTCAAATGGCTCTGAGCACTATAGGACTTAACATCTGAGGTCATCAGTCGCCTAGAACTTAGAACTACTTAAACCTAACTAACCTAAGGGCATCACACACATCCATGCCCGAGGCAGGATTCGAACCTGCGACCGTAGCGGTCTCGCGGTTCCAGACTGTAGCGCCTAGAACCGCTCGGCCACCGCGGCCGGCAGGGTTTCAAAAATTAGCCGTACTGAGTAAATCTTTACTCTGTGCTACGACTGGTTACTTCAACTTATTTGACGACAGTTCAGAGCGATATATGAATACTTGTACATTCGGCGGTGACGTCGCAGATGACTCCTCCAAAGCCTGAATTGATGTTGTAGGCTATAGCCTGTACGCTGCGGTGGAAGTTCCTGTCAGATTAAAACTGTGCGCTAGCCAGAGACTCAAACAATAAAGCAATGGGGCCCTTGCGAAGTGGATGGGTGTGAATGGTGCTATCGGAACAAGAGACAGTTTTCTAGCATATAGCAGAAGTAAACTGCATCAACAGATCTGGAGCGCTATTTTTGGAACATTTATGACAATAGAACAAGAAATTTGTTAAGGAGCTGAAATGGGATAAGACTTGACAAAAACAGCAAACTCCAGTTTGGGGTGTGCTTGGAGATACTGCACTATAGCAACCATCTCGATATCATGTGACGAACTTCTCTGCCTCCGATAGAATCTGTGATAGTCCCTTTCATAATTAATCCGTAGAACTCAGCCAATACGAATTTATTTGGTTATATTTCCTTATCTCCCTGTATTTTATACCCGCTACCTTCAAAATTTCAGAGAATGCAGTCCAGTGAAAATGGACAAAGTATTTCTCTAAATCTGCAGATGCTATAAACATATCTTTCCGTTTCTAAACTTATCTCCTAAGATAAACCATGGATTCAGGGTAGTTTATCTACAAGCATTCTGATCCACCGTAAAGTTTGCCACTAGTCGACATCTCAGTTGCGGCACTGCAGTCGCTGGCGTTGGCGGGAAATTCAAAAATGCTGTATAGAGAATGGCAAGAAATTTAAAAGTTCGTGATGGCACTGTTGAGTAGCTCAAAAACGCAAGATTGTGGGATATTAAAAAATTCAAAAAATTTAAATATAATCCAAAAAGACCAAGATGACGAGACATGCCCAGCTGTGGTTTTTAGCCCCTCCCGTTGTGCTCTACAGTTTAAATGAGACATTGTAATTAAAAGCACCTCCTTCCTCGTCTTCTAAAATGGTGTTTGTGGAGTGTGGTGTTTTCACATTACGTATTTTGATTAGATGTTGATGTTATTTGGTAGTCGATTATATGGAATACATTTTTTTTGCAGGGCCATGGTTCTCACTGATAAATGTTGCAGCCTCCGTCGAAAGTTCGTTTGGTCCTTAACTAATACTATGCCTAGCTCAAATGCAGTATTAGACTTCGATTGTATTTTCTTAGTGATACATTATCTCCTTCACTACCTAATGATGAAAGTAAATTCTCTGACACATCATATTGAAATATAAACACCCTTTACGCACTTTGGTACGACTGTAACACTTATTCACGAGCAAATATTTAATTTGAGAGTGCTTTGTGCCTTACATCAAGGATAGGTTCAAACAGTTACATTCTTCCAGTAATTCAGAATGCCTATGATTTGTGTGTTTGCCTAGTATTTCACCGATAATGTATTTCCTACCTGATCCAATTAGCAACTATCCTTTAGGCCAAACTTACCTGTTTAGCATAGGGTACTTACTTACGAGTTCAGAGCCACGTCTTAGGCAACAGTTTGACTGGTATGTAAGTGAAAAATTACATTGTGATGTTAGACATAAACATTGCAATTTTTACACTGCTGGCGTACTTTCTGCAGACATTTCAGATGTAGGAAGAATATTGTGCCACTTAACACGCCTCATAGATGTGTAAATTAATTTGAGGCAGATAGAAGTATAGATATTGCCATCTGCTCGTGGCGACGAACAACAGGAGCACAAAGCAGCAGTTGATTTTACTTCATATTTTGAAATTTTGCGGAACAGGGTTTAAAATAAAACTCATCCTGAGCAACTACGTATTTCGAAATCATTAATTAGACTGCATGAGCAAACAATGGTTACAAGCTGTTTACGAGGTATGTTTTATACACGTTCTCATATTCTGTAGCCAGTTTACTTGTCTGTTTGTTTCGTTACTGGCGTATTTTTGCAGCCATTTCAGACTTGGAAATAATGCTGTAATACTTGACGAGTCTCATAGATGTAGATGTGGAAGATAGTTAATTTGAGGCTCCATTGCACCTTACAACAATGCAATGCAGATGAATGTATGAAAGCTTGGTGGCGACAAGCAACAGAAGCATAAAGCAGCAGTGAATTATACTTCGCATTTTGAAGTTTTGCTGATTAGTAATTGACGTAAATCTCTTCTTTGATACCTATGTATTTCTACACTACTGGCCATGAAAATTGCTACGCCAAGAAGAAATGCAGATGATAAAGGGTATTCGTTGGACAAATATATTATACTAGAACAGATAAATGATTACATTTTCACGTAATTTGGGTGCATAGATCCTGAGAACTCAGTACACAGAACAACCACCTCTGGCCGTAATAACGGCCTTGATACGCCTGGGCATTGAGTCAAACAGAGCTTGGATGGCGTGTACAGGTACAGCTGCCCATGCAGCTTCAGCACGATACCACAGTTCATCAAGAGTAGTCACTAGCGTATTGTGACGAGTCAGTTGCTCGGCCACCATTGAGCAGACGTTTTCAATTGGTGAGAGATCTGGAGAACATGCTGGCCAGGGCAGCAGTCGAACATTTTCTGTATCCAGATAGGTCCGTACAGGACATGCAACATGCGGTCGTGCATTATCCTGCTGAAATGTAGGGTTTCGCAGGGCTCGAATGAAGGATAGAGCCACGGGTCGTAACACATCTGAAATGTAACGTCCACTGTTCAAAGTGCCGTCAATGCGAACAAGAGGTGACCGACACATGTAATCAATGGCACCCCATACCATCACGCCGGGTGATACGCCAGTATGGCGATGATGAATACACGCTTCCAACGTGCGGTCACCACGATGTCGCCAAACACGGATACGACCATCATGATGCTGTAAACTGAACCTGGATTCATCCGCAAAAATGACGTTTAGCCATTCGTGCACCCAGGTTCGTCGTTGAGTACACCATCGCAGGCGCTCCTGTCTGTGATGCAGCGTCAAGGGTAACCGCAGCCATGGTCTCCGAGCTGATAGTCCATGCTGTTGCAAACGTCGTCGAACTGTCCGTGCAGATGGTTCTTGTCTTGCAAACGTCGCCATCTGTTGACTCAGGGATCGAAACGTGGCTGCACGATCCGTCACAGACATGCATATAAGATGCTTGTCATCTCGACTGCTAGTGATACGAGGCCGTTGGTATCCAGCACGGCGTTCTGTATTACCGTCCTGAACCCACCGATTCCATATTCTGCTAACAATCATTGAATCTCGACCAACGCGAGCAACAATGTCGCGATACGATACACCGCCATCGCGATAGGCTATAATCCGACCTTTATCAAAGTCAGAAACGTGATGTTACGCATTTCTGATCGTTACAAGAGGCATCACAACAACGTTTCACCAGGCAACGCCGGTCAACTGCTGTTTGTGTATGAGAAATCGGTTGGAAACTTTCCTCATGTCAGCACGTTGTAGGTGTCGCCACCGGCGGCAACCTTGTGTGAATGCTCTGAAAAGCTAATCATTTGCATATCACTGCATCTTCTTCCTTTCGGTTAAATTTCACGTCTGTAGCACGTCATCTTCGTGGTGTAGCAATTTTAATGGCTAGTAGTGTAATTTGTTAATTACATTTCATAAGCAAAAGTAGGTTTTTATTAACTACTTATAAGGAGAACGTTTTACACATGTTCTCATAGTTCACAGGGAATGCTGTATAGTTTACAATCAAATTTATAGATGCCACTGGCGAGACAATGCATAACCCTTTCAGACCCTCTGGCTACAATCGTGTATATTAACTTTTACTGTGTCTTAGCAACAACAGAAGTATTTTTTTCCCAATGGAAATCTGAAATACACGTTTGTGAACGTTCAACCTTTTTACCACTCGCAAGTGCAGCCAACTGTTGGGCATCACTATGAAAATATGAGTATGTTAGTGAAGCAAAAAAATGGTTCAAATGGCTCTGAGCACTATGGGACTTAACATCTATGGTCATCAGTCCCCTAGAACTTGGAACTACTTAAACCTAACTAACCTAAGAACATCACACACATCCATGCCCGAGGCAGGATTCGAACCTGCGACCGTATCAGTCGCGCGGCTCCGGACTGAGCGCCTAGAACCGCTAGACTACCGCGTCCGGCTCAGTGAAGCAGTCGCAGCTGTTCGTGACCACCAGAACACATGGATGTGGTTGGTTCACTATATTCCACTGTATGATTTAATACTGTTATTGTTATTTTGCATGGTAAATTTTGAACGATTTATTACAATACAGATCATTTCGCAAATTGTTATTTTAGTCCATAAAATGAAGTAAAGTGTGCGAAGTATATTTTGATTTTGTATAAATCTTGCATCTGAAGTCGTTAAAAAGTCACCTAAGAGAATTTACACACGAAGAAAAATTCTTCTTCCTCCAGATGGAAGTTTTGAGTCCATGCGTGTGTGTGTGTGTGTGTGTGTGTGTGTGTGTGTGTGTGTGTGTGTGTTTTGCTGACTTATTTTAGATATGAAAATACTGCAAACATAATTTTTAGATTATTAATTCAGGTCGTTCAGGTATTTTTGCGCATGGATACTTTTGAACAGAGCCAGCTTTGGGGCTATGTTGTAACTGGTTGTTTCATTTTAATGAGCTGTAATGTACTGGAATAACATTGGGGGGTGAGGGTAGAGGAAGGGGTTTAGGTGGGGCTACAAACTACATATGGGCTAGTTTTACTATCTTGGCTTTCTGAACTATTAATTTTTTTAATTTACCATCATCTGGCATTTTTTAATTTCCAGCCAACGCCATCTTCAATTTTCAAATTTCCAGCCATCTGACATTGTTTTTTTTTTAATTTCTCGCCATCTGTCATCTTGGATTTTTGAATTTCCCACCACCGCCAGCGACTTCACCGCCACGACAGGGAACTTGAACTGTTGATCAGAATGCTTATACATACATATATGGGGCGTCACTAACTATTGTCACCAAGAATAACTCCAAAAGTATGCAGCTGAAAAGTTTGATGGACAAAAGCTGCTTAAGCTCCATGGGACAACGGGGGCCATAATATGACGTTGGTTTTTCGTTGCTAGGTGGGGTCGCTTCAGAGATATGGTCAACTTTGTTTGTTTAAATGGGATGCTCCGGTTTGGTACTTATTTTCTGACAGTGGCTATCGAGACGAATCCAATGATGTGTAACAGTAAGGTCATAAAGGTGGCATTAACGTCCATTTACAGAAGGTGTTCGAAGTGACGACCATTGGTATCAATGCAGTGCTGAAATCGTCTTAACATGGATTGAGCGGTATTCCTTATCACTTCGGCACTTATCGAAGTACTCGCTCTGACTGTTCTCTCTAGCATATCTTCAGGTGTAGTTAGAACGTCTTTATAAACAATGTCTTTTACGAATGCCCACAAGAAAAATTCCAGAGGCGTCAACTCTGGCGAACGAGCCGGCCACGACACGTCTCCTCCTCGTCCAATCCAACGATTTGGGACTGCAACTCATCTCAAGCCATCAGCGAAAAATGTGCCGAACACCCATCCTGTTGATACGATATTCTGTTCCTTGTTCCGAAAGGTATTTCTTCCAATAATAGATATAAAGAGATTTTCACTCTTATTTTGATCGTTGGGTTTGGACGTTGCGGACGTCACATGACATCCGCTAAAGTTCGTTTGTTGATCCTCCCACTCAGTTTTTATTACAGAGGCCAACCAGCTCTCTGACCACTGAGCTACACAAGCACGACTCACGAACCGTCCTCACAGCTTTAATTCCGCCAGAGTTCGAGTCTCGGTCCAGCACACAGTTTTAATCTGCCAGGTAGTTCCAACAGATATATTGTTTCTTGCAGGAATGTGTTGTACTTCCTACCATTAAGATTTACTTCAACGCAATAGGGGCCAATAATTCTGTCCTCCAGAATCCCACACCATACATTCACCGACCACCGTTTTTGGTGTGCAAGTCGCCACAGCCAACATGGACTTTCAGTTGCCCAATAATGGATGTTACGCAACTGAACATTTCCATGATTCGTGATCGTAGCCTCGGCAGTAAATAAAATCAAATTATTAAATGTGTCATCCCTCTGAATCTGAAGTTGAGCCCATCGTCAGAATTCAGTGCGACGCATACAATCCATACCAGTTAATTCTTGGTGGAGACTGATATGGTAAGGATGATATTTATGGCGATGCGGAACACGAAAAGCACTACTCTGGTTCATACCAGATTCCCTTGCGATTTGCCGGCCGAAGTGGCCGTGCGGTTCTAGGCGCTGTAGTCTGGAACCGCGAGACCGCTACGGTCGCAGGTTCGAATCCTGCCTCGGGCATGGATGTGTGTGATGTCCTTAGGTTAGTTAGGTTTAACTAGTTCTAAGTTCTAGGGGACTAATGACCTCAGAAGTTGAGTTCCGTAGTGCTCAGAGCCATTTGAACCATTTTGAACCAATCCCTTGCGATTTGACGTGAATTAACACAAGGATCTCGAAACATAGTATCAAGAGTACCAATTGCCGTTTCCTCGTTAGTAACTTTCCTTTTCCGTATATGTTAGCCGGCCGTGGTGGCCGAGCGGTTCTAGGCGCTCAGTCAGGAACCGCGCGCTGCTACGGTCGCAGGTTCGAATCCTGCCTCGGGCATGGATGTGTGTGATGTCCTTAGGTTAGTTAGGTTTAAGTAGTTCTAAGTTCTAGGGGACTTATTACCACAGAAGTTAAGTCTCATAGTGCTCAGAGCCATTTTAAACCGGACATGTTTCCGATGCTTTAAAGATCCAATTGTTCTCAATTTATCATACACATATTTAAATGTACGACGTATACGGTAAGTACGTTGAGGATATCTTTCAGTGTATAAGTCTCTAGCTCTCATTGAATATCGTTCGCATTCTCCGTAAATGAGAAGCATATCGACTAGCTCTTCGAAGGAATACGTCATTCACATTCGCTTGATTCGACGATACCAGTCTTACCGTTCCTATTAGTGTTGTATTGCGAAACAGTCGAATGGTGTTTACATGTCAAAGGCACGTTAGATTGATACGTCGTATTCGCCGAATATTTACTATTTGCACGATATACGAGAGATAATTGTCAGAGCATGTGCTTCGATAAGTGCCGAAGTGATAAGGAATACCACTCAATCCACGATAAGAAGATTGCAGCACTGCATTGATTCCAATGGTCATCACTTCGAACTCCTTCTGTAAATGGACGTTCATGCCACCTTCGTGACCTTCATTGACCTTCAAGTACCTTACTGTTACACATAATTGGATTCGTCTCGATAGCCGCTATCAGAAAATAAGTACCAAATTATAGCATCCCATTTCAAAAAACAAAGTTGACCTCTATATCTCTGACGCGACCCCATCTAGTAACAAAACCCAACGTCATATTATGGCCCCCGTTGTCCCATGTAACATTTGTCCCACAAACTTTTCTGCTACTATCATACTTTCGGAGTTATTCTAGGTGGCAATAGTTAGTTACTCACACTGTATACCACTGGGCAATATAGCTTCGCCTTTCTCCTGAACCCAAACTTATATTTCCCGATGCTTGCTTCTCCCATTTTTCCCTTTCTTCTATAAATAATTCATGTCAGAATTTGCAATCACCACTTAATAAAGTGATGGTTCGGTAGTATCCACACATGTCAGTTTCCGCCTCTTTTTTGGAATTGGAATTATTATATTCCTCGTTAAGTCTGTGGGTATTTCATTTTGTCTCATATGTCCTGCATAGCAGATGGAGTAGTGTGATGGCTGGTTCCCCCAAAGATCTTAATAATTCTGAGAGAACTCGTCTACTGCAAGGGACTTGTTTCGACTAAAGTCTTTCAGCGTTCTGTCAAATTCTTCTCGCAGTGTCATGTCTCCCAGTTCATTTTCATCTACTTCCTCTTCCTTTTCTATAATATCGTCTTCAGGTCCATTTCCCTTGTATAGCTATTCCATATATTCCGTCCACTTTTCAGCTTTTCCTTCCTACCCGCATTAAAGGCCAATACCTGATTCACCGTTCTGTGATACTTTTGCTGGCTTACTCTCTGAACTCTTGATATGCATACAGTTGCTGCTTGTTTCTCTAAAGATCTCTCTAATTTTTCTGTAGGTGGTAACAGTCTTTCTTCTTTTCGTGCATCCTTCCACAGCCTTGCATTGGTCCTCTAACCATTCCGGCTTTCGCATTTTTTACTTTCTGTCACTCTCACTTTTGTAACTGTCCCCCTGAAACTCTCAGCAGTCTGTAATTCCTGCAGGTTTTCCAGGTCCCGTCTTCTTAATTTCCTACTTTTTTTACAATTTCTTGAGATTTAATCTCAATCGGTATTAACCTGTGTTTTCTCAAATCACGTATGAAATGGGCTTCGCATTGCAGATATACAGACGGCGATGCTTACGAGATATTCCATGGTGCAGGCTACGAATTGAATTTGGTGAGACAGTCCACCACATTTCCTGCAAACATATGCCTTGATATTCGACTATTATAGCCGGTGACTGGAAGTGGAGCAGGTGTACTGTTGCATCCCAAATATTTTCACTGCGAAAACTTTGTCGTTGCAGGTCAAGGTCTCTAGCGCAGTCTGCAGTCAGTACCATGCAACGGCTCTACAATGCTAGCTCAGAATGCAGTGCTTCAAAGGCTAGACCATACCTGTGCACATGTAGTTTGATATAAGTTTGGCTACAGGTCGTGGAGGCCTCGGTGTAATAGCTGTCTCCTTTCACTATTAGGCTAAAAATTCCATGTTTGATACCAGTCATTTAATGGACTTGGATCAAAAACAATGATCTGCATCAGGCGAAAATTTCCAGTATAAAGAAAGGAGGGAAGATTACAGTTTAACTTCTCGTCAAGAGGACGTTCATTAGGGACAGAGCACGAGTTCGAGTTAAGAAAGAGTGGGGAAGCAAACCGACTGTGTGCTTTTCTAAGGAACCTTCCTGGCGTTTGCCTGAAGCGATATAGGGAAATCACGAAAACTATAAATATGCATGGCCGGACGGGGATCTGAACGGTCGTCCTTCCGAATACGAGTTCAGTGGGCGCCATCTCGCTCTGCGATTTCCAGTAGTCAGCAGAACCCTGCCAACCGTGTCAAAAAATGTGGAGGAACGAATAGAGAATCAGGACATCCTCCCGTCTATTCTAGGAAAACTGATCCTAGAAGCGGAAGAATCAACAGCGAACAACGGTATATAGATGCAGATTACCAAAAGGCTCTTTCGCAAACTAACAAAAAATAAAAGACAGAGGTAAACTAGTCTCCCGTTGGTGTCCCTGGTGAGGACTGCCCAAACTGCAGCTGTTGTGAGGAAGATGAATAAGACTGATGTCGTCCTGAATGGAAGTTAAACGTGATAAGGGGTACTGAAGTGAAATGCAAAGAGGACAGAGATTTTTGATCAGGTAGTTATAGAGTATCAGCGAATGGTGTATCACGCATTGGCATTAATATCGATAGGAAGATGGTTAAGGGGATGAGTAACATTAATGCAATGATTCTTATGAGTAGGTAATGAAACCAGCGTCGGCTACTATTATGTAGGCTTCAACACATCACAATCTGATGATGAGGAAATATTACAGAATAAGTGTGGAAATTCAGGTACTGATAAAACATGTGCAAGGCGATGGAGGTTCGATAAAATGGGATGACTAGTATAATATAGCAGTGGAAAGAAATGAGGCAAAGTGATTGGAGACTGTCGGTTGGGGGGAAGAAACGAAAGGAGGCAGAGAGGCTAGAAGCCATAGTTTTCAACGGGCTGTACCGAGCTCGATATTACAAAATCACAAGAGCAAAATGTATTCTTGAAAAAATCTCAAGAAATGAGAAGTTGGACTCCATAATGCCTACACTAAGACTGGACTACAAAGCAAAAAGACATAGACTGAGATCGTAACCTAAATGTTATTATTATTATTATTATTATTATTATTATCATTAATCGTTTCAGAAGCATCACACATTTCGCAATATGCATACCATAATTAACAAAAAGTAAAAAATAACCACGTGTTGAAATAGAAGCTATACAGTGTCAGCCCAAAACGGGCCACATCCACTGTACTTGGCTGCGCTGATACAAGTTCTTCTCAGAACACTGCACAGGGCGTAGAAGGTTCGAGAACCGCCTATGTTACACCAAAGTCGCGACGTCTTGAAACGAGGAGGAAATACCAGCCGCACAGAGTATCGTTCATCTAGTAATACCCACCTGAAGTCAGTTCAGAAATTTCCATGTAGTCCAACGCTCATTGCATCCATTTGCGAGCTCTTCTGATGTTGAGAGCCAGTAGTGTTCCTTGGTTTTATCGACCTCTCCACTGAGGAAGTCTCTTGTTTCTTGAATCCATATTAGATATAAAGAACTGTGTCTGACTTTAGTTGTGGAGCGGCCGGCTGTGAGCCATGAAGCGAAGCATCGTAGGGGAGTAGATAGGATGCCTTCTTCCTTGTAGGCTGCTGCTTCCCTTCTAAATGGTGGAGATATGATGCTGCCAAATAACAAAGTTCCTCAGTTTGGGTTCGTCGTAGGCAGCCAGTTATCAATACACAGCTTTCACTTAGGGTACAGTCTACTTTCTGGCTTGTGCCGATTTGTATTACACTGGTCCAACACCCTCACCAGTGGAGAAGCACACTGTTAAAGTTTTAGTTTTAGCAAGTACTTCTCAATTGCGTTACTTAATTTTTAGTGTATGTCCTTTCTTCCACTGATTCTCATCTTCATAATGGAAACAACGTTTCTCAACAGTTACAACTTTATACTATACATATGTGTGATGTCTGTTCTACACACACACACACACACACACACACACACACTATTAGGCATGACTGCCTTCATAACTTCAGTGCAGATGCACAACTGGGACCGTGTCTCTTGAGGAAATATAGGACTCCCTGTGAGCAAGCAGGTGAAGGGACAGTGGACGCTACTAGCTTGTGACAAGTTGAGAATTTGGGTTGGACGGGGAGGGTGGTCGGATGGCCGAGGTGGTTAAGGCAACCGCTCATGTTGTGTGGGATATCCGGGTTCGAGTCCCAGTTCGACACAAATTCTCGACTTCCACCATCGAATTACATCTGTCACCTGGAAACATTACGCTGGCTAATCCTTTCAAATCAGAAGCACAAAAACGTGACAGTGCTCAACAGAGTGCTGTAATTTTTTTTTTAAAAAATGAGTAAGGAATGTACAGGAACGCAACATGGCGGCGACGACTACTTTAAGAAAAAAGAGAATGTAACTGATTAATTTTGAATTAAATACTTTCGTTCTTTCTTTGTAATGAATGAGTTATCCAGAATATAATGTCATATGACACAAATGAGTAGAAATATGTTTAGACATTCAGTGGCATGTTTTCGTGACCACAAATTATGCGGAGAGCTGAAGTTGCTGAACTTAACCTTTAGAAAAGAACAATAATATATTTCCTCCAGTTCAAATGTCAGTAAACACATACACTTAACATATTGGTAAAAGTAAAGGGGCCTAAGTTCAGTTTCCTCAGTTTCGACGTAGGACCATATTGGTAATAGCCTTCCACTGCTTCATTTATGGAAAAAGGGCGCCTGTTAAAACCAACTATTGACATAAAAAAACTGACACAAAATTGCCGCCCATCCGTGGAAATCAAACTTACGTGTATTACCTCTCAGTTAGGTAATTCCATCCGTTGATGTTTGTTTAGTGGAATTACTCACAGTACATGTGTCGCCTCTAGGCAATAACCAAGTCTGTTTGATGTGTGTCATTTCGAAGGACACTGGAGTATCTAACAAATGTGAGAGGACACAAAATTGAAGCCTATGGCCACAGATTATTATCTGTCTTCGTGGGTGAAATTATATACAACACAAATGAAGTGGGACAGTTGCAGAGACTTTACTGGCCTCATACTGACGATTTTATGCATATAGATGGAAGCGGCGAGTGAAAATTTGTACCAAGGTCGGGAATCGAAGCTGAACCTACAGCTTACTAGGTAGGTAAGTTAGCCACTCTGCCACGTTGGCACAGCGGTTCACATAACTGCACGTATTACCCTGACACGCCTCCCTCCTCCATCCAAATTCTCACTGCCGCCCCGATCTACTTTAAATTCCCTCTTACACACGAACAGAATTGCCAAGGCTCTCCATGTTCTGGAATAGCATCTCATTATCGAATGTAAATGGGGGATCCAGCCTGAAACCCAGGTGCAGGTACTTATACAAATGAAATGGCACAGTTTCAGAGATTTTACTGGTCTCATATAGACATGATTTTATGCATGTACACTGAAGTGGTGAGTGAAAATTTGAGATGGACCTGCGTCTCCTGCTTACGAGGCAGGTGCGTTAGCCCCTATGCCAACTTGGCATATTGAAATTGTGTCATTTCATTTGTATAAGTAACTGCGCCTGGGTTTCGGTCTGGATCCCACATTGACATTAGATGCTGAGGTGCTATTCCAGAACTTGGAAAGCCTCGGCACTTCTGTTCGTGTGTAAAGGGATTTTAAAGTGGACTGAGGTGGCAGTGAGAATTTGGATCGAGGAGGGAGGTATGCCAGGGTCATCCGTGCAGGTGTGGGAACCGCTATGCCAAGTGGCTTAGTGGCTAACTCATCTGCCTAGTAAGATTGAGCCCCCGCTTCGATTCCCGGCCTTAGTACAAATTTTCACTCGCCGCTTCAGTAATAGTTGTTGTGTTGGCAGAAGAGCCAACACCGTGTTACTAGAGGAGGCCGAAATGCACACGTTTTTAGCTCACGCAGACTGGCGTGAGGAGGGAAGAACTATACTGGCGTGAGGTCTGCAACATGACAAGGAATCAGAATTCAGAAAGCGGACGTAATTAGTTTGATACTTAACTTTAATCCATTAATGATGAACGTCGCTCTTGACGGTACATGAGACACAATATTATCTGTTCCGAAGACATAGTAACTGAATATGGCGCCTTGCTAGGTCGTAGCAAATGACGTAGCTGAAGGCTATGCTTAACTGTCGTCTCTGCAAATGAGAGCGTCTGTAGTCAGTGAATCATCGCTAGCCAAGTCGGCTGTACGACTGGGGCGAGTGCTACGGTGTCTAGACTAGACCTGCCGTGTGGCGGCGCTCGGTCTGCAATCACTGATAGTGACGACACGCGGGTCCGACGTGTACTAACGGACCGCGGCCGATTAAAAAAATAAAAAATGCTTCAAATGGCTCTGAGCACTATGGGACTTAACATATATGGTCATCAGTCCCCTAGAACTTAGAACTACTTAAACCTAACTAACCTAAGGACATCACACAACACCCAGTCATCACGAGGCGGCCGATTTAAAGGCTACCACCTAGCAAGTGTGGTGTCTGGCGGTGACACCACAACAGTAATAGTAGTTTTATTCGTCTGTGGATCAGTTTTACGGGGACATTGGTCATTAAGAACAAAACATTCACAGGTCTAGTTTCACATGGGTGTAACTTGTAGACAGAAGTGGCCTCATAGTGGGCCTGAAGCAATGTAGGGAAACCACGGAAAACTTAAATTAGGATTTCCATCCTCTCGAAAACAAGGCCAATCTGTTAATAGTCCAAGCATAATTCATAACTAATAACAAAAATTATTACCTGAATACGAAACATATGAGCTTATAGGAAGTTAAATCTGAAATAGATTTCCTGTTTCATGAAACTCGATCCATGATGGCGAACATAGCCAAAAAGTCCGCAAAGTTGCAAAAAAATGTTTTTTTTCTTAAATCAGTAAAATCTATAGTTCCGATCGAAAAATTTTGTATAAGAAAATTGTAAGGCTTGAAAAGATCTGGCGACTGTTTTTTTTCAGGTATCGAATGATTTGTTACATTTCGAGATTTATCAAACAAACGTTTAAAAAACCCGCTAAAATTCGTGTTTACAAACTTGCTATTTACTGTAAGAAAAGTGCACGTGAAGTCAAAAATGTACCTGTTTGAAAAATCAAAAAAATATTAATTATTTTTCTAGAGACAGCGAGTTTTCGGAAAAGAAGGCGCTCTGGATAATTGGCTCGACCTTCTCAGCGGATTGCCCTACGACAACGGTTTTACTCATATCCTCTTTGCAAAAGAGTTTGCGCTACCACGATATTACAAAATTTTTACGGTTTTACTAACTTTAAGGATCAAAAACTGACTTCGAAAAACTTGCGTTTTTGTAGAACATGGTTTTTTAACTAGATATCCCAGTCTTTATTTAATGAAAATAGCTTTTAAAAAAATTGCTGACAGTTTTTCACGAATTTAAAAAAAATATGTTTACGAATTCTTCTGTTAAGCTAATGGACACGATTGAATATATATATTTCAAGAAAAAAATACTGGAATACGTTTCACTGATTTTTTTAGAATCAGTAATTGAGTAATAAAGTCAAGCGAGCAAGGGCGGCGGTGTATGCGTGGCGGCAGGGAGGCGAGGATCGGCGGGTGGAAGGGGGGGGGGGCGAAGGGGGCTGATGGAGCTGGTGCTGTACATGCGCGTGCTCGTTCTGAATTTATTCGTGTATAAAATCATGCCTGCGTAGATTATTTTTTTAGACTGTCCCAGAATCCTAGACCGTTACATTTTAAAAACTTAAAGCTCTGCAAAAGTTATAAAAATACCTTGTCGCTTGTACATCAAGGACGTTTTATAATGCAAGGATCACCATTTCGTAAATTACTTCATCTTTAAATACATATATATTCGGTGTTAAGCTCTATCAAGCGCATCGCCATGAAATGTTAGCTGCATCCATTACATTTGTTTAAAAAAGTTATCTCGGCTCCAGAAGATCGTAAACAATTTTTTTCTTTAAGTTCGTGAAAAAATGACAGCAGTTTCTCTTTTGAAAAGTTAGTCTCTTAAAGTAAAAATTGTCTTAGTTATGTGCAACTCATTGTTTGATCGTTAAAATTAATAAAATTGTAAAAAGTATTTAATACCATGGTAGTACAACTCTTTGCAAAAGAAGTAAGCCTAAAACTGTTATGCAGGGCCATCCTCCGAGAAGATCTAGCCATTTATCCGAAGCGCCTTTTTAAAAAAGTTCTCCATATCTCAAAAAATAACGAATATTTCTTAATTTTTTAAATAGGTACTTTTTTGACTCACCACGGGCTATACGTACAGCGAATAGCAAATATGGTAACGTGATTGTTAATGGGATTTTTAACGTGAATGTTAACGATACTTTTAGTGGATTTTTCTGTATATCTCCAAACATAACAAATCAACAGATACTTCTAAAAAATCACTAGATAGATATTTTTAAATCCCACTACTTTCCTATTTAACGTTTTTTGATTGGAACGTTAGTTTTTTATTTATTTATGTAAGAAAAATCGTTTTCTACAACTTTGAGGACGTTTTTAGCCATGTTCACAATCGTGGATCGAGTTTCATGAAAAATAAACTCTATTTTAAATTTAATTTCCTACACACCCATACTTTTTGTTTTCAGGTAATAATTTTTACAAAATTAACATTAGAATACTTCGACTACAACAACAATGCTATCTCCTACGGCTTATTCCTAGAGTACAATGTAATTCTGTTTCTACGTTCTTGTAAATAAGTTGGTTGGTTAATTGGGGGGGGGGGACTGAAGAGCGAGATTAATCGTCCCATGGGATTAGGGATGGAATACGGCCTTGCCCTTTCAAAGGAACCATCCCGGCATTTGCCTAAAGTTATTTAGGGAAATCACGGGAAACATAATCAGGATTTCCAGATGCGGATTTGAACCGTCGTCTTCCCGAATGCAAGTCCAGTGTGCTAACCGTTGCGCGACCTCTGTCGGTGTAAATAAGTTATTTCATGATGTAACAGGCGAGTCCTCCACTGTTCATCCACTTTTCGACGCCAATCACTGCACACACTGATACACATCTATCAGTCAACATCAGAACCGTTACAGTGACATACCAGTATAGTTTCCAGTTTGTGTATCGCAACCAGAGGCATTTTACCCACATAGCTCATGTAGAACATGGTTCTGGCCTCGAGCAGCAAGATTGTTTTTTTTTTCCTTGTTTTTTTTTTCATTGGCGGAAATTAACCATTAGCAGTTTTAAATTAAAAATATTAACAGTATTTAGAATTAGGTGCGCATGAATGTGCAGTATTTTTAACTACTGGAAATAATACATCCCAGACATAGAACTGTGGGTATTTCCGAACGTTTGAGGAATAGATTAGTCATAATTCTATTTTATTATTATGAACATGTGTCACGATGTCGTAGACAGAAATAATTTACTTTACACAGTAAACAATGCTCGCCTAACAGTCGATGTTCTTATACCCTGCCTAAGAGTTAGTGTTGTTATACCCTTACACTAAATGACATAGTTCACTTAGCGGGACAATCGAATGGCCAGAACATCCCCAAAGTTTAACAGTTATTCGTTTGAATTAAGGTTACTGATAATCTAGCTCGTTTAGAGCTGGTTTTGCCATCCCCATTCACTAATTTTGTGTTAGGGAACTGTGTGTCTTTACAATATTATGTCTACCATCTTTCAGTAAGTTTCTATGAAGTTTTCGTGCTTGCTTTAACAGTTAACCGATTCAGATACGCCAATATGCTCATTCTTTCCCGAGTAATGTTCTAGCGTTAGGTTACCAGCTTCTGCCACTAACCATGACGTGCCAGGGCACTTCAAAAAGTAAGTTACACAGTATTATATCTGACCAAGGAACTTTTATTGAAGGCTGCCTTACACTTCAAAGTGAAATAGATACACGACACTACTTTTAAACCGTCACGAAGCAGGAGGAGCTTTCTACCAGTCGTCCAATTCCTCGACGACAGAACTCCTCTCTTTGGTCACACAGCCGTTCGAGAATCGATGTGTGAACGTCCTTATCTTTCAAACATCTCTTCCCTCCCCATACGTTCTTGCAGCTTGTCGAAAAATGAAAATCCCATGATGATAGATCTGGCTAATGTCGATGGATTTCCTTGCCGTCTGTGGAACCTTAGTCAACTTGTTGCCGCCATTTCTCTACGACTGGACGCGACGTTCCATTTGGTCCACATATCGCCACGATTTCACGATAAATCTGTTCGCTGGTTAGACGTTTTGCCCACAAGAACTGCACTGTCCCGTGTACTTCAATTTTTGAGAACGTTTCCTGTTTCTGCACCGTTTCAATCGCACACTGTAATGCACCTGTTATACCTACCGCAGCAGAACTTTGTATGTATGGATCACAGAATATGTAGTCCGTCCCCGGTAGCTGAGACAGTCCGGCTTTCGCCGCCGTGCAGTGTGGACGTGCTGTTGTTTCCGCCTGCGGAGCGCGCGCTCTCGCTGTTGTTTACATTCCAGCGGCCGTCTCATACGTGTCGCTTACGTTACTAGAACCATGGCCAATCGTTTTAGAAAATCAACACTACGATTCAGCTTCTGCAATGACTACGCACGACCAGAGGCCTTGGAAGTGGAATGCTTCTTACGCGACGTGGCTAAGATCCCAGATTCCGACATCTTGGGCATCCATTTGTCCATATTAAGCAGTACTGTGTACGTCAAAGTCGTCAATGAGGCGGTGTGTGAAAAAATACTTCGTGACACCAAACACGGATTACGCTTTTGCCACGCCGACGGAAATTTCGGAGCGGTCACTGTCGACCATGCAGGCTTGGGAATGCGCACCATACGAGTTTTCGAACTCCCGTTCGAGCTCCCGGCGGAAGACGTTGTCGCGGCTTTCCGCCCCTATGGCACTGTACGCTGGGCGCTCTTCCAAACGTACCCCGTTCTCAACGGTGTACGACAGATCACCATCGATCTCCATCGCCACGTGCCATCTTACCTGCAAAATAGCGGGTGCCGTGCGGTCGTCATATACGACGGCCAACCCAAGACCTGTTCCGGGTGCAGCAAAGAAGGCCACCTCAGATCCGAGTGTCTTCAGCGACGTATCATCCAATTGCCAGCCGCTACCGTGACTCTTCCTGCTGCTACGGATACCGCCGGGGTCGAAACGTCGCGCTCACAGCCTGACGTTACTCCGGCGCCACTACCAACAGTGACGACTTCCGATCCCCACCCGCCCGATCATGTGAACGCCCCTTCACTTGATGTTCCCGCGACGGCCTTCCTCCCAGAGCGCCGCGACTCCCTTCCGTCTTCCGGCACAGAGGGACGAACACGCAAACAACGTTCACATAAAAGGCGCAAGAGGAGGCGTTGTACGGTCTCAGAACGAGGCGGATCACCTCCCTCTGATGCTCCTGAGGTCGTCCGACCCGACGAGGCCTCGGAGAACCTGCACGACGATACGAATGACAACAACATGACGCCGGCTGTGACTGTCGGTGCCTACTCTGCTGGCTCATCCAGGTGCTCCTGAACCAATGGACTCTACCGTTGCGACTGCCGCCGAGCCGTCCTCCGTCCCGACGACCGAAGTCCAACGTACGACCATCACAACGACAGCGCCTTCAATGACGTGGAGTGAGGACGTCGACGAAGGCCCGGGCCAAACGCTGGGGACAGAGTTACCCCAGACGGAAGCCTCGTTACGCCGCTGATAACGCCGTCAGGTGGCGTACGACACGACTCGCCATTGCCTCGCCCTTCTTCGTCCTCCGCTGGTGCAGTTCCCCTCTACGGTGGGGTACGGCTCCAAACCTGCCGAGTAGCGACGATCAATACTAACACCATTAGCTCACCCGTGAAATTTCAACTGCTGCGAGAGATGATGTGGGCACTGGACGTCGACATCGCACTACTACAGGAAGTACACTTGGCCACACTTCCAGACGTCGCGGGATATAACACTTATTCTTCTCCTGGTGACGAGCTGGGACGCGGCGTAGCCATCTACGCCCGAGAGGGCATTCCAGTGGCCGATATCACATACCTTCCATCCGCCAGAGGCATGGCCGTCGCCGTAATGGGGACGCGTATTGTCAACATTTACGCTCCGTCAGACCCCACGCGCAGATGCGACAGGGCACTCTCCTATTCAAAAGAAATCGCCCCTTTGTTTCTTGGACGATGCTACCGTTACTTGCTTGGGGGTGATTTTAATAGTGTCCTGCACCCTAAGGATCAAGTGCCCCACTACAACACCTGTCAAGAACTGCGTCTTGTCGTCCGAGATCTGCTGCTTCGCGACACTTGGGAAGTTCGGCACGGCGACTCGCCTGGACATACTTACCAGACAAGTTACTCCGCGAGCCGCCTTGATAGAATTTACGTCTCTTGGGAACTCACTCCTGCAGTCTAAGATGCAGAACTTTGGCTCTTGGCCTTTTCGGACCACTGTGCCTACATCTGCAACATTCTCCTCCCCCAGCAAGTGGTCTGGCGTAGTCGTGCACCGTGGAAGCTAAACACCTCCCATCTTCATGATCCCGAATGTCTTCAACGTGTTACCGAGACATGGGCCACCTGTGAACGTCGCTTACCTAAGTACTACACGACCTTGATCTGGTGGCTGGAATGTGCCAGACCTGCCATTCGACGTACCTTGATTCAGTATGGCAAGGAAGTAGCTACGTGCCGCCGGCACACTACCGACTATTTCTAAGCCGTTCTCCGCGACCTTGACGACCAGCCGCCAACCTCTGACACCCAGAGGGAACGCAGCAGGATTAAGGCGGAAATTATAACGTTGACACGCCGTAGGCTGCAGGGGGCGATGGTGCAAACCCGATGTCAAGATTCGGCTAAACAAGAGCATACCACCATGCATCATATCACCTCCGATAAGAAACGTGGACGACAACGACTCATCACCGAGATCTACACCTGTCGCGTCCAGCAAGTCACTTGCCAGGCCGAAATCGTCAATGCCTTTGTAGATCACTACCGCACAATGTACCAAGAAGAGACTACCAACAACCACGCCGAGGAGTCTGTGTTACCACATGTAACTTGCACTTTCGCCAACGACGAAGCGGACGAACTGACGGAGCAAGTCCACGATGCAATCAACAAAGGTGCTCTGAATAAGTCACAGAGGTGTCGACGGATTGCCGACAGAATTTTATCGGGCTTTCCTCACACTAATGGCGTCACAGTGGACGACGATGTTTCATGAACTGATGACGATGGAGAACGCCATACCGCCGTCCTTTATCAGTGGAATCATTATACCCATCCACAAACCGACACCGGGTGTGACGACAGCACATTACCATCCCCTGACTCTGCTTAACGCAGATTATAAAATTTTTACACGCCTACTGGCGACGTGATGCCGCAAGGTCCTGCCTAGTATTCTATCCCCGGAACAGACAACTCCGGGTGGCTCAGTTAATATGCAAACGGCCACAGGAGAATGTCGTGATTTAATTGCCCTGGCAGCGGCGTGCAGACTCCGCGCCGCGGTGGTCGTCATTGATTTTGACAGCGCATTCGACAAGGAGCAGCATCGTTTTCTGTTCTCAGTGATGAGCCGAATGGGTTTTCCACCAGCCTTTATCTATGTCTTCCGACGCTGTACGGCACCACCGAATCGCTGAGTGGGTTAGTCCGTCAGGGACTGATTGACTGAGTTAGTGACTGCGGTAGCGACTGAGAGACTGAGCTAGTGACTGAGACTGCTAGTGATGGAGTCGCTGAGCTGGTGACTGAGACGCTGAGCTACTCTCTTAGACTGAGCCCTCCAGTCAGTGGCAGCGATATAATACTTGCAGTCGAGAGGGCGTCGGCGGCTTGTTGCTTGCGAGTCTGTCTTTGGCCTCTTTCCTGATGGGCACGCTTGATCCAGCGCCTGCTATCGATCTTCTTGCTATATCTTTGCCGACCGGTGTGCTGGCGACAGCTTACGCCAGCACAATGAACACCAAGTGAAACATGGTGCGCCACAGTGATCACGAATATTCGCACCATCAAGATCGAAGGCGGACTCCTCGGGAGTTACAAACCGCGCAGCACGTTCAACTAGTTATCGACTTTTAAAGAATATTTATAGAATCTTATTGGTGTAATGGGGTGATTAGAAGTGATAGAATGTGATGGCATACAACGAATGCGAAACAGGTTGCCTTGAAGTTTATCGCGAAACTAGCTATTCTTTAAGGCGTAACTGCAGATAGTATGATAATATGTTTTACAGGCACGGAAAAAACAAACATCTAGAGGCTGAATTTGTCCAGATGTTCCAGGTGACATGAATTGCAACGTCACACAGTTTTTAGAAGAGATAGTTTGCTCTAAACGAGTATAATTTTTATGCGCAAACCAGGAGCCAAACAAAAGCAAGTTATTTTGACCAGCTGTTGCCCAAAAGCAGTATTCACGCTGCAGTTTTGGTTCTCTTAGCCTATTTTCCCACTCTTGCTTGCAGTGACGTAAATATTCCCTACTGGCCTTGCAAGATCAAGGCACATGAGAAGGAATCGTTGGGACCAGAGCACCAGCAGCTTCTCGCAGTACAATAAACAACTTTCCAACAAATTTATCACCCACATTAACAGTCGACGGAATTGTATACAAATGCATTAAAGCACTGATGTAGTTGACCTTGCTACAACTCTGTTGGTACCTCTAATTTCCAGAGTTCCTTCCATATGCGTTTCCGCTTCAAATCACGATTGGTCGGAGTTGAAAGCAAGTGCCGTACCGAACGATGGGATAAGTTTTTTTATCTCATCTACAAATTTTCGGGGCGGTTCCGCAGTTTGCTTTCCATCATCAAGTTGACACTTAGTTTGGAATTTCATTACCTTTCGTCTTCCAATTCTGTAGCACTGTTTGAAGTTAAGCAACCATCCACTGCTTCCCTTGAAATCACTGTAATTAATGTTGCGCGAAATTTGATGTGCGTAAGGTAGTAGGTCACTATCGTGCACATCCTGTGAATTACATCGAGCATCCGTGAAACGCCCAAACATAAGTTTTTGTAACAAGTGCGCCTTGTTCTCCCTTGAGTATCCTTAGTTTTTCCTGTGCACTATACGGTCATACTGCTGGGGACTTATTCTAAATCTGTTACAATAATTGAAGACTGGAAGTGGGGAACGCTGAATGTGCCGAAACGAAATATTTATGAGAACGATAGAAACATTATGGAAGTTATATTACAAACACCTTGTATTTAAAGATATATAAATTCTGATATTTGACATGACTGTTAATATTTCATGCAAACACTTTTTAAAAAGTAACATCTGATATTGAGAACAGACTCCCATAAAACTTAGTATTTCGATAAGGCTGAATCTGCCTCGCTACTTAACCAAGGAAACGCCGAATATCCACCAAAGTTGTTACACATCTACATCTACATATATACTCCGAGAGCCACTAAGCTTTATGTGGCGAAGGGCACAATTCACGCCAAAGTCATGTCCCCCCCTCCCCTCCCTCACTGTTCCACTCGCGGATCGCGCGAGGGACAAACGACTGTCTGAATGCCTCAGTACGAGCTCTTTGAATGATGATCATTAGGCGATTTGAAAGTTGGTAGTAATAATATATGCTCTACATCCTCAGTGAAGATTGGATTTCGGAATTTAGTGAGCAGCCCCTTCTGTTTAGCGTGTCCCACTTCAAACTTTCTATGAGATTTGTAACGCTCTCGCGATGGCTAAGTGTCCCAGTCACGAATCTTGCCGCTCTTCTTTAGACCTTCTCAATCTCTTGAATCAGACCCAACTGGTAAGGGTTCCATACAGACGAACAATACTCTAAGACTGGACGAACTAACGTATTGTAAGTTATTTCCTTTGTTGAAGAACTGCATCGCTTCAGGATTCTACCAATAAACCGCAATCTAGAGTTCGCCTTACCCGTTACTTGTGTAATCTGATCATTCCATTTGAGATCATTTCGAATAGTCACACTCAGATATTTGACTGATGTTATTGCTTCCAAAAACTGATCATTTATTTTGTACTCATACATTAATGGGGATTTTCGCCTTGTTATACGCAGTAGGTTACACTTACTAATGTTGAGAAATAGCTGCCAGGCATTACTCCCGCTTTTATTTTCTGCAAATCCTCATTGATTTGTTCACAACTTTCGTGTGATACTACTTTGCAGATCGTTTATGTAAATCGTAAAAAGCACAGGAACTATTACGCTGCCCTGGGGCACACCTGAAGTTACTCTTGTTTCTGTTGAAGTTACCCCGTTCAGGACGACATACTGCTCCCTGTCTGTTAGAAAACTTTCTATCCAACCGCATATGTCATCGGATAGACCGTAAGCGCGCACTTTTTGGAGCAAGCGACACAGTCCGGAACTGAGTGGAACGCCTTTCGAAAGTCGAGAAATATGGCATCAACCTGGGAGCCGGTATCTAGAGCCTGTTGTGTATCATGCCCAAAGAGGGCCAGCTGTGTCTCCCATGACCGGTGTTTCGTAAATCCGTGCTGGTTTCTGCAGATGAGCTTGTCAGAGTCTAGAAAGGTCATTAAGTCTGAACACAAAATATGTTCCATGGTTCTGCAACAAATCGATGTCAGTGAAAGTGGTCGGTAATTATGTGCATCCGATTTTCTACCCTTTTTATAGATTGCTATGACCTGGGCCTTCTTCCTTTTCTCTATAATACCGAAGTGTCGATTTGAAGCCAGGTAACTATGACCAGACACTCTGATATCACTTACACAAAGATTCATAAAACGCTGCATATTTCACGTCCGGAAACAGAATTATAACAAATACGCCCTTCGTTTTTTCTTCACTTAATTTACTTGACAGATGAAGTTGACGCACATTTCCTAAGATAGGGATCACTGAAGCACTGTCCCATTTTGAACACAGAGAACTCAGTCCAGTCTGCTTCATCAAAATGAGTTTTCATTAGAAACTTGCCTTTCTTGTCTGAAGTGAAACGTGTTATTAAAGCTTTGGTTATATTTAGTTTGCTGGTGTTAAGGTATGTATTAATTAAGGGAGACAGATCCAAGAAACCACCTTCACCCATGTTGATCACCATAAAAGAATTTTTTACTCAATCTATGGCCACCATGTTTTCCTGTTGTTCAGGCATCATGCATTTAGCGTTCTTCTTCCTTTTCTCTATAATACCGAAGTCTCGATTGGAAGCCAGATAACTATGACCAGACACTAAAAACGTGATTTCAACATTTTCAAAGATACCTTTGGAAACATGCAACATTAAAGGCATCAGCATCATACGATATTTGTTCTGCCCGACACAGTTATCAAATCACAAAATGTGTTTCTCTTTGTGTGTGAATCCCGAAGCCATGACATTTAATTCACTGTATGGCGAACAATTTGCCTGAATGAGCATATGAGAGCAGTCGTGAGTAAAACATGTTGCTGTGTGTGTCAGCGTAAATGTAAACATAACTGGTCGCAAATCTATGGACTCATTCTCGCTTAAGGGCTTCTGTAAATTTGTAAAGTCGATTTGCATCACGTCCTTTGCTTTCTCGAGATTTTCACGATGAGTTTGCAATGCAGATTTGCCAGATCCATCAGAGGTAATTTTAGCCTGCATACTAAGCTTTTCACGTAGTTCATACGTTTTGACGAAAGGAACACTGCTGAAGAATTTCTTGGCAGAATAATATTTGTAAGTCACTAAAGAGCTTAAATGTTTTCTTTAAAAGAAGCATACATACGGCTTATATTTAAGTCTGGGCTGAAATACTCTTTACATTTCTTTCTTTTGTCATAGTAACTTTCTTCTCCCGGAAAGCAATTAAAGTGTGCTTTGATTTAAGTTTCCATCGTTCAACTTTCTTTTCTGAGTATGAGACTTAGCAGTGTGTTCTCTACAGTCCATATACATTGTTTTCCCCTTTTTAAGTTTCTCTTAAAGGGCCTGTAACCGGCGGCAAGAAATTCCAAAAACATATGGGAATATTTTACCACATACATGCATGCATCCTCCTGAACTATTAGGTACCGGTACTGTGTAATGCATGCTGGCTTGCCTGCTCTTCTCACAAGGTTGATCATATGTACTGCGACGTCTTCTGGCAACAGGAGTTACTTTAATGCAGCCTATTATGTACGAACCTTTTAGCTCTTCAGAGAGTTGGTAGGACTGCACAAACAGAAGCTCTCTGTGTTGATATGATAATGATTTGCAGGAATATTCACACAACACCTGAAACCAACCTATATAGTGGCAATGAGAATAGTAATAACGAAGCTAAAATAGTAATATTCCTTATAGATATTTTATTATGTAATTCAAAACACATCGCCATCTCTATGCCAATACCTATGGTTTGAACTTACATCACGCAGTGGTGGCTGCTTAGGAGCAACGCCTGCCCTTTTGTGCATTGAATATGGTCTTCATGAATTCTTACATTCGAGTTTCTTTTCAGGTTAGCAACCTCTCCTTTCCTTTCCATTATAGCAGTAAACAGTATCAAAACAAATACACAATATTCAAAGCTCTGCAATAGTAGGAACTCTCACCAGACTCATGTTACAACAATCACTGCTTTTAGGCGCGGTGCGGCTGGTCCCGGCGGAGGTTCGAATCCTTCCTCGAGCATGGGTGTGTGTGTTTGTCTTTAGGATGATTTAGGTTAA
Organism: Schistocerca cancellata; assembly: GCF_023864275.1. Lineage (NCBI taxonomy): Eukaryota > Metazoa > Arthropoda > Insecta > Orthoptera > Acrididae > Schistocerca > Schistocerca cancellata. Next base: position 246,478,174 of record NC_064627.1, read on the forward strand.
GTAGTGTGTAAGCTTAGGGACTGATGACCTTAGCAGTTAAGTCCCATAAGATTTCACAGCCATTTGAACATATTTTTAGGTGCGCGGCACATTCAGCGTTCACCATGCCGCAGCCGATGGACATTCTGTTCTCCTACATCTATCGGATGTCTTGAGAATAAAATAGAAAACCTTTGTGGTACTTCCAACCTTTCCCATGTTAGTCGCATTGGTACATACAATGGTTTCCATGAAAAATCTGACACTGCACAGTTTTGATGCCTCCAGATTTTCCCATTTCCAGTCTTCAATTGTTTTTTACTATGCTGCGGATGAGCTTCCATTGTACGTGATTGTCTTTGTTACCCGGTCCTTGGGCAACGATTATCCTTTACTGTGTTTCATTGGAGACGGCATTTGTGGCTTCCTCTCCGACAAGGATGATGAACTACGCTTCAGTACCTGCGCCCTAAAACACTACTACACTGCTTCAGTACCACTTTCACTTGTTACGCACATATCCTCATCGTTGTACTCCTAATGTACGTCGTCTGCACAGTCGAGCGTATACCACACCACATGTTCTACTGATTCATCTTGCAGAAACGCTAATATTTCAACTGCCACTTGTTCCTCACTCTGCGAAATTCCTTAGGTTCCTTTCAGATGAAATATCAGCTTCGGCAACTGTTTTCGTATATATAATGCAGTGTTTGCTTTGCTTATAGTTGTCATTTCTCTTCTTTGTATGAACACTGCCTGCACTGTTGTAAGTTACTCGTCGACTAAGCAATTCAACTATGCTCCATAGCCTCATGCTGTGCTCACCATTGGATATCTCCAGTCCGGCTCCTTGTTTCCATTAGCAGCCAATATTGTGACTGCATGGGCGTCATGTGCTGTAAACATCATTGTCCCTTTGCGGCCTCGCACTTAAGGGGTTCCTTGTTAGCGGGGAGGTAACGTGGAACTTACTTTCTGAATATATGAAGAACAGATACTATCTTCATATATATAGTTAAGGCTCACCGGCCATTTGACCATCTTCTGGGCAGATGCACACACATTGCCCGAACTCCTACGGGAAACGGTAAAGCCGCGATTAATGAGTGTAACGGGAAGAGGCACTACGAATATAGTGCGGGACAATAGGTTGGGAATGTGGGTCTCACGGGAGGCGTGCCAGAGATAAGTTCCTGCAGCCGCACTATCCTCTGTGTCCTGGATGGCTCAGATGGATGCCAGCACAGTAGCTCAGCGTGTTCGGTCAGAGGGTTAGCTGCTCTCTGTAATAAAAAACTGAGTGAACGGATCAATGAAGAACCTGAATGGGTTTCATCGGACGTCCGCCCCGAACAAATTCAACGAACAATATAGTACAAAATGAGATCAACAAAAAAAAGATGGATAGAGCGTCTGCCATGTAAGCCGTAGATCACCGGTTCGAGTCCCGATCGGGGCACACATTTTCAACTGTCCCCGTTGACGTATATCCACGCCTGAATGCAGCTAAGGGTATTCATTTCATTGTATTCATTTAGTTGTAAATTCATTACTTTCTGAAGTCGCTACGTGGATTAGGATTTTCCAAAAGAATGGTTTAAATGGCTCTGAGCACTATGGGACTTAATATCTATGGTTATCAGTCCCCTAGAACTTAGAACTACTTAAACCTAACTAACCTAAGGACATCACACAACACCCAGTCATCACGAGGCAGAGAAAATCCCTGACCCCGCCGGGAATCGAACCCGGGAACCCGGACGCGGGAAGCGAGAACGCTGCCGCACGACCACGAGCTGCGGACAGGATTTTCCAGTCGATGTATCGCGACTCTTCACTGTGTGGCATAAAACATTGGAGTTTGCCGCGACAATTGTTTCTCTTCAGAGTTCTATGATTTATAGTTTTATAATATCATCCATCTCAACGTGAACTGTGATAATTTGTAACCTGTTTCGAGAAAGTCTGTACGAGAGAGCACCTGCGACGGCGGCAGCTGTCACTTCTACTTCTCGGTAATTCGAGCTATGGTGAAAACCTGCAAACGGTGGTTAGCTTACTCTCCCGATGTAGTGATGACAGTAGTAAGAACACCCTCTTCACTACGTCAGTTTCAGAGTACACACGCCCTAAGCAGGCAGTAGTCCGAAATTTTATTTCAATTTGATTGTGAAGAGGCATTAGTCAACCGTGGTTTTTCTTTGCTGTGTGAATGGAGCTAATAAGTCATGTGTGACGGGTCGATTTCTTGTCTTGGGTAATTGTGATATACCTCCCCTTTATTTAGACACCTTAATAAGGAGCTGCCACTAACTAAAATTGACAGGATCGGCGGACTCACTACAACAGCAAAATTTCCCCCTCTGATTCCTCATTTATCGCAAATCCAATGTCTGTCCATAGGATGGGCGAACTGTAGGAACAACAGCAAAGGAATACTGACAACAACAAACTAAACGAAAACAGATAATTACCATCAGGGAATGTGAAACATTTTACCTACTTTCCCTATTTTAGTGATAGGTGTCGATGGATAAAATAATTCATTAGTCGATCTGTAGAATTTTCGTAGGTTAATTCTTCAAAGTACTTGCAATACATTTACAGGTCGCCCTGTTTCTTGTGGTGAAAGGATCCTGCTAATTAGTGCCCCTTTGACTATGGATCAACTCTTCTCATTGGAGTTCTCCTTTTGCGTCGAAAGGTGCTAAAAGAGATTTCAGTTGTTCGGTGTATGCACTGGAATAACGCACCAAGATAGTCTGAATCTGACGTATTGCCTGCAATATAGATGATGACAGATCGACTACATCTGCATGAATTCCTGTCAGACAAGAGAATGTCTGTCAGAGTCCATCAAGACAATAACAGCTGGTACAAAAATATTTCAGTATCATTTGTTCTCCGGCGAGCATTTCTTTGACCTCGTGAAGATCACGTTCTCTCCATGCCCTTCACACGCGGCACCACAGAGCAGACGACTCCACCTAGCAGGTAGAAGCGCCCGTTCTTGGCCCGCCTCGCCAATAACATAGGATCGGTGCAATTCCGATCCGCACCGGCCATAAAACACCTCCTGAACGTGCGGTGCTTCCTACTTACTAACGACCTTAACTCGCGAACGTCTTTCGTCGGCCAATAGATAGCAGGGAAGTGGGACATCCCATTTCCAGAATGACATGTTACATTTCAGATGGTAGTATGATCTCTTCCGCTTGCTTACACTCTATACTATCAAAGTATCCTGACCCCTGTTAGTTGCCATTAGTGAAATGTGTCCACCCTTCGACATTTATGACGGCCTGAACTCTGTTCAGGACACTTTCAGTGGAGTGTCTGAATGTCTACGGGGAAATGGCAGTCCATTCTTCCTCAAAAGCCACGAAAATTAGTGATTTTGGACGCTGGAGTGAGGTCCACGTCCTAACTCATTCCAAAGGTGTTCCATTGCCGGGCTTCTGGACAGGCCAGTCCATTTCAGTAATGTTATCATCCTCAAACCATTACCTCAAAGATGCTGTTTTATGACAGAATGCACTGTCATGTCGATACAAAAAATGATTCTGCACTATTCGTCTACTATATTCAGTACACAATGTTGTAAAATGTGTTGATATCCTTCTGCACTTCTCATTTTCTTAAGTTCACTAAGAGGACCACAACCTAACCACTGTAAACACCACCCTGCTATAACGAATTCCTGCATATTTCAATGTTGGCACTACACATGATGGCAGGTAACGTTGTCAAATCCATTCGCTAAACCCAAGCCCGTCCATTGGATTGCCACAGAGTTGCGTCGATAGGAATAAAGCGATATAAAGCACTTAGGAATGAGATAAATAGAACTGCAGAGATTCCAAGAAGAAATGACTGAACGAAAAATGAAGAAATCCAAAAAGAAATGATCACCGGAACGATAGACTTAGTACACAGAAAAGGCGAATCAACCTTCGCGGTGGAATCCAAAACAGGAGTGGAAACATTAAGAGTGCAACGGGAATTTCACTGTTAAATGTTGTGGAGAGAGCGGATAGGTAGAAAGAGTACACCGAGGGTAGGGGGTGGGGGGAGGGGGCTCCTTATCTGATGATGTGGTGAAAGAAGAAATTGGAGTCGATTTGGAAGAGATAGGAGATCCAGTATCAGAGTCAGAATTTAGAAGAGGTCTGGAATACTTACATATCAAATAAGGCGGAAGTGGTAGACAACATTTCGTCAGAGTTTCTAACTTCACTGGGAGAAGTTCCAAACCAAACGACTATTCGAGTTAATGTGTGGAATCTACGCCAAGGGCCTTGCCGCAGTGATAACTCCAGTTCCTAACACATCACCTAAGTTAAACGCTGTGGGGCTTGGCTAGCACTTGGATCGGTAACCGTCCGGGTCTGACTGAGGAGCTAATTGACTGAGAAGCAATGGCTCCGGTCATGAAACCTGCAACGGCAGGGAGAGTTGCATGTTGACCAAATGCCCCTCCATATCCGCATCCAGTGATGCCTATTAGCTGAGGATGACATGGCTGTCGCTCGGTACCGTTGGGCTTACCAGAGCTTACTCTGATGGGATTTTTATTCGTTTGTGTTGAATCTATGATCCTGGCGACATAGCACCAGACTATCAGAAAAATATCATCCACTCATTTCCGAAGACAGCAGGAGTTCATAAGTGCAAGAACTACCGCCCAATCAGCTTAGCAGTTCATGGAGTCAAGCTGTTGACAAGAATAACATACAGAAAAACGGAAAAGAAAACTGAGGATCCGTTGGATGACGATCCGTTTGGCTTTATTAATGGTAAAGATACCGAGTATAATGGAAGCGAGACTAAAGAAAAATCCAAGACACGCTCGTAGGATTTGTAAGCATATAAAAAGTGTTCGACAGTGTAAAATGGTGCGAGATGTTTGAAATTCTGAAGAAAATGGGAGTAAGCTATAGGGAAAGACGTGTAATATGCAGATGTACAACAGCCAAGAAACAACAAGAAGACTGGAACCTAGAATGAACTTCTCGGAAACGAAAGAAATAAAAAAAGAAGTTCAAGAATGGGATTAAAATTCAGAATGAGAAGATATCAAAGATAAGATTCACTGATGAAATTTTTGTCCTCAGTGAAAATGAAGAAGAATTACAGAACTTCTTGAATAAAATAAATAGTCTATTAAGTACAAAATATGGAATGAGAGTAAACCGAAATAAAACAAAAATAATGAGAAGTAGGAGAAATAAAAATAGCGAGAAACTTAACATCAAGATAGATTATCACGAAGTAGGTGAAGTTAAGGAATTTCACTACCTTGGAATCAAACTAATTCATCACGGACGAAGCAAGGATGACATAAAAAACAGACTAAATAGGCAAAGAAGACGTTGTTGGCCAAGAGAAGTATGTTGGTATCAAACATAGACCTTAATTTGAGGAAGACATTTTTAAAAATGTATGTTTGGAGCACAGCATTGTGTGGTAGTGAGTCATGGACTGTAGGAAAACTGGAACAGAAGAGAAACGAAGCATTTGAGGTGTGTTGCTCAGAAGAATTTTAAAAATTAGGAAAAGAGATCAGCTTGTGGAAAACACTGACAAAAAGGGACAGGATGATAATACAGTGTGTTTAAAAAATGACCGGTATATTTGAAACGGCAATAAAAACTAAACGAGCAGCGATAGAAATACACCGTTTGTTGCAATATGCTTGGGACAACAGTACATTTTCAGGCAGACAAACTTTCGAAATTACAGTAGTTACAATTTTCAACAACAGATGGCGCTGCGGTCTGGGAAACTCTATAGTACGATATTTTCCACATATCCACCATGCGTAGCAATAATATGGCGTAGTCTCTGAATGAAATTACCCGAAACCTTTGACAACGTGTCTGGCGGAATGGCTTCACATGCAGATGAGATGTACTGCTTCAGCTGTTCAATTGTTTCTGGATTCTGGCGGTACACCTGGTCTTTCAAGTGTCCCCACAGAAAGAAGTCACAGGGGTTCATGTCTGGCGAATAGGGAGGCCAATCCACGCCGCCTCCTGTATGTTTCGGATAGCCCAAAGCAATCACACGATCATCGAAATATTCATTCAGGAAATTAAAGACATCGGCCGTGCGATGTGGCCGGGCACCATCTTGCATAAACCACGAGGTGTTCGCAGTGTCGTCTAAGGCAGTTTGTACCGCCACAAATTCACGAAGAATGTCCAGATAGCGTGATGCAGTAATCGTTTCGGATCTGAAAAATGGGCCAATGATTCCTTTGGAAGAAATGGCGGCCCAGACCAGTACTTTTTGAGGATGCAGGGACGATGGGACTGCAACATGGGGCTTTTCGGTTCCCCATATGCGCCAGTTCTGTTTATTGACGAAGCCGTCCAGGTAAAAATAAGCTTCGTCAGTAAACCAAATGTTGCCCACATGCATATCGCCGTCATCAATCCTGTGCACTATATCGTTAGCGAATGTCTCTCGTGCAGCAATGGTAGCGGCGCTGAGGGGTAGCCGCGTTTGAATTTTGTATGGGTAGAGGTGTAAACTCTGGTGCATGAGACGATACGTGGACGTTGGCGTCATTTGGACCGCAGCTGCAACACGGCGAACGGAAACCCGAGGCCGCTGTTGGATCACCTGCTGCACTAGCTGCGCGTTGCCCTCTGTGGTTGCCGTACGCAGTCGCCCTACCTTTCCAGCACGTTCATCCGTCACGTTCCCAGTCCGTTGAAATTTTTCAAACAGATCCTTTATTGTATCGCTTTTCGGTCCTTTGGTTACATTAAACCTCCGTTGAAAACTTCGTCTTGTTGCAACAACACTGTGTTCTAGGCGGTGGAATTCCAACACCAGAAAAATCCTCTGTTCTAAGGAATAAACCATGTTGTCTACAGCACACTTGCACGTTGTGAACAGCACACGCTTACGGCAGAAAGACGACGTACAGAATGGCGCACCCACAGACTGCGTTGTCTTCTATATATCTTTCACATCACTTGCAGCGCCATCTGTTGTTGAAAATTGTAACTACTGTAATTTCGAAAGTTTGTCCGCCTGAAAATGTACTGTTGTCCCAAGCATATTGCAACAAACGGTGTATTTCTATCGCTGCTCGTTAAGTTTTTATTGCCGTTTCAAATATACCGGTCATTTTTGAAACACCCTGTACATGTACACGTGTTAAGACATAAGGGAATAACTCCCGTGGTACTAGAGGGAGCTGAGGGGAGTGAAACTTGTAGAGGAAGACAGAGATTGGAACACAGCCAACAAGTAATTGAGCAAGGAAGGTGCAAATACTACCCCTGAGACGAAGAGGTTGGCGCAGGAGAGAAATTCGTCGCGGGCTGCATGAAACCAATCAAAAGTCTGATGCATGATCATCACGCCAAATCACTCGCTACTCATCGTCCACTGTCTACCGGCGTCACTTTTCACCGACTACAGAAATGGGTGGTTTATGAGCAGTGGTTCGACCATTGTACCCCATTCTTTCAACTACGTACGTTGGTCTAGGGGACCACTTTGGAACTAACGAGTGATTCCTTCTGCTTATTTCAAGCCATTTTTTACGATCACCCTACGCAACGCTCGACAGTCCGTGTCGTCAGTGCATGAGTTCTGCCTGGTCTTGGTTTAGCTATGGTTTTTCCTTCACGTTTCCACTTCAATATCGCATCACCAACAGTCGACTTGGGCATCTTTAGAAGACTTGAAATTTTCGTGTTGCACTTGTTACGAAGTTCACATGCAACGACTAGTCTATGTGTGGAGTCACTGAGCTGTCCTGGTGGACCCATTCTGATGTTAGTGCTTCTTCACTGACAACACGATATTCCCCACTTCCTTTTATAATGGCGGGACCGCCTCTTGTGACAACTAGTGGTTAGTCCCGCATTACACAAGGGTGTTCCGATACTTTTGATCAGAGCTGTGGAGGGTTTTAGACAGGTACGTGCCGAGTAAGAATGTGAGGGACGGGAAAAACCCACCGTGGTTCAACAACGAAGTTAGAAAACGACTGCGAAAGCAAAGACAGCTTCAGTGCAAGTTTAAACACAGCCAAAACCTCTTAGACAAACAGAAGCTAAACGATGTCAAAGTTAGCGTAAGGAGGGCTATGCGTGAAGCCTTCAGTGATTCGAAAGTAAAACCTATGTACCGACTTGACAGAAAATCCTAGGAAGTTCTGGTCTTACGTTAAATCAGTAAGTGGATCGAAACAGCATATCCAGACACTGGGATGATGATGGCATTGAAACAGAGGATGACACGCGTAAAGCTGAAATACGAAACACCTTTTTCCAAAGCTGATTCGTAGAGGAAGATCGCACTGCAGTTCCTTCTATAAATCACCGCACGAACGAAAAAATGGCTGACATCGAAATAAGTGTCCAAGTAATAGAAAAGCAACTGAAATCACTCAACAGAGGAAAGTCCACTGGACCTGACGGGATACCAATTCGATTCTACACAGAATACGCGAAATAACTTGGCCCCCTTCTAACAGTCGTGTACTGCAAGTCTCTAGAGGAACGGAAGGTTCCAAATGGTTGGAAAAGAGCACATTTAGTCCCAGGTTTCAAGAAGGCCTATATCTCTGTCATCGATCTGTTGTAGATTTTTAGAACATGTTTTTTGCTCGCGTATCATTCATTTCTGGAAACCCAGAATCTACTCTGTAGGAATCAATATGAATTACGGAAACAGCGATCGTGTTAGACCCAACTCGCTTTATTTGTTCATGAGACCCAGAAAATATTAGATACAGGCTCCCAGGTAGTTGCCGTTTTCCTTGACTTCCGGAAGGCGTTCGATACAGTTCCGCACTGTCACCTGATAAACAAAGTAAAAGCCTACGGAATATCAGACCAGCTGTGTGGCTGGATTGAAGAGTTTTTAGCAAACAGAACACAGCATGTTGTTTTCAATGGAGAAACGTCTACAGACGTTAAAGTAACCTCTGGCGAGCCACAGGGGAGTGTTATGGGACCATTGCTTTTCATAATATATATAAATGACTTAGTAGATAGTGTCGGAAGTTCCATGCGGCTATTCGCGGATGATGCTGTAGTATACATAGAAGTTGCAGCATTAGAAAATTGCAGCGAAATGCAGGAAGATCTGCAGCGGATAGGCACTTGGTGCAGGGAGTGGAAACTGACCCTTAACATAGACAAATGTAATGTATTGCGAATACATAGAAAGAAGGATACTTTATTGTATGATCATATGATAGCGGAACAAACTCTGGTAGCAGTTACTTCTGAAAAATATCTGGGAGTATGCGTACGGAACGATTTGAAGTGGAATGATCATATAAAATTAATTGTTGGTAGGGCGGGTGCCAGGTTGAGATTCATTGGGAGAGTCCTTAGAATATGTAGTCCATCAACAAAGGAGGTGGCTTACAAAACACTCCTTCGACCTGTACTAGAGTATTGCTCATCAATGTGGGATCCGTACCAGGTCGGGTTGACAGAGGAGATAGAGAAGGTCCAAAGAAGAGCGGCGCGTTTCGTCACAGGGTTGTTTGTTAAGCGTGATAGCGTTACGGAAATGTTTAGCAAACTCAAGTGGTAGACTCTTCAAGAGAGGCGCTCCCTCATCGCGATGTAGCTTGCTGTCCAGGTTTCGAGACGGTGCATTTCTGGATGAGGTATCGAATATATTGCTTCCCCCTACTTATACCTCCCGAGGAGATCACGAATGTAAAATTAGAGAGATTCGAGCGCGCACGGAGGCTTTCCGGCAGTCGTTCTTCCCGCGAACCATACGCGACTGGAACAGGAAAGGGAGGTAATGACAGTGGCACGTAAAGTGACCTCCGCCACACACCGTTGGGTGGATTGCGGAATATAAATGTAGATCTAGATAGTGTACCTATGGCACACACAAAGATTGCAGCACACACTGTAACATCAAATACTTGAAAAGCACGTAAAAGGGTAACTATTAAGCTGGATGCGCCAAAAGAAATCAAACGTGAAGGCCTTTCATCGATTTCCAGTAATTCCCGATGCCGTACCTCCACTCGCGTTGGTGCGTAAGCCTTATCTGAGTCTCACAAGGGGGCCATCAGACCTGTTAACCGCGTATTATGATGAGTCTTGGGTATGTTGTAGGGGGACCTGTCCTGAGTACTTGGATAGCGGGTGTTAATGAAAAGTTCACTAATTTCCGAGAAAATCTATGTTGAAGTTTTATGCGCATCTGCAACACCTATAGTGGTAATAATATTTCGACCAGGCGAGTGGAGCACAGCAGCTAAGGTTCGTGGCTACCACAGTGGCGCTACGATTTCAGATCCTGCCAAGTCTTCCTTTTTTTCCCAATTTCATCGTACAGAAATCATTAAAAAAATATGTCATGCTCATCGTGTGCCAATCCTTTCGCGTATCTGATGGCTTTGATGAATTCGCCCTTCGATTGCTCATCGTAGTTCTCTCTCTGCTAGTGATGGATCTTCTTCTGGCTGTCCTTCCGTAGAAACGCTTGGTTCTTCCATTTCACTGTACTTTTTTAACCCACACTGCACTGACCATGCGTTGCGAACAACTGATGCTGGCGACAAATGCAAGCTGGCGGCTTACGGGGCCTGGTAATTCCGGAAGGGACGACAAGAGGTGAGGTCACGCCTCGGAAACGCAAGAAGCGTACGTTGTTCAAATATTTGGAATTTTAACTACCATCCACAAAAGGAATACACGTTACTGGTGCGAAAATCACTATTTTTGAATAATTTTGCATGACATGTACTCAATTAATTTACGGGTTTGCTGCCGGGTGACGTCGTCGACCACTGCTGATATTTCGGCAGCAGCACACCCTGTCATTCTCAAGGCACAACTGCAAGGAGGAAGATATGTGCAAGGGAATTTAATACTTCGGTTCACAGGGGAGAAACAAGGAAGATAACACAACAGAACAAGTAACCGCAAAGTCAACACACAACCAAAGATAACCAACATCAGAAATATCGATACTGACTATTAATCAATAGATGAGGTAGCCCTAATTCTATGGAGGACTTTGAGGAACATGCATTGGAGTAATCGACCTTGAAACCTGATTGTTTTTTCAGATATGTAGACGATACTTTTGTTGTTTGACCTCATGGTAGTGAGAATTTAAACCGGTTTTTGGAACACCAAAATTCATTCCACGCGAATATTCAGTTCACTATGGAGGTGGAAAAGAATGGATACCTTCCCTTCCTTGATGTTTTGGTCAGAAGGAAGACTGATGGTACGTTGGGACATTCTGTTTATAGGAAGCCTACTCACATTAACTTGTATCTGCGAGCTGATAGTTGTCACCACCCAGCTCAGCGTGAAGGAGTGCTTCGTAACTTGGTTCACAGGGCCCACGTTATCCCAGACATTGAAAGTTTGGCAGCTCAGCTATCACATCTCGAAGTCACCTTTCGTCAGAATGGTTATAGTGAGATGCAGATCAAACGTGCGTTGCGCCATCAGCCTTCTGTGCAACAGGTGAGCGACGACAGCAACGAAGAGGCACCTAAGTCTACGGCGTTTTTGCCTTAAGTGGGAAGCATTTCCAACAGGATTGGCCGTATTTTGCGGAAATATGATGTGAAATGTGTTTTTCGACCACCTTCTAAGATTAAGGCCCTGTTGACGTCCGTAAAAGATGATCTTGGTTTGCGTAAGGCTGGTGTCTATCGTATTCTTTGCAGTTGTGGCATGTCGTATATTGATCAGACAGTCAGGACTGTGGAAGACCGGTGTATTGAACGTAAGCGTCACACATGCTTACAACAGCCGAGCAAATCCGCTATTGTAGAACATTGTCTTGACACCGGCCATCCTATGGAATACAACACGGAAATTCTGGCTTGCACGTCCAGCTATTGGGATAGTGTCTTTAAGGTAGCTGTTGAAATCAAACTATCAAGCAACCTTATAAACAGAGATGGTGGATTTTGTCTAAATGCGGCTTGTAATCCGGATCTCTCTCATCAAAAACAGAGGGACAGAATTAGGGCTACATCACCTGTTGATTAATAGTCACTATCGATATTTCTGATGTTGGTTATCTTCGGTTGTGTGTTGACTTTGCGGTTACTTGTTCTGTTGTGGTATCTTCCTTGTTTCTCCCCTGTGAACCAAGGTATTAAATTCCCTTGCACATTGCCTCCTCCATGCAGTTGTGCCTTGAGAATGGCAGGGTGTGCTCCTGCAGAAATATCGGCGGTGGCCGACGACGTCACCCGGTAGCAAATCCGTAAATTAGTTGAACATTCAATTCGCCGGGAAAAGTTAAGGTCTCACATGACATATACTGTTTAATGATATACCGTACGATGAAACTGGAAAAAAAAACTCTCGTTGGATTTGAACCTGTACTGCCAGCGTGGTAGTCATGAACCTTGGCGGCTGCTCTATGCTCACTTGGTTAAATAATCGTGATTAACTTTATAGGCATAGGAAATAAACGTAAAACTTCAACAGGGATTTTCTCGGAAACTAGGGAACTTCGCATGTACAGCCGATTGCCAGTTTCTCAGACAGGTCCCTCTTCAACATACCAAAGAGACATTAACATCACTGATTAACAGGTCTGATGTTACCCCTGTCTGTGACACTCCTATTAAGTGCAAATCTCTCCATGAAACTAATCATAGCAAAAGCATCCTGTGAATTCTCCAGCCTTCTAACGAGAAAATCCCTTTCTCGAACTATAGCGAGTTCCGTTCGGAACTTTACCTCATGCTGTTAATACAGCGTCTGTCACCTTTCTCGTCGTTCCAGGTAGAATTGGTAACCTCTTTCTTCGTCCCTTTGCTTGATGCATGCTTGCCGCCTAGAGGTCATATCATGTGCGGCACGTGATGCGCAGCGTCGGCGCCAGTGCTGCTGCGGACGTTCGTGGGCGCCACAGTTCGGCCGGGCGCCGCGTGGCGCGCTGCCTGCGAGGCGGCCGGCTCCCCGCGGCCCGCGGTCTCCTGGTTCCTCGACGGCGCGCCGCTGGCGCCCGACCACAGGGTCGCGGAGTCGGCCACGACGGGCGCGCAGCTGTCGGAGCTGCTGGTGGCGCGCGTCGGGCCGGACGACGCCGGCGTCTACCGCTGCGTGGCCGCCAACGCCGCCGGCACGGTGTCGCACGAGGCGGCGCTCCGGGTGCTCGGGCCGCCGCACGTCAAGACCATGGAGGACCGCAGGGTCCCTGCAGGCACCGACGCCGTCTTCAGCTGCCGCGTCGCAGGATTCCCAATCAGCCAGATACAGTGGCAGAGGAATGGTGAGTTCAAGACGCCAGTGCTTCTCAAACTTTCTCAGCTCAGCGCCTCCTTGCTGCTTTGGACGGTGACCTGTGATCACCCTTCCCCCTCCAAAAAAAAGTACCCACCACGTATCACCATCACAGGCCTTATAAGTGTAAATGTAGCCAAATTTATCTCGTTTATGAACTCTTAGACTATCGCCAAGGAAAACGGGACACTTTTGTATTATTACTATGTACTTACTTATTTACGTCACCTGCCACGTACGCGGTGAGATCAAAAAGTAAAGAGAATTATTGAATTTCGCTGGCTTCATGCATCCGATATTCATATTTTTTTTATCTTGTTGGTACACATGTTACTGATGTCTGTTTGCATTTTAAGCTGTTTTGAATATTTACACTACTGGCCATTAGAATTGCTACACCAAGAAGAAATGCAGATGATAAACGGGTATTCATTGGACATATATATTATACTAGAACTGACATGTCATTACATTTTCACGCAATTTGGGTGCACAGATCCTGAGAAATCAGTACCCAGAACAACCAACTCTGGCCGTAATAATGGCCTTGATACGCCTGGGCATTGAGTCAAACAGAGCTTGGATGGCGTGTACAGGTACAGCTGCCCATGCAGCTTCAACACGATACCACAGTTCATCAAGAGTAGTGACTGGCGTATTGTGACGAGCCAGTTGCTCGGCCACCATTGACCCTGACGTTTTCAATTGGTGAGAGATCTGAAGAATGTGCTGGCCAGGGCAGCAGTCGAACATTTCCTGTATCCAGAAAGACCCGTACAAGACCTGCAACATGTGGTCGTGCATTTTCCTGCTGAAATGTAGGGTTTCGCAGGAATCGAATGAAATGTAGAGCAACGGGTAGTAACACATCTGAAATGTGACGTCCACTGTTCAAAGTGCCGTCAATACGAACAAGAGGTGGCCGAAACGTGTAACCAATGGCACCCCATACCATCACGCGCGGTGATACGCCAGTATGGCGTTAACGAATACACGCTTCCAATGTGCGTTCACCGCGGTGTCGCCAAACACGGATGCGACCATCATGATGCTGTAAACAGAACCTGGATTCATCCGCAAAAATGACGTTTTGCCATTCATGCACCGAGGTTCGTCGTTGAGTACACCATCACAGGCGCTCCTGTCTCTGATGCAGCGTCAAGGGTAACCGCAGCCATGGTCTCCGAGCTGATAGTCCCTGCTGCTGCAAACGTCGTCGAACTGTTCGTGCAGATGGTTGTTGTCTTGCAAAAGTCCCCATCTGTTGATTCAGTGATTGAGACGTGGCTGCACGATCTGTTGTAGCCATGCGGATAAGATGCCTGTCATCTCGACTGCTAGTGATACGAGGTCGTTGGGATCCACCGCGGCGTTTCGTATTACCCTCCTGAACCCATCGATTCCATATTCTGCTAACAGGCATTGGATCTCGACCAACGCGAGCAGCGATGTCGCGATACGAGAAACCACAATCGCGGTAGGCTACAATCCGAAACAATCGGATACGTGATGGTACGCATTTGTCCTCCTTACACGAGGCATCTCAACCAACGTTTCACCAGGCAACGCCGGTCAACTGCTGTTTGTGTATGAGAAATCGGTTGGAAACTTTCCTCATGTCAGCACGTTATAGGTGTCGCCACCGGCGCCAACGTAGTGTGAATGCTCTGTAAAGCTAATCATTTGCATATCACAGCATCTTCTTCCTCTCGGTTAAATTTCACGTCTGTAGCACGTCATCTTCGTGGTGTAACAATTTTAATGGCCAGTAGTGTATGTTGTGCTACACAAATTTTCCAGTTTTTTATAGGGATAAACTGACACTATAGTATTCATCTTCGTCACACTTGAGTAGAAGTGTCATGAAACCATTCGGTATTTCCCTTGTTTATCAGATAAATGTGTTCTGTTCATTATTTTAAGGTGCCATTCGTCTTGTTTTGCCACTATCTTTCACTCATTGTATCAGATCTCATCATTGTGTGTTTTCGAAGGCTGGCCTCTGTGAGAAACAATATTCGTACTAATTCCGCAGTTGTTGTAATCTGCGTTTGAGCTTCATACACAATTTGGCAGTATTATCCTCGTTCAGACACCCGTTCCCCTTATTTCTGTTTGTATATAAGTCGATAAAGGCAGGGGAATGTCTGGTATTATCGGACAGCTGTTTGTATCCGACAAGAGCCGTGTCTAAACTCTTGCGCCAATGACAGCGCCTGAAGGATCACTGCTGCGTAAGCTATGGAGAAACACGACCACGTAAGCGATTTTGTATTAAACAACAGTGCGTTTCGCTGTGGCAGAAAGTTATCTGTTTCTAGTGTGTTTTCTGGTGCACGAACTTAATTTTGGAGTGTTGAGTTTTGTTGCCAAGTAAGTAATATTACGGTTTTATTGTATCTTGGATCCATCTGACATTATTCCTTATATTGCAGGCTGTAAAGGGCCCCACACAGTATCGATGGATCGCAGTCTACGTCGCCAGGTTGTGCGATTTGTCCGAAGAGTGTGTTCGCAAAATTACATTTTAAATCCGGAGATGTGCGTAAAACATCATCCGAAATTGTGCTACACGCATTATGTGAAAAATATTTTGAAAAGTTAGTTCATGAGCTCATCCGAATAGTAAACGGTTGTGAAAACACTCTTGACCTCGTGGCAACAAGTAACTCTGAGCTAATAAAGAGCGTCAAAACAGATACAGGGATTAGTGAACACGGTCGTCATACCGACGCTGAATACCGTAACTCCCAGATCCTCCGAAAATAAACGAAAAATATATCTATTCAAAAAAGCGGATAAAAATTGGCTTGACGCTTTCCATAGAGACAATCTCCACTCCTTCCACAATAACAATGGACAGGGGATAGGCAAAATAATGTGAACAGTGGTAGTAGTAGGATGGTTGTGTTTGATGGTCAACAACGCAGGTGAGGCACGTGTCGCGCTGGCGTGTTCAGTACAGACTAGCATCAGTCCATGTTGTTGACGATTAGTGCACACTTCGTATCTGCATTCAGAGGCCGAGGTCGACGAGCTATGAAAGGCCGAACAGAATTCCAAAGAGGGCAAAATGTGGGGGCCCCATTAACTGGAGCATCAGTAACCAAGACAGCCAACTTATTGAAAGTTTCAAGAGCAACTGTTCCAACAGTCATGACAGCCTACACAAAACATGGAAAGACATCATCGTGTAAACGTCATAGTGGGCGCAAATCAAAACTTAATGACAGAGATCGTCGTACGCTAACACGAATTGTGTCAAAACAACACAAAACTACGGCGGCTATAGTCACTGCAGAGCTCAATAGCCATCTTCGAGACCCTGTATCTATCGACACTGTCCGCCGAGAACTCCTTAAATCGAATATTCATTGATGAGCTGCTATACCAAAACAATTAGTGACGACAAACAATGCAAAGAAGCGTAAGACATGGTGTCAGGAGCATAAATCCAGGACGGCTTATCAGTGGAAACACGTCATATGGTCCGACGAGTCAACGTTTTCGTTATTTCCGACACCGGGCCGGATTTACGTCTGGAGAACGCCAAAAGAGGCCTACAATCCTGATTGCTTGATTACAACGATTAAGCATGGAGGTGGAAATGTGATGGTGTGGGCAGCCATATCATGGTATTTTGCCGGTCCCATCATTACTCTCAAAGGTCATGTTACAGCCAACTATTATGCGAACATTTTAGGTGATCAGCTGCACCCCATGCTTCAAATATTGTTCCCCAAAAATGATGCCATATTTCAGGACGATAATGCATCCATTCACACAGCCAGAACAGTACGATCTTGGTATGATGAGCATGCAACTAAACTGCAGCGTCTTCCCTGGCCAGCACAGTCCCCGGACTTGAACATTATCGAACCCTTGTTGACGGTATTGGAGCGCAGACTCCGAAGCAGATTTCCGACCCTCTCGTCGCTATAGGAGTTAGGAGAGGTTCTGATCGAAGAGTGGCATAACATTCCACTGGATACTGTACAATAACTATGTGCCAGTATTCCAAGAAGAATCGCATCTGTATTACGGGCAAATGGGGGTCCAGCCCCTTATGAATAAACCATTCCCAAGAAAGCACAGGTGTTCACATTATTTCACCTATCCCCTGTAAGTGTAGACCAGATGCGGCTTGAATTCAAATAAATAGTATCTACAGCAACTGAGAGATTTATGCCAAACCAGTTAACAAACGACAGGGTTGATCCCCTATGGTTCACAAAACAGGTCAGAATACTGTTGCAAAAATAACGAAAAAAGCAAGTCAAATTTAAACTAACGTAAAGTCACCAAGACTGGCGATCTTTTACCAAAGATCGAAATTTGGCGCGGCCTTCAATGCGAGATGCATACTTCCCACAATGAAACTTTGTCTCTAAAACCGGCAGAAAATCCAAAGAGATTCTGGTCGTATGTAAAGTATGCAAGCGGCAAGACGCAATCTAATCTGCGCGACAGCAATGGAAAACCTATTGATGACTGTGCTGCCAAAGCGGAGTTACTAAACAAAGCCTTCTAAAATTCCTTCACCAAAGAAGGAAGTAAATATTCCAGATTCGAATCAAGAACAGCTGCCAAAACGAGTAGCTTAGAAGTAGATATCCTCGGAGTAGCGCAGCAACTTAAATCACTTAATGAAAGCAAGTCTTCGAGTCCAGACAGTATACCAATTAGATTCCTTTCAGACTCCGCTGATGCAGTAGCTCCTTACTTAACAAGTACATACAACCGCTCGCTCGACGAAAGACCCGAACCCAAAGACTGGAAAGTAGCTCAGGTCACACCAATATTCAAAAAAGGCAGTTGGAGTAATCCACTAAATTACAGGCCCATATCATTAACGCCAGTTTGCCGCAGGATTTTGGAACACATATTGTGTTCGAACACTATGAATCACCTCAAAGAGCACGGTCTATTGGCACACAGGGTTTAGAAAACATCGTTCTTATGGAACACAACTATAACGACATCTTCAACTTTTTTAGTCCTGTCTTCCTCAGTTGCGTGTAATATTACGGTATATTGATAATTTTTACTTATGGACCGTCTGACATTGATTGCATTGAAACAAGCGTTCAGTTCATAGTGCTGTGGAATGTGGGGAGAAAACCGCAATTTGGCATTCATAAGAAGAAGAACAACACCAAAAATCCAACAGGAGCATAGTATGTAAGAAATTGTCCACGCAACCTGCCACTGATGATGCTTTGCAGAAAATAAAAGCGAAACGCGTATGGCACTAAAATTGTGTTTTATTCAGTTGCTGTCAGGCGGTCCATAAGTAAAAATTATCAATATACCGTAACAACTATAACGATTTAGGAGGCAATCTGAGCAGACGGCTTAGGTTGTTTGCAGATGATGCAGTCGTTTATCGGCTATTAAGATCATCAGAAGATCAAAACAAATGGCAAAACGATTTAGAAAAGAAATCTGTCTGGCGCGAAAATTGGCAATTGCCCCTAAATAATGAAAAGTGTTAGGTCATCCCCATGAATGTTAAAAGGAATCCGTTAAACTTTCGTTGTGCGATAAATTAGTCAAATCTAAAAGCCGTAAATTCAACTAAAAAACAAGGAATTACGATTACGAACAACTTAAGTTGGAAAGAACACAAAATGTTATGAGAGTACTGCTGCGCTTTGTGGGATTCTTACCAGATAGTATAAACGGGGTACGTCGAGAAAGTTCAAACAAGGGCATCACATTTTGTATTATCGAGAAATAGGGGAGAGTGACGGACATGATACAGGATTTGAAATGGACATTTTGTACTATCGAGAAATAGGAGAGAGAGTGTCACGGACGTGATACAGGATATGGAGTGGACATCATTAAAACAATGGCGTTTCTCCCTGCTGTTGTCAACATTTCTATAGACGCATCCAGATTGCAATAGAAACTGTGTAAATACTTGCAGTTAATCAATGAGAAAGGAATTGCACTAACACACTATTTTTTTAGAAAGATATTCACAGCCAACGTGGCGTCAGTGAAAAGTGTAGCGTATTCTGTAAAATATCCCACAGTTCACAAGAAAAGCATTCAAAACAACCTTAATAGCGGGCAATTCCCGTTTCTTTTTAAAATTTACTTTTTGCTTAAATTTGTGGAGACACGGAGATCAGCTGCCACTGCTGATAAACATAACAGCTCATATTCCATCTCAGAGCTTCTCGAATAGGCTACTGGTTGTAACTGCTTGGCAAATCGCTCGTGTGTGGCGAGGCAAGCGACCAGTTGCAGGTGATATCGCTGCGATCCGTCGCTCGCTGGTGAGGTCCTTAACAATGTATAGCCCAAGTAATGACAATGGGAATGTTCCAGGGCGGTAGAGTGAGCACAAATTAGCTCGGACCGTATCTGCGCAGGACGGCGCTGTTGGGGAAGGGGGTAGTGGTGATGTTGCCTTGCCAATGGCCACCGCGAGGTATGAGAGATGCGGGCTAAAACGCGTATCTTGTATAGGTTGTAAGCTGCAGCTGTTGAGTCTGGAACAACTGCATTAAAGGATTATATCAGTATGACGAATAATTCAATAAATGTAGACGAATAAAGTCACTAGTTTCTCATTACAGTACCTAAAAAGAAATGGTCGCATAAACAGAAAATCAGACAAACAACAAAATTTTGATCGTATGCTGCCATAAGAAACTCTCATACAACAATAACGGTATAAAAAATGTTGCAGAGCGGACAACTTCACTAACTATGATACTGAAAATATAAAATAAAGAATGTATGTAACGTGGAAGTTAGCTTTCTGTCCGTGGTAAACTGTTTGTCAATATTATCTAAATATAAGGCCGCTAAACAAGTAAGCTTTCGACCAAATGACTTTCTTCTGAATTAGACAACATACACACACAGCCTTTTGGTCAAAAGCTTACTTGTTTAGCAGTAGTTTTGTTGTATCTCTCTGCGACTCAACACCTCCACTACACGGTGAGTAGCAATCTATGCTTTTCATAATTTTAACGTTATTTCATTCTGCTTTTTCCGCTGTTTGATTTTACCTAAAGACGAAATTTTCTTCCCCGTCTTTCCTGATGCGGTGAAACTTTGATATGTATCTGCAACAATGTTTTTTATCTCTTCTTTTATTTTTTTTTTCACTGTACCGTTTGGAATAACTAGCATTTCTCGCAATCCCCTCAAGCATCCTTTTTGATAAAATTTCTACTTCCTCGTTTACACTATCAGAACACAGAGATGGATTCGCAGAACGCTCAGAACAAGAATGCGTTTCTGCGCTACGGTCACACTATTTGCTCAAACGCTTGCGTTTGAGTTATATTTGCGGTTGCACCGGACAAAACAGATAGCACTGAAACTTAAATTGGTATCGTTTTCTTCATTAACAGACAACGGCAGAGAAGTCGGGATATAAACCGGCGAAAAAAATGTAAAGAAAGTCACGGAAAAAGTCAGACTTCTTGAAATGATAATCAGAGTAGTGAGAGACAAATATTCATTTCCAAGAAGTTAATTAGGTAACACACTTATAAGTTTACGGGGAAACAGAGACGTTGCGGTGTAACTTGTTTTAGGAAATAATTTTTTCTGAGAACATTAACTAATAAACAGAAAATAGTACTGTATGATCTTGTTAAAAGATTTTACAACCAGCTTACACCGTCGAGTAAAGATGAGTCCTTAAAACTAGTGTATAAATATGCAGAGCAAATGAAAATAAGGCATCGGTTCAATAAAAGAAATGGAATCATATGAAGACTTTTGCTATGATTTTAAGAAAAGACTTAAGGCTGAGAACAGCCGAATCCGTCAGTTTGCAGCGAGCAATAGGTTTCAGCAAGGAACAAGTTGACAGATTTTCTGACAGACTGGCAGGGCCGAACCGAGGGCATGGCGAGATTGGTCCCCACCAAGATCGTAGACACAGAGGACGCAAAAACTGTCTGACAAAAAAGAAAGACTATTTGAGAATTAACAGGAAGACGTATATAAGTTCCCTGCCTCTGGTGTTTCTGTCTTCCGCCTGTGAAAAAAGCCATAGCATGGCCAGTGTTGCCAATTCGGTGATACTGAAAATTTCCAAGTCATTTAAAAAGTCGCCGTTTTTAATCAAAATACTCCAACTTTAAATAAAATATAGAAATAAATAAAATATCAAATTTCGCTTAAAATTTATTATTATATTTAATCTAAATTGATAATGATAGTAATAATAATACCTAAAGTAAAGTATTTTTTTTAAACTTAGATTCACATTAAATCATCATACTCACTAGGTCCAACTGCTTCATTGTCAGGAACAATCTGTCCGATGTAACTTGACATTGTAGCTATCAGTTTCAACACGAAGTGGTTCATCTGAATGACAACACTTTCCTATGCGCTTTAGCCCACTTCTTAATGTAAGATACGAGTTCAGAGATTCGATATTCATCCAATTTGCGCAATTTTGATTTCACAATGCTCATTTGGCTAATAGTCCTCTGCCCTTCTGCATTTGAATGGGAGAGACTTTAATTGTGAGACCTAATAATTCCGAGACACCATAACTCTTGAAGGGAATTCGTATCTTTATAAGCACCTATTCCAGTCCAAAAGTCCACTGTATTAATAGTGTTGCGCCATTTTATGAAACTCAGATTCCGCCACTGACTAATGGTTGATTCAGTTACGCCGAACTTAGTACAACCAAATATTTCAGCTAATTCAGTAAGCGGTTCCTTAAGAGACTTGAGAACCTCGTTTACAGAGTTGTTGTTGTTGTGGTCTTCAGTCCTGAGACTGGTTTGATGCAGCTCTCCATGCTAATCTATCCTGTGCAAGCTTCTTCATCTCACAGTACCTACTGCAACCTACATCCTTCTGAATCTGCTTAGTGTATTCATCTCAACGATTTTTACCCTCCACGCTGCCCTCCAATACTAAATTGGTGATCCTTTGATTCCTCAGAACATGTCCTACCAACCGATCCCTTCTTCTGGTCAAGTTGTGCCACAAACTTCTCCCCAATCCTATTCAATACTTCCTCATTAGTTATGTGATCTACCCTTCTAATCTTCAGCATTCTTCTGTAGCACCACATTTCGAAAGCTTCTATTCTCTTCTTGTCCAAACTATTTATCGTCCATGTTTCACTTCCATACATGGCTACACTCCATACAAATACTTTCAGAAATGACTTCCTGACACTTAAATCTATACTCGATGTTAACAAATTTCTCTTCTTCAGAAACGCTTTCCTTGCCATTGCCAGTCTACATTTTGTATCCTCTCTACTTCGACCATCATCAGTTATTTTGCTCCCAAATAGCAAAACTCCTTTACTACTTTAAGTGTCTCATTTCCTAATCTAATTCCCTCAGCATCACCCGACTTAATTCGACTACATTCCATTATCCTTGTTTTACTTTTCTTGATGTTCATCTTATATCCTACTTTCAAGACACTGTCCATTCCATTCAACTGCTGTTCCAAGTCCTTTGCTGTCTCTGACAGAATTAGAATGTCATCGGCGAACCTCAAAGTTTTTATTTCTTATCCAAGGATTTTAATACCTACTCCGAATTTTTCTTTTGTTTCCTTTACTGCTTGCTCAATATACTGATTGAATAACATCGGGGAGAGGCTACAACCACTGCTTCCCTTTCATGTCCCTCGACTCTTATAACTGTCGTCTGGTTTCTGTACAAATTGTAAATAGCCTTTCGCTCCCTGTAGTTTACCCCTGCCACCTTTAGAATTTGAAAGAGAGTATTCCAGTCATCATTGTCAAAAGCTTTCTCTAAGTCTACAAATGCTAGAAACGTAGGTTTGCCTTTCTTTTAATCTTTCTTCTAAGATAAGTCGTAAGGTCAGTATTGCCTCACGTGTTCCAGTGTTTCTACGGAATCCAAACTGATCTTCCCCGAGGTCGGCTTCCACTAGTTTTTCCATTCGTCTGTAAAGAATTCGTGTTAGTATTTTGCAGCTGTGGCTTATTAAACTGATTGTTCGGTAATTTTCACATCTGTCAACACCTGCTTTCTTTGGGATTGGAATTATTACATTCTTCTTGAAGTCTGAGGGCATTTCGCCTGTTTCATACATCTTGCTCACCAGATGGTAGAGTTTTGACAGGACTGGCTCTCCCAAGGCCGTCAGTAGTTCCAATGGAATGTTGTCTACTCCGGGGGCCTTGTTCCGACTCAGGTCTTTCAGTGCTCTGTCAAACTGTTTACGGAGTATCATATCTAGCATTTCATCTTCATCTACATCCTCTTCCATTTCCATAATATTGTCCTCAAGTACATCGCCCTTGTATAGACCCTCTATATACTCCTTCCACCTTTCTGCTTACCCTTCTTTGCTTAGAACTGGGTTTCCATCTGAGCTCTTGATGTTCATACAAGTGGTTCTCTTATCTCCAAAGGTCTCTTTAATTTTCCTGTAGGCAGTATCTATCTTACCCCTAGTGAGATAAGCCTCTACATCCTTACATTTGTCCTCTAGCCATCCCTGCTTAGCCATTTTGCACTTCCTGTCGATCTCATTTTTGAGACGTTTGTATTCCTTTTTGCCTGCTTCATTTACTGCATTTTTATATTTTCTCCTTTCATCAATTAAATTCAAAATTTCTTCTGTTACCCAAGGATTTCTAATACCCCTCGTCTTTTTACCTACTTGATCCTCTGCTGCCTTCACTACTTCATCCCTCAAAGCTACCCAATCTACTTCTTCTGTATTTCTTTCCCCCATTCCTGTCAGTTGTTCCCTTATGCTCTCCCTGAAACTCTGTACAACCTCTGGTTCTTTCAGTTTATCCAGGTCCCATCTCCTTAAATTCCCACCTTTTTGCAGTTTCTTCAGTTTTAATCTACAGGTCATAACCAATAAATTGTGGTCAGAGTCCACATCTGCCCCTGGAAATGTCTTACAATTTTAGACCTGGTTCCTAAATCTCTGTCTTACCATTATATAATCTATCTGATACCTTTTAGTATCTTCAGGGTTCTTCCATGTGTACAACCTTCTTTCATGATTCTTAAACCAAGTGTCAGCTATGATTATGTTGTGCTCTGTGCAAAATTCTACCAGAGAATATGAAAATTTTTTCAAGATGTGAATGTTATTAGAAAGCCTATTTCTTAGTTCTTTAGTGAGTTTTATTGTGAAATCTATGCACCATTTACGAAGATTTTCCGTTTCACAACTGAGTCCAATTTCTGAAATGATTTCTCAAATTCATACCCCATATATAGTTTAGGATCACTTGTCAGGATATCTACTTTCGCTGTAAGTATTGCAATGCCCCAACTCACTGACTGTATGAGATTTGTCAAAGACAGAAGTAATTTTGTAGGGTCAAAATTCGCATTTTCAAAAGCCTTGGTTGTCTTTTGCACTTCCTGTACTATTGGTTTTAAATAACAGAAACATGACTTATTCACAGGGCCGCAATACATGTACACCATTTCCGCTTTGTAGCTGTTTTGTTTAGATCTGACAGTCTGAAAGTGAAGTTTCATTTCTTCCCACTGTGATAACATTCTTGCAACAACCGGCTCAATAGAAAGCCATGGCGTCTCATACACAGCTGGAATTTTCAAAGGTTTCTCCCCGTGATTTAATGTTTTATAAATATCCCTGTACCCTGTTTGGCGCTTAGAAGAATGCGAAAACGAGCTGTAGGTTTCTCGAACCAAAAAGTAGATATTTCTCGGTAATGTCTCTTCTGCTGCATGAGAGTGAACGACAAACACATAATTAGGTTTTAAGTTTAAATCTCATTTCAGCCATAAAACATTGTTTATTCCTTCGTTTACGGAAGCACTGTCAACCCCGAACCCAATCATATTTTCTGGGTTAAGTTTATGACACGGCAACAAAGCTTTTATTGAATTAACAATGGCTTCAGCTGTGCTAGATTCTAATCCCACCAAATCCAAGGACGCCACGCTATTTCTTGCATTAAGACGCTGAAATAGCGTATACAAATGCCAAGTAATTTCGTAACGGATACATTTGTTGATTCGTCTAAAGTTAAGCTGAATCCATTACCACCAATAGCTTGACGCAACGTTTCCGAAAAGTGTGAAGCTAACTCGTTTACGACAATTTCTCTGCACTTAGTTCTGTGTAACTGGAGTTCTCTCGCACATTTGTATCTGAAAATAGTTTTTTTACACAATTCTGAAAAGTGATCACACGAAATAAATGAACTGTGTTCAGGAGTGAACATGCAGATTCCTGCTTCCGATAATTTATTGGCATTTCTTTTCAGTGTCGGTTTTAAACGGAAACTTCGAAAACATTCAAAACGATCCGAAAATTTGCTATGTTTTAACATAATGTCTGTTAAATGTGCATCAATTTCGCAGTTGCAGTAAGTACAGTACGTTCTTGTAGTGTCATTTTCAAGAGTGTGTAACCACCCTTTAAATTGAGGATAGGACTGCGAAACCTGTATGTAATGTTTTTCGTATTTAGGATGAGATTCCATCGCGAAACACCAGCGAAGTGCACATTTTGCACACACACACACACACACACACGTGGGTGGAATCAAACGCTGAATTGAACGTAACTCAACAGTGCAAGCAAACTGCGTATCAGTACACCGCACTCTGCAAGATTCGTTGTTGTAACTTATTTGTTTTGTTCTTTAGATTAGAGCGAACGAGATCACAGCGCAAGTTGCTCTTGCCTTACAAGTGGTGCGATACAGGAATGAATCATGTTCATTTACTCTGCAAAGCTCTTACTATTTATTGTTCGAATGTAAGATGATTGATAGCGTCAGGTTTACTCACCTCTTACACTCCCGCACTTAAGAACCCACAATCGCAGGAGAGGTATTTGGTGTAGATATTTTCTCCGTATGCCTCTTTACATTACTGCAGAAGTATTACAGTAGTACCGAATAAAGAGTATAATTTGCGAGTTTTAGTAACAAAACATCTTCAAATTTTCCATAAAACATCCAAGAAGACCCCAAAAAATGCGCCAGCCCCAAACGTGAATTGTAGTCGCTGTTGTGCTTGTCAGGCACCCCATATTTAGCGATTCCCCCCCCACCCCCACCCCCACCCCCACCCCACCGTATAGGGAACACTGCACGCAGCACACCACGGCAAACTCACACCGCTGTTGTGATATTGTCATTTTGTCCAAGTAGCTTCGTAAATAAATGACTGCTACCGAACTGAACGTCTACCGAAGAAACGTGGATCACAAACATGGTATACACATCACAGTGCGCTTGGTTCACTCACCTGCCACATACAGACAGATCTATGCAGGTAACGTTCAAACAGTGAAGTTTTTGCGATCTGAAAGGATGACGAGCGGGTGTTGAAGCAAACATGCTATGTGACCAAAGGCTGCCTGATTTTGGCCAACTGATGACTGGAACGTGACGCGATGGCGGAGGCAGCAAGTAGAAAAGGGGGCTGTCGAATTTTCTAGCCTCTCCATCTAGTACTGTTGCTCTGAGACTTTTGCTTCTCCCGGCGAACGGAATGTAGCCGATTAACGTCTTCGAGGACCGCCGATATTTCTATAGATTAACTCTCTATCAGTTTTGAGACAAATGAGACGAGAGATCACTGCATACCAACTGGAACCAGTATCTAATACATTGCAATAAATCTTCATTTTACACAGGTACCAGTAATATAACTTCTTCTTCTTTCCTGAAGAGCTTGGTAATGGCTTTGAAAATCAGTCCAACTCTAATGATCGTCACTGTGGATTATTTTTGCTTTTGAAAAAAAGAACTACATAGACAATTATCTGTAACAGAAATAAATTCCTGAATCTTATATCAATGCTAAATATTAAAAGAAGAAATAATTATTTACATTTAACATAAGCATTTGAAAGTGTTTGGTGAAAGCTGAAAAAACTAGACCAGTTGTATTGTTCTGCCTTCAACAAAGATGTTCTAGCTATTAAACTGAATGGGAAGAATGAAAATCTGAAATTTTGTAAGCATACAACTACTTTTAAAAAGGGCCTGGGTTCAAGTCTTGGCCCAGCACAAACTTCTAGTCTGCCAAGAAGTTTTATATCAGTGCACACAGTGCTACAGAGTGAAAATTCATTGTGGAAAAAATCGACCAGGCTCAGATTTTCTTTGTAATGTCCTATCTTCTGCGAAGTTTGGAAGACAGGAAATGAGAAACGCAGAAGTAAATATTTGGGGACACATTGTGAGTTATCCTCAGGTAGTTCAGTTGGTAAAGCACTTGCCATGGATAGGCAAGTTTGGGTTTGATTCCCTGTCCGGGCACACAGCTTTAATCTGCCAGGAAGTTTCATATCAGGTCACACTCCACTCCAGAGTGAAAATCATTCTGGCTACTAATACTTTTGTTTAGATTCTAAAAATCTAGGATTTGGTTTAATATCTGCAGTCTAAGGGCATTACTTTTGTTTAACTCTGACCTCATTCCAAAGGGGTATTTAGTCCCTGAAGACTGCCCATTATTATGCTTGAATAGTTTCACTAACTGCCATGAAATAGTGGACTTTGGTACTTGCCCTGGAGTAATGAAAGAAGGCAGCAAGTAATATAAAAAAAATTTGTCTCACTCTTATCCACCATGCATACAACATTGATCATTTGGGACAATTTCCAAATTTTATCAGGAACCAGATATTTTATTGTGCAAAGGTTAAGTCCCTATGGAATGGATTGACTACTTGGGGACAGTGCACATCATATAAACATCCATCACACATTAAATTTGATTAAAAGTTATTCTAAGTGTAAAAGGACTTTAATTCTTTATCTTTCAGGGGAACAACTATAAGACGTGGGAACATATGTCAAGGGTCATTATTTGTAAAGCAGCTCTCACTAAACTGGTGGTTTATTGTAATGATCAACAACACACATAAAACACATGAACTGACATGAAACCAATGGTAAAATTATATAGTCACTTACATGCATGACAACAATGTTTAAATAAAATTACTGGAGAAAACCATCATGAATGACTTCAGAGGCAAGGATGTAAAAACTGGTAGATCATACAAAGAGGAGAATAATCCTTCACCACCATTAAAATAATTACACACAATATAGTTACTGACAGAGACAGCTGCTTCTTCACTACCATTCAACCCCACATTTGGAACAAACTTAACTACAGAGTGACTGAAGTCAATGTCAGAGCCTTCACCCTAAAATTAACAAATTTCATAACTACCATTATATTTGACAAATTTTATGCTCATTGGAACTCATTCGGCATACAATCATGTATTTCAATCAGTAGTACTCGTAAAGTGTATGCTCACATCATTATTTCGTTTACACATGGCAGTTACACAAAGGTTCGTGTGTAGAAACAACTTCAAATTCTGCCTCCAAATTCAGATAAATACACATCAAGACTATGAGTTGAAAGCTGAAAGTCTGATTATGTTTGCAAAAAAATTAATTTATATCAGCATCAAGGAATTTCGCAGACTGCAGAAAACACTACTTTTAAACAAATGAGGAAATATTCTCAGTTAAAAAAACACTAGTGCTGGTGACACATGGTCAGTATTGATATAAACAAAGGAAGAACTCAAGTTTAAAAGTCACTCACAAAAATTAATAGAAAAACTCCGCAGTTCAAAATATGAAACACTTCCGAACATTTTGTGAAACTGATGAAGCAATGTACTAACAAAAGACAAGTCTCTGCCATCGCACTAAAACATTTGCCAAAGAACATTCATACTTATTGGCCTGGCAGTAGAACCCAGAATTCCATTCAAACAAGCCAGCCAGCATTGGTAACTGTGAACACAAGGTTTTTATGGAAGTGGGGAAGGGTCTCACAGCCAGTAGTTTGAAGGGGAAAAGGAGCAACTGCTCTGACTCTCACAGAAGCAAATGTATGAGGGCTCTATGAAGAAGGTTAAGGTAGACACTACAGTATCAGAGAGCACAAGAAAGTCTTTATTTCCCTCGCCAGCAGATGTGAATGCATAAACCCACACATTCATAATCACAGGTATTATTTTTGAATATGGAATGGATGAGGTGAAGATAATGGTTATTGCATGAAATAAAACTGACAGCACTTTTAGGCTATTGTCGCACCATGCGGATTCTCATTCCAAGGAACAACAATGCAAGTACAACACACAGGAAAACTATCTGTGCAACATACAACCAAGGTTACAAAGCAATGTTATGTGACAAAAAAGTTTAGAATTGGCTTAGACAGCAACTTTTCAATGTCTGTTAATTTTTTTTTTTTTTTTAATTTTAATAATGCCATCATCATAACTCTATAATTCACAAGTAATGCAGCTTCCCACTGGAAAAACTCAGAATGAGTGGAGGAGGGAGGGAGGGGTTGGGGGGGGGAGGCAGAAATATTAAAAACATCATCTAATTTCATATTGACATGTTATACATCAGATGCTGTTTAACTTCATAAGAAGAAATTCTCCTGTAATTAGGTAACTTTTAGAAAATTT
Organism: Schistocerca cancellata; assembly: GCF_023864275.1. Taxonomy (NCBI): domain Eukaryota; kingdom Metazoa; phylum Arthropoda; class Insecta; order Orthoptera; family Acrididae; genus Schistocerca; species Schistocerca cancellata. The sequence goes on from NC_064627.1 coordinate 246,507,873, forward strand.
CACATGAAAGTAATTGAAAATTGATAAACATGGTCAAAGCTTTTAATCATGCAACTGAGAAGGAAAATACCAAATTGTGTATGATACAAACATGTTGGGACTTCTTCATGAGATGCCTCATTCAGTGGTTCTGCTCAACCACGGTGTTTTGCCTCCAAGAATCTGCAATGTAGAAAATGTACTTCTCTATCATGATTGTCTGCATTTTCTCACTTCTTGTTGCTGGCAGCCAAGTTGATAGCACATCTAGGTCATTGTGCTGTACTATGTTCTCTACTCCGGGTGTGGACCACATCAAAAGCACATTTATGGTGCCAGCTGTGAGACAGCCAGAACAACTGCTTGAGCAGCCCTCATCATGGCCTCAGACGTCTGCGGGAGCATCTTGGCAAGGTGTGAGACTTTGTTACAGCATTACCACTATATCAACCAGTCTTCGTTTGCCGAGTGGTGCATTTTCTCCTGAGAGGGGCCATCTAGCTGCTCTTCTTGCATTTTTGTCCTGCCGTGCTTTTGAACACACTACAATGTCTTCTGTCACCTCTTGGATGGAGGTGGTTGTGATAAAATCACTGGCCAACGTCAATATGGAGGTGTTCACCAGTCGTTCCTCTGACTATGCACCTTTATGTGGACATAGGTGGGAGTGGCCAGTCTTCTTCTTCAGAACCATGCAGCATAGGCGAGTTTTACACATTCCTGGGGGTGATGGGGGTGGGTTGGGGAGCTTTGGCTGTTCTACCATTGGTGCAGAATCACCTTGCTACAGCTCTGGAAACTACATGAGTTGACACACAAGTATGTGTTTATAATCATTTATGTTCCAATTAAAACTCTTTTCCAAAAAAACTTATTTGTTAATGATGTTCAGTTTCAAGCCTTCAAAAATTTAAATGACCGAATTGCAAAGGGTGCAAAAAATTTTATAAATTCAATGAGCATCTATTCTTAGTACATCTAGTTTTTTTAATTCTATTTAGTAATGTATCGGCACTGTTTAGTGGAAGGGATATTCCTATACAACCTTCAGGAAAAACTTGTGTGTCTGATACTATTCAGTCTTCCCCTGCATTTTTGACAATTTTAGGAAGCTTATGAATATTGTATATAACACATTTTATAGTAAATTGGTGGTTGCTAATGTATAAATTTCAACAGCAATATCTAGTGAGCAAAAATTGTTCCCATTAATCAGAGAGTAGGTATTTATACAGTTAATGCAATATTTCCAACGGTTTTCTTTTCATTGACCAGTATCTACTACGAATGTGTTTGGAAGTTTACCTTGGACTGAGTAATTCATGAACAGAACATAAAATTAACATTGTGCTTTTGAGAAATTTTGTGGTGTATTTTACATCTGTTCCTATGAATTTCTTTTAGCCTTTTGATCTCCTTTTTATTTAGGTAAATTTCTGCCACAGAACCATAGACAACTGGTTTTCCCAAATGGTACTCTAGTAATTCGAGATGCAAAGAAGGAAGATGAAGATGGATACTTATGTGTAGCATCCAATCCTGATGGACTCACTTCAAGAAGCAAATTAATGGTACAAGTAATGGGTAAGTCATGTCAAAACTATCACATAGAGCTTTACTGTAATGCAGTCACAAATGTATGAGATGCTGAGAATCTTAAGGGCCACAGAGTACAGTCACGCATTTTTGAGCAAAACAGGTTTGTGAAAATAAGATACGTAGACAAATGACCAGTCAGATAGATCTGAACTGTGTTTTAACCAAGTCTCTGCATCCTGTATTTCCTATTAAAAAAGTAATGTGTCCACTTTATGTAATGTAATTTTAATCGATGTTTAAGATCATATTTATCATTAACGTTAATTCACAAAATTTCTTTATATGTGCTAGTGACAATTGTGCCCTTTGACAATTGTAAAATTTGTAATTAATGTGAAACTGGAATCAGAATATAAAGAACGGAAACTAAATGCACCACACACACACAATTGTCACCTGTTCCACCATTTCATCGTCCTTGTTATCGTTATTTTAATTAATCACATTCTGTGGCTTTAGCTTCAGATAAAAATTCAACAAATAATGATTTTAAGAATACAGTGAATAACCAGTTGTTGTATCTCAAAAAAAGATATAAAGCTATGGACGCCATTATACACGTAAGCTGTATGATAAAATATGTTTTCACAAATGAGGTTCACAACTTAGTCTAACTGAACAAATGCTAGTTAATCTTAATTATTTATTTTGCATGTCCAGGATATGAAATTATTACAATTCTAGTGATCATTAATAACATAGACACAGAGATACCAAATGTTAGTTCTGATCAAGGATAATACAAAAGAGCCATATTACCTGCTGTCAGTCCTTATAATAATCTTGTTTATCATGGTATACTTCCATGGCTGAGCAGCAGACATTCCTTACTGCCATAAGGAAAAGGCTAATTTGATGTCCAGTGTCACAAAGAATATTTTCTTGTTGAGTGGACTGTAATAGTTTGTACTGAACCAACAAAGAAAACCTTAAGAGTTATTTGAATAATATAAATGCCTCTGCTTCATAAAGCAGAATGTGGTGTCTTCCCTCAGCAACTGAAAATGGTGAACATAATACCCTTATATAAAAAAAGGTGATCTCATCAATATGTGAGTAACTACAGGCCTGTGTCTCTATTGTCATGTTTTCTGAAAATTATTGAAAAAGTGTTCCTTTCAAAACTAACTACTTTCTTCGAAAAGAATAATATTATTTCTGAGTGTCAACATGGCTTCAGACCACAGCGATCAATTGAAACAACCACTTTCAATCTGATAAAACATGTCTTGAATGCAGTGGACAACCACAGAAATATCTCAGGTTTATTCTTGGACCTAACAAAAGCTTTTGATGTGATTGATCATTCTGTACTCCTGAGGAAGCTTGAATGGTATGGTGTAAGAGGTGTGCCAGTGGATTAAATCATATTTGGATTATCGCTCTCAGGTAACTGAAATTCAGTACTTGGGATGAAATGAACTCCAGGTACACCTTTCAGAACCATGTGGACTAAGTCATGGTGTTCCACATGCTCCATTTTAGGTCCCTTTCTTTTTTGGTGAACATTAATGATTTCCCATCACATGTTAGGGATTTTGAACCAGTACTGTTTTCAGATGACACCAGTCTGTTGATTGAAGGAAATAAAGAAGAAAATGTTACTGCATCTGCAAAAGATATTACAAAAGGAAAGTCAGAATGGTTTACCAGAAACAGGCCAATAGTTAATCGCCAAAAAACGATACTCATGAATTTCCACACTGATCGAAATAAAAATGTGGCACAACCCATAGTATGTATAGATAACCAAAACATTATTGCTGTCAATGAAACTAAATTTCTTAGGATTCATATCCAGGAAAATCTTAAATGGAGCACTCATATCTCATCCCAAAATTCAAAATTAACTATGTAGTAAGAATTCTTTGCAACAATACTAGTGCAGAAACAGTTAGTGCTGTATACTTTGCTCATGTACATTCAATACTGAAGTATGGTATCATTTTCTGGGGAAATGTACACCAGACCATAACAGTTTTCAGGAAACAAAAGGCAATTATAAGAATAATGAAACAAATGAGTAGCAGAAAACCATGGAAACCTTTCTTTAAAGATCTGAAGATCCTACCCCTTCCCTGCATTTGTATACTGGAAGTAGTCATTCATGTAAAAGAAGCATACTGAGGAAAAAAAACCTTTTTCATCAAAACAAAAGTGTCCATGATTGCAGTACCAGGTCAAATAGTGACATACATGTTACTCATTGTAACACCACATTGTGCCAAAAAGGTGTGTATATCATGTAAGAACAAAAGTTTACAACAGATTACCAAGACATATAAAATCTCTTCCTGAACTACAAAGCTTTAAAAAGTCTGTGACAGCCTACCTTCTGAAAAATTACTTCTATTCAATCTCACAGCATCTTATGCAAGAAAAAATGTAATTTGTATCTTTAATTGTAGAAATAATTTATAAATATACAGTATTTTAAAAAAATTGTAATTATTAACTGTATAGATTCAATTTGTTATAAAAATTTATATAATGTATGTTTGACATTTGAAAAACCAATAGCTAGAAAAGTTTTCTGTCCAATATCCTGTGTACAATATATGTACTGAAGAAGAGATTTATATGGACAAATAAATAAATAACTGATAGGGAGAAGTAGTGCACTTCCTGGATGTCTTCACAGTATCACTTTTCAGTAAGACCTCATGCAGAGAATAAAAAACAGGGATGATATTAAGGAATTACACCAAGATTCTTTAACTAATTGTCTCCATTAGATCATGGATATAGTCACTAAGCAAATTTGAAATTACTGGTTTCCATGAGTTAGAAATAAGCCACAAAACACCAACAACTCATTTAAGTGGTACTGAGGTGTCATTTATTAGATGCAGTGCAATAGAGGGCCATATGCTGATTAAAAGTGAGTCAGGCTTTGGTGGCAATAACCATGTGGATGACAATTTCTCTTTTTCTTATTCAAGTATATAGGTTATAGTTTATAGATATGTCATTTAAAGCCTCAAATACAGACAATCAACAACTGGAATATATAAGGGACAGTCTAATAAATAGGGACAGATGGAAAAAGTAAGTAAACTGTTTGCTATTTCGTAAGTAATTGCCATAACAGTTATTATATTTATCCCACTGTGAGACAAGTCAGTCAGTTCCCTCATGGAAAAATTTTTGTAGTTGTCTACAGAACCAGGATTGTACCTCTTCATCTGAAGCAAATCAACTGTCATGAATATCTTTCTTCATGGATCCAAAAACATGGAAATCACAGGTGGGCTCATATGTTGCCAAGGTTGTTTCGACTATGTTGCAGAAGTGTTGATCCTAGACACAGTCCCAACCTCTCCCCATGTTATTTCCATATTTTTGGAGTCCTGAAGAAAGACATTGATACCCAACAATTTGCTTAATATGAAGAGCTGCACACCTGGGCACAATCGTGGTTTGGTAGGCAACTTCAAACAGTTTTTCCATTAAGGCACTGACCATCTTGTTCCACATTGTGGTAAATGTTTTAACAATTATGGTGATTACTTTTGAAATAATAAACAATTTACTTACTTTTTTTCCACCAGTCCCTTGTATATCAATGATCGACATACGCTGTTATGCACTTGCAGCCTTAGTACTGTATCAACATTCTGTCAGTTACAACCCTGTGCACTTCTTTTCTCGATGACACATGACTTGCATTGTGAACAAATATCAAAGCAAACTATAAGTGTTACTGTGAGCTGTATTTTTCCACATATTTGCAATGCTAAGAATAACATTCCAAAAGAAAACTGTTCATCTCTGATAGAAGACATAGGTGAACATCATTAACAGCTTAAAAAATTCTTAATTCTGATGCATTTCTAGCATTATTACACGCCATATTGATGCTGCTTACACTGAAGCAAAGTGACATATCCACTTTGTACACTCACATACAGAAAAAATAGAACACCTTGAACAACTAGACAGAGAACGTTCATATTCACAGAACATGTACATTAGTATGTTCTGCAGAAATCAGAACTCAGTTCAGCATAAGTTCTGTTGCCTAGTAGGTACAGGATCCACCGTGGGTCCTGATAACTTGTTCGATGTGTGATAGTATCGACGCATATAAGGTGGTATAGCCATCCATGTTGCACTCACCTGGTTCCAAAGTTCTTCTTTGGTGGCTGACATCAAGTCACAATACTGCACCTGTTATTTCACCATATTCCAATCATTTTTGACTGGCAACAAGTCTGGTTATCTGCTAGGCCAGGACAAAAGGCTGACATCCTGTGACAACAAGAAGGCATGTGTTCATGCAGCATTGTGTGGCCATGCATTGTCTTGATGAAAATGGCATCTGGTGTGTTGCGCAGAAAGAGTACACCTGCAGCTCACCGGATGTCACTCATGTAGGCTATACTGGTCCAAATGGTCCCAAAGTATAGTTGGTTTCTGCTATTCTGTCATACCAGTTTTTCACATTGCTGATCTTTCAGCAGAAACAGTCTCCTTTTTATGTTCAGTATATGGGCATATTCGATTGGACATGCTACTTTTTGTGAGTGCCCATTCTAGATATTCATTATTTCAAACATTTTGTTCCATAAATCTTATTGTGAAGAAGGTCCATGAGTGACTTGGAATGAGTCAAACACTCATGCTATACATTAACAGTTACAGAAGTCACTTCAAGTTGCTTCTGTTATGCAGGCTAACAACCAGTAACGACTACTGAAAATCTGCTCTTATGATAACTGTGTGAATTACTTCTATGTTACATTATGTATATATTATCAGAAAAGCAGCTGCTCTGAAAAAAGCCACTGCCATCTCTCTTACACTACTCCTGTTTTACTCTATACTAAGCATTTAATTAACTCAATTAATCTCAGAGAACACAGTCAGTTGTCTCTATGCAAGGAAAGTTAAAGGCCAACACCCTGCAACTATCATCAAGAGGACCCAGGTGAGGTAAGGGAGCATTATGGTCTGGGCAATGTTTTTGTGGCATCCCCTGGGTGATCTCATCATTCTGGGAGGAACAGTGGATGCCTCTGTCCTTGGGGAACATGTCCACCCCTACTTGCAGTTTGGTTTTCCTTGGCATGATGGCATCTAGTGGCAGGACAACAGAACATCTCACACAGTTCCCAGATTATGTGCATGGTTTGAAAAGCACCAGGATGAGCTTACAATACTCCGTGACCACCAAACTCCCAGTATTTAAACCCAATTGAAAATCTGTGGGATCACCTCTATCAGGCTGTTCATATCATGGAGCCTCAGCTGAGAAATCTAGCACAGTAAGCCACGGTACTGGAGTCAGCATGGCTCCACATCCCAGACAGTACCTCTTCCAGAACCTCAATGACTCTGTTCCTGTATATCTTGCAGTGCCCTGTGCTGCAAAAGTGGTTGTTCAGGCATTTGACATGAGGTCACATTCTGTGACTGGACAGTGTAGGAGTCTCTAGTAAAGCAGGCCTACACTTACTTTGTTTTTAAATGCAATGAGATTTCTAATTCCATGTCCGATGTCTACCACCTACATATTACAGTACAGATATCACTTTCTGTATACAAATCTCCAGTCTGAATTGTATGCATGGATTGTATGGAGATAAGTTTTACTTCTGTTGTTGATATTCTTAATTTCGCAGATCATCCTAAATTCATTCTTAATATTAACTATTTGGAGATACCAACTACACAAAATATTTTTACTGCTTGCATAGTAAATACTTTTTTGAAATTAACTGCATTGCCACAAAACATCATGTCATAGCATAGTACTGCCTGCTAGTAAGCTAGCAATCAAGTCTGCTGGTGAACACAGTGAGGTAGATTTTCTAAGTGCAAAACAAGCAGAGCTGAGCTGGGTTTTTAGTTAACTTGTGCATGTGCTGTTGGCACCTCAGCCTTTTTTGCATATGGTTACTTAATAATTTAAGACAGACATTTTGGAAAAAAACTTTTATTTTTACTGAGTCACCTTATTCCCAAACATACCTGGAACCGTGTTGGTGAAAACAGAATACCAGATTGTTAATTCCTTCTCCAGCATTCTCTCTGTCTCATGATTAAATTTTCATCAGTTAGATCTTTCATTGCTTAGTTACCATATTCTAATGAAATTAGGGCACATCTAACTTCAATAAATGTCAATTATTTATAGTGACCAGTTATGGCAGTTTCTCTGTATTATCATTTATTGTTTTTATTTATAACTAGGCTATTTTCAGAATAAATGCCCTTTTATTTTCTGTTTCCATGTTGTTTTAGAGGCACCTGTCATTGATCGTCTATACACGAAAAAAGATGTACAGAAAGGAATGAGAGTGCACCTGCATTGTGTTGTTGTCAAAGGAGACTTTCCTATATCACTGCAATGGCTAAAGGATGGAAAAATCATTCCCTATAGACTGTCAGTTGCTGAACGAACCATTGATGAATACTCAAGTACATTGACAATCAATAAAGTTACAGAGGAGCATAGAGGAAATTACACATGCATTGCAGGAAATGCTGTTGCTAATACAAGCCATACAACGCAGCTTATAGTTAATGGTAATGAAATTTCACAATGTTCTTATTCATTAACTGATTTTCATACATGAAAATATGGAATGAATTTATTAATGTACAGAAAGTTCTGGTGGAAATTACAAATTATTTTGGAATAAAGGATACAACTCACGAAAGCAGGAGTGCTGCATCGTCGATAGGCACACAAACAAAAGATACGGAGCTTGACAAGCTTTCAGAATGCACTTTTTTTTCTAGCTATAGGAAACACACACACACACACACACACATACAGTCTCTCACATGGATACCCCTATACGCCTGTCTCCCTGTGATGTGCTTGGTCGACTGCCAGCTCCTCACTCAGAGTTACTGGCAGTCAACTGAGCGCAGTTTAGGGAGACAAATATGTGCATGTGAGTAAGTGTGTGTGTGTGTGTGTGTGTGTGTGTGTGTGTGTGTGTGTGTGTGTGTGTGTTTTCATGCATATTTTTCCTACAGCCATAAAAAGTAACCACATTCCAAAAGCTAGCCAAGCTGCTCACCTCTTGTTTGTGTGTCTATCAATGATGCAGCACTTTTGCCTTTCGGTGAGTCCTTTCATTTATTCTTGAATGAATTTAGGGTAGCTTAACAATTGAAGTAGTAAATAGTAATAGTGATTAAGATAAGCAAATTTACCAATAGTTATAGAGGTAAATCATCGTACAGAAGCACAAGAAGCAAATTTTGTTCATTTCTAAAGTACTATGATAAGGTGAGCCATACTACACTGAACCAAAACATATTCTTTTTCTCTCCAAAATCTTTTGAATGTCCATCACTACCATTCATGTTCCTAACTTCCTTCAACAGATAGGTAGTTCCACAGTATTAAAAAAAATCAGACCTACTTCTTAAGATTTATAATGTTACACTTAGGTTTAATTTTTTGGAAGGCCCTACTGTCCACTATCTAAGTATTATTTAATAATATGTCAGAAATATGAAATAAATAACATATCTATGCCTCCTGGTTAGTGATATTCTTTTTATGCAGTTAATATATGAAGACATGACGAAAAGTAATGCCTCCAAATTTTTTATGTGAAGACTCTTAAATCTTTTTAGGTCAATAGGTTAGTTAATTATTATTTCCTTCCTTATTAGCTACCATATTTGGTGAAATGAAAGCCAAACAATAACCAAAGTAGAGGCAGCTTCTTTGAAAGTGCATTTCTTTGCACATCAGTGAAATCTAAATATGCTGCTAGTTAATGTTCGATGTCATACTGTTTCACGCCACACATTGTGATATTTTGGGTCCCTGTGGGTATGCAGTCCACAAAATAACCAAGATGTTGTTCCTCAATCCTGCTCCACTCTTCAACAATGGCCCTCATAAGCTCATCCTATGTCTTAAGTGGGCTCTTGCAATCACATACTGTGAATTTCACCTCATTCCTAACATGCTCAATTGGATTTATGTCTGTAGACACTGCAGACCTTTCCATTTTCTTGATTTCTGCCTCCTGGAGAGAGCTGTTCATGATATGGGCATGGCGTCCTCTTACATTACCATCTTGAACAATGAATCATACTACTACACAGCCCTCAAATTACCCTTGATATTAATGAGAGGTGTCTGACATAATGATATCAGCCCAAAATACAGGGCTATTACAAATGATTGAAGCGATTTCATAAATTCACTGTAGTTCCATTCATTGACATATGGTCACGACACACTACAGATACGTAGAAAAACTCATAAAGTTTTGTTCGGCTGAAGCCGCACTTCAGGATTCTGCCGCCAGAGCGCTCGAGAGCGCAGTGAGACAAAATGGTGATAGGAGCCAAGAAAGTGTATGTCGTGCTTGAAATGCACTCACATCAGTCAGTCATAACAGTGCAACGACACTTCAGGACGAAGTTCAACAAAGATCCACCAACTGCTAACTCCATTCGGCGATGGTATGCCTCTGTAAGGGGAAATCAACAGGTTGGCCTGCAGTGAGCGAAGAAACGGTTGAACGCATGTGGGCAAGTTTCACGCGTAGCCCGCGGAAGTCGACAAATAAAGCAAGCAGGGAGCTAAACGTACCACAGCCGACGGTTTGGAAAATCTTACGGAAAAGGCTAAAGCAGAAGCCTTACCGTTTACACTTGCTACAAGCCCTGACACCCGATGACAAAGTCAAACGCTTTGAATTTTCGGCGCGGTTGCAACAGCTCATGGAAGAGGATGCGTTCAGTGTGAAACTTGTTTTCAGTGATGAAGCAACATTTTTTCTTAGTGGTGAAGTGAACAGACACAATGTGCGAATCTGGGCGGTAGAGAATCCTCACGCATTCGTGCAGCAAATTCGCAATTCACCAAAAGTTAATGTGTTTTGTGCAATCTCACAGTTTAAAGTTTACGGCCCCTTTTTCTTCTGCAAAAAAAAAAACGTTACAGGACACGTGTATTTGGACATGCTGGAAAATTGGCTCATACCACAACTGGAGACCGACAGCGCCGACTTCATCTTTCAACAGGATGGTGCCCCACCGCACTTCCATCATGATGTTCGGCATTTCATAAACAGGATATCGGAAAACCGATGGATCGGTCGTGGTGGAGATCATGATCAGCAATTCATGTCATGGCCTCCACGCTCTCCCGACTTAACCCCATGTGATTTCTTTCTGTGGGGTTATGTGAAAGATTCAGTGTTTAAACCTCCTCTACCAAGAAACATGCCAGAACTGCGAGCTCGCATCAACGATACTTTTGAACTCATTGATGGGGACATGCTGTGTTGAGTGTGGGAGGAACTTGATTATTGGCTTGATGTCTGCCAAATCACTAAAGGGGCACATATCGAACATTTGTGAATGCCTAAAAAAACTTTTTGAGTTTTTGTATGTGTGTGCAAAGCATTGTGAAAATATCTCAAATAATAAAGTTATTGTAGAGCTGTGAAATTGCTTCAATCATTTGTAATAACCCTGTATGAGTGAGCCAACTCTCTGTAGAACCAGTGAGACAGCATGTCTGAGGGTCTGGTAACATGAGTACCTTGGTACCTGGCCACCCCCTGAGTCTTCTAATATCGTCACAAGGCATCAGACAAATCCTGCACTTTTTGAAGAAGAAAACTTGATACCATTGATCCATGTTCCATTTCAGATGTTCCCTTACTTAACTTGCACCATGGCACTCCTTTGCCCAGTTTGCAGCATGGTGCCAAGGAGGTTGTACTGTTGTTTGTAATTGACACCTAGAAGCCAAATTTATCATGTGGAGATGATATCTTTACTGTCTGGTTTGACATAGGTTCTCTCAGTCACATACAAAAAGGCAATATCATCATCAGTTGATTTACTGATTGTTGGGTGTCATGTTTATGTCTATACCAAAACTTAAACTAATGTTCTTATCTCTGCAGACGAGATCACTAAGTTCTTCCTCGCTTCCTGCAATGAGGGTAGTATCACCTGCAAGTGTAAGTTGTTGATTTTCCTGCCACAAATTGAAATTCCACCATCCTAGTCGTCCAGTGCATCCCTGATGTCATGCTCTGGATATATGTTATAGAGCAAAGATGACAGTATACAATCTTGTCTGACTCAACCCACCTTTATTGCAGCAGTACAGCTGTTACAAAGGCCTTTTAGTAATGATACTAGTTGTTTTGGAACCACAAACTCATTGAGCTCATGCCAGAACTCGTCCCACATTTCACTATCAAATGTTTTTTATAATATAGGAAACAAAGAAGGCAGGGACACATAACTCATGGCATTTTGCAGTTATCTGCCTTAAATTCGTGACTGCCTGTCAAGTACCTCTCCCTGTCACAAAACCTGCTTCTTCTGCAGAAATCTGGGACTGCAGGAATTCAAGCATTGAGTCATTACATACAGAAGGTCTTCGTTAGTATGCTATATTAATACTATGGTACGATAGTTGGACCAGTCCCTTTTTTGCACCAAGGAACTAGAACAAATGTAGTCCAGTCTGTAGGCTGTTCACCATTACATATTATGAGGTGTATCTAGATAGAACAGCTTGCACATGCCATATTAGATTCAGATACTCTGAGGTGGACAGAGGAGCTGTGACCAAGCAAAAGATGAGTGACACACAAATATATATGTTATTGCACTACTATACTTAACTTAAGTTGTAAAGTAATTTGTTTGATGTGCTTGCAGACAGAGACAAATAAGCAATGGCCTGTCATGGCATGCATTACTGAATATGATGTCAACAAGTCTTTGTCCATCCTGGGCACCATACTCTCATTCTCTGTACTAAACACTTGACCTAATGCAAAGGCCATAGACAACTCCACTTGTAGACTAAGTCTCACAGTTTGATCTCCACTACAAACTGTATCTACGAGCAGCAACCCAAAAAGGTGAAATCTTCAGTCTAGTCCTGTCATAAGCAAACATTGAATATGGACCATCCATTGCTGCCTGTGGTCGCTGCTTATCACAGTGCAGAAGTTGAGCAACACAGATATTGCTGATCTGGCCATGCTTTTGGTTAATGGCAAACTTTGAATTGCTGCCCATGGCACCAGTCAGGAACTGTCTCAGTGCACCAGCTCCAGTTGCATACATTGGCAAGGGCACAACAATCCCCCCCCCCCCCACAGACCTCCCCACCATCATCATGTAGTGTCAGTTGCTGCTATGAGGGGGGCGAGGCGGGGGGTGAGGTGTGGATATGCAGTAAGTGATGAGGAAACTGGAGCCGAGTCTGTAGTTGGTGCCATGTCCCTGCTTGTGTCCCATCATTCACTTGCAACTGAAAAACGAGGTGGAAGGCCCATTCTTCAAACTGTCAATGGAGCACAAACTTCATGGCATTGACTCACAATAGCATCGTGAGGTGGAATGGCAGCCCATTAGCAGACTGCAGTATGGAGTGGACCATGGACTGGCTGGGGCATTGGGTCAAGGTCCATGTGTTCAAGACTTGATAGTGCCGACACCAGACCCCCATGTCACTGGATAGAGGGCATGCTGCATCATTCAGGCACACAATGAATCTGTAAACAAAGACTTGGTGGCAGGATCACACAAATTACAAGGCTGAAGTTGGTTCCAATACCGCAATGCGAACCTCCTGGACTCTGTACAAGAAACATGGATCTACCTAATGATTTTACAATAATGTAAACTTCCCAACTCTTCCAACTGCCATACAATCTGAAAGAAATTGTTGATTAGCTTTATGCATTGCCTGAGTGGTTGACTAGGCACTGGCTGCTGAGATGGGTGCAGCAGCTGAAGCAGTGTGTGGTGGCAGCAACCACGGAGCAACTCCACTGTCAAAGGACCATTGCAGGGCTGGGAGTGATAAAACAAGAGGAAGGCCAGTAAAGCTCATTCCCATGTGTGGTGGTGCATAGCTTGTCCATCTGCTATTTGAAAGTGCGCATGAAGTGCTCTGATTCTCCGTTTGACTGCAGGTGAAAACGCACACTGATGATGTGACAAATACCATTGGTTGCACAAATGTCCTCAGATTATGCCAACACAAATCAAGGTCCATTGTCAGTCACTAGCAACTCTGGAAGACCTCCAAAGCAAAATATGGACTATAGAGACTGGAGTGTGCAACATTTCAGTATTGAATTCATGGGCACGACAAAAGGAAACTTGCTGTATGTATTGATGACAATCAGCCAATGAATGTTCCAGTATGGTCCAGCAAAGTCCAAATGAACATGCTGCCAAGACACTTCTGGTTTTGTCAATCAAAAAATTGTTGAGGAGGGCTGCCTGCTGCTCCACACAAGCATGGCACTATGCTGTCATCTGTTCTATTTGAACATCCATAGCAAACCAAGTGCAGTGTTTGTGAACTAATTGTTTCATGCAGACCATGCCCCAGTAACCTGGGTGCAGGAAGCTGAGCTCACATCTCTGGAAACTCTTTGGGATCACCACATGCGATTGTTCTGATGCAGTACATAGCAAAACAGCACCTTGAAGCACTGACAAGTCATGCCGACATGCAAAGTATCAGCAGATCACTGGGCTAATTATTTGTTTCACTGAGTGAGGCCAACCAGTGTGGACATAGCACAACAAAATCAGGAAGTCTGGGTCCACTGCTGTTGCCTGGGTGACATTCTGGTGATCTAGGGGAACTGGTCCAGAGCATCTAACTGCTATGCATCGATGTGACAACATCGTGCTTCCGATGTTTCAAAGTGTACATCTGGTCCAACAGAAAGATGCAAGAGCGTGTTTGAATTAGCATGCTTGGATGTAGGCCTGTGGGCCTGTACTGATAATGTAAGAGAATAAGAGCCCATGACTGCAATTTTAGTGCATTGTGGTTTGGAATAGATTTGTCCAGATTGAAAAGTGACTGCAGTGGTTTGTGCCCAGTGACTAAGTAGAATTTCGTTCCATGCAGGCACTGGTGAAATTTAGTCACTCCATATATGATTGCAAGAGCCTCCTTCTCTCTATACGAATAATCAGACTGAGCCTTGTTGAGAAGTTTGGAGGCAAAAGCTATTGGTCTGCCTGCAGAACGAATTCTGTATGAAAGAACCACACCAGTGCTGTATGAGGATGCATTCATGGCCAAGACAACTGGTTTGCCAGAATTTAAATGGACCAGACAATGATCACTGAGCAAAGTGTTTTTCAATTTCTGAAATGCAATGTCACATTTGTGGGAGCATGCAAAAGGTACATGCTTGCCCTGAAAATGATGTAAGGGCACTGTGATTTGAGCTGCATTAGGAATGAAGTGAATGCAGTAGGTCAGCTCCCTAGTACTGATTGCAGTTCATAGAGATTTCTTGGAGGTTTTAGATCATGAATAGCCTGCAAGTGTGACTGCGCCAGATGAATATGTTGGGAATTGATCATAAGACATATGTACTCAAGTTCTGTCTGGAAGAACACACACTTGTCTTCATTACATTTGAGGCCTGCCTCTGACAACACTTTGAACAGGGTAAGTAAATTACTGGGGTACTCTCCTGGTGTGTGGCCTGATACCATTATGTCTTCCAAGTATTTTATACATAAAGGCACAGGTGCAGCTATTTGTTCCAGATAGTGCTAAAAGATCACTGGTGCTGATGCACTACAAAAGGAAAACGAAGAAATTTGTAGAGTTCCATGTGTGTATTAACCACAGACACTTCCTGTGACTGTTAATCTAATGGAATCTGTAGGTGCACATCACACAAATTGATCTTGGACAAGTAGCAACTGGCTCCTAAGTGCTCCATAAGCTCATCACATCACGGCAGTGGGAAGGAATCAACTACTGTCTGAGGTTTCACTGTTGCCTTAAAGTCTGTGCAGATTCTCAATTCCCCTGAAGATTTCTTCAAGAAAACTGATTGAGATGCCAACAAACTGGCTGTGATGGCTGCAAAGACACCTTTTTCTTGCCACTGTGCAAATTCTTTTGCAACATATTCACAGAGTGCGTGTGGTACCACACAAGCTCTGCAAAAGTGAGGCTGTGCATTGTCTTTGATTATCACAGGAGCAACAAAAATGGTAGCTTTACCTAACCCCTCAACAAAAAAAAATCTTTAAATTCACCACACAACTGAGTAACACTGTCTCTAGAGTCAGATGAAGTAACTGCTAGCAAGCCAAACAAATCAAGGCCAAAAATACGAGGGCGGTTCAGAAAGTAACCTCCGATCGGTCACAGTGCGGGTTGTGGGGGGAGTAGCGACGCCATCTGTGCGTTCACGCACTCAACAGGTCAGTCGGCATAAATCTGTGGTCGAGTGAACGTCGTACCTGCGCTAGTTTAGTTTTTGTGGCAGTTTGAAATGTGTGCTGCAATAGAAAACCCCACCAAATGTGAAGTGCGTGCTGTCATAAGGTTTTTTACAGCCAAAGGATATTCTGCAGCAGCTATTCATCGTGAGCTTTGTGCCGTGTACGGACCAAGAGTTATGAGTGAAGGAGTTGTCCGTGAATGGGTACGTTTATTTAAAAGTGGACGAGAAAACGTTCATGATGAAGAGAGGAGTGGTAGACCATCATTGGTGACTGACGAACTCGTTCAGACAGTTGATGCAAAAGTTCATGAAAATCGACGTTTCTCAATGTTGGAGTTGTCTACTGGTTTTCCACAGATTTCTAAGACTCTCTTGTACGAGATAGTGACAGCAAGATTGGGTTACCGTAAGTTCTGTGCACGATGGGTGCCCAAAATTCTTACCGACCACCACAAAACTCAAAGAATGGCCTCTGCATTAGACTTTCTGTCACGTTATGAGGATGAAGGAGAACCATTGTTAAACAGTATCGTGACCGGTGACGTGAACCCTGAGACAAAAGAACAATCAAAGATGTGGGCACATTCAAATTCGCCTACCAAACCAAGAATAGCCTAGCAAGATTTTTCTGCCAGAAAACTGATGGCAACGGTGTTTTGGGATTCCAAAGGGGTGTTGTTGGTTGAATTCATGGAACGTGGTACGACCATTAATCAAGACGTGTACTGTGAAACAATAAAAAAGTTACGACGGGCTATACAGAACAAACGCCGTGGTATGCTGACTTCCGGTATCGTTTTTTTGCACGATAACGCCCGTCCTCACTCTGCTCGCAGAACGACGGGCCTTCTTGAGTCCTTCAAGTGGGACGTTATCAACCATCCACCTTACAGCCCAGACCTGGCGCCAAGTGATTATCACCTCTTCATGCATTTGAAGGAATGGCTCGGGTCACAGCGGTTTGATGACGATGAAGAGCTCAAAGATGCGGTCACAGGCTGGCTCCAGGCACAAGCGGGTGATTTTTATGCAGAAGGAATTTCAAAGCTTGTGAAGAGATACGATAAGTGCCTCAATTGCTATGGAGACTATGTAGAAAAATAGTGCAAAGATGTAGTTGTAAGATGTATATATTAAAATATTTTTATTTAACTTGGTGTATTTTTTTAAATCAACCGGAGGTTACTTTCTGAACGGCCCTCGTATTAGCACTGCCCCATGAGTGAAAAACTTGGAATGACACACTCTTTTGCAAATTTTGATTGATGGCAGGAAGGCTACAAGATGCTAATACTGGAATATCCTGTCCATTACACCCAGTCAGTGTTGTAGTTGTTGACTTCTGTAACCTGTGTTTTCCAAGGAGATCATAAGTAGTGCAATTTACCAGTGACACTGAAGCACCCATGTCTAACTGAAACTGAACACTTTGGCCAGCAATAATGAAATCCACTAAAAGTTTGCTGAAGTGGCTTTGCACTGAAGAAACTAACGATTGTTTGTATTGCACAGTTACTATGTTATGTTCTACACTAGCATCACAGCATGGCTCATAATGAACAACATGCAGGATGATGCCGATAATGCAAGGAGAAGCTTTCATTTTAATGGAAATTATTCTATCACAAATTGGTTCATAAACAATGACAGCATTACCAAGGCTCTTGGGAATCACTATAGTGGTACCATTTCTACTCACCTCCTCACTTCCAGAAAAATACACTGTATTCTTTGCCTTGAATCACAAAGTGACCACATTCTTTCCACTATGTCTTGCTAAGTCCAAATACATATAGATCTTGATAGGCACTTTCTCACACCATGGTAGCAAACTTTTGTGTCTACAAGAGGCCTCTCACATTCCAGGTTAGATTGGTCTGTGCATTCTGAGCCTCCCCTCAACCCTGTTGCCCTCAGAGATCCAACGTGGGGCTTGTTCCAGAATTTAATTTAAGACCGAGTAAATCTATGAGGTTGTCATGGGAAAATAACAGTGCTGATTTCCCATTGCCTTCCATTGTTTTATTTAGGCCATCCTGAAGATGAAGTCAGATGCTTTTTGTCGCCACTCCCCTGTAGCACAGACCACTGACACCTTACTGAAGTCCACCTTCTCTGCTGCAGGTGCTGTTAATCTCTTCACCATAAACCTGGCAAGGGGCCATATGTCAAGGTGCAAGGTGCGACTATCTGGAGCCAGATGAGCCCTGGTTGTTTCAACAACCTTAATACTCCTAGTACTCCTCCTTCCTCATTACTTGTGATATGAGGCTTATGACCAGTAATAGCGGAGTTATGTCATAACTCTGCGTAAATACGCAATATGTTTTAAGGTATTGATTTGCTTGTACCAAAGATTAGCCATGAGGCAAACAGTGGTTCTTGAGACTAAACTGGTATTTCAGGTCACCTCACACAATATTACTGTAAAGAAAAATCTATTAATCAAAGCATTAAATATTATAATTGTATATAATGTTCATTTCATAAAATGTAAGACACACTGTATCTTCTAGTAACTGGTATATATTATATTACTATCGAGTTGAGCCTCTATGGACTGCGTGGTAACAACCAAATTCATCTTAGTGTGTAGGTCTTGTTCTTGTTCCAGCTTTGACTTCCTGCCAGAATCTTCTGTGCCCACCAAGAAGTGCCTGTTTATGCTATTCGAATAATGGTCCTCTCTGTCTTTCGGATGTTGATTCCATTTTAAAACCTTGGTAGTTGTTCACCAATCTTCTAAATTTGTTCTGTCAGGAATTTCTCTTTCTGAGATACCAATGTGCCTAAGATCTTTTTCACATTCTTGGCCTTGTTTTCTTAGATTGGATGAAACTCCATATTCTTTTAGTTAGTCGGTCACCATCCATCCTCATGATATGACTGTAAAATAAGAATGCTGTGATAGGTTCTGTCTTGTGTACAAGTCTTCATTTGCTCTCATTCACCATTGTCCATCAACCCATCTATTACCTAGGATTTTCCTTAATATATTACTGGTATAGTATTACTAAAGCATGAAAAAATAAAATTTTTATCCACTTAATTTTCTCAGAAAGTAAACAAGTTCCTATAAATAGTTTCAAAACATTCAGTGTAGAAAGAGGATGAAATATAAATCCCCTAAATGACATTACAGATGTTTAAAACACTAAATCAAGGGAAGTATTTTTCATACCACCAGATTTCTCTCCCATCAAAAGGAAATTAACACTGGTACAGTAACATTTTGCTACACTCTTATGTGTAGAACTAAATCAGAGAATTTTATTCAATTAAATAATTATGCTTACAGTGCCACCCAGATGGTTACATGAGCCTGAAGATATTAATGTGCTTATGGGTGATACTTTATTAATACCCTGTGCTGCTGATGGGTCACCAAAGCCAGTAATATTATGGAGAAAAGAATCAGATAACTCAGAGTCTTCATCCCAGAATCACATTTTTCAGGCAGCAAATTATAAGTGAGTAAAGCATATAAAACAGCTTTAACTACTTACTGTCAAGAGAAATTAATTTTGCTGGATATATTAAGAGATATAAATGACAGTATTTTTCCTACCTATGTCTCTCCAAAACATGAGAGAATGGTTTTAGTCTTGTAAAATGTTATGTCATTGAGTGTTTCTATTTTGTTAACTCGAAATTGCATTTATTAGAATATTTCAGTAATTTTTTGTATAGTATACTTTTGCCTCACCATTCCTATATCTTATTTTTTTATGTAATTGATGTGCAGTACTTAACTGTATTGGATACAATCATCCAGTAGCAGATCAATTTGTCTTCAGTGATTCCTTTATCAAGGATCTATGAATTGATGTTTTATTTAAAAAATTATTGGATTTCAAAATTTGGCCATAGAATCAGCCTACATTTGGTTTGTTATTCGTTGGTTTTTCATCATTTCAAAATTATCCAAATATTAATGGCAAGAATTACATAAATCTGTAGTATACAAAGTTCGACATACAGTATCTAAAGTAGAGTAAATAAGATGAAGAATATAACATAGTATACATGGAGAAAATTGTCTGCCAGTACAGTACAAACTAGTAAATCCTCTTTTTATAGATATTTTGCAATATATATTTTAATGATCTTCAACTATCTGTTCTTTGATAGAGGGTAACACTCACCACATGTGTAGCATGATTACAAATGAAAGCAGGTTGGACAGCACCAATGGTAACAAAGACAATACATTTGGGCTTTCCCATCAAGATATAAGAAGTGTGATATACAGTAGAATATTAAAAAGATCAAGGTATTTCTAAGTATGAGCTACACTTAATAAGCCATAATTCCAAAGTCACAGAAATTGAATATATACAGCTAAATTGGTACCAGTTAGTATCTCATTACTGTAAGCACAATAAAGGAAAGGGGGAATAAAAATATAAGCTCCTTGTCCAGGCTCTGAAGGCCCACAGGGTGTTGACCAGCCATCCTGTCAACCTCTACCATTTGGCATCATGCAGATGTGATGCAATAGAGTATGTCCTGGGCCATAGACCTGAATCAGTAATTCACTCAACAGCCATTTGAGTGCTGTACATCAGGAACACACTTAGAAATATACAAGGTAGTAGCTCTGACAATGTAAAGGCACATACAAAGCGTCATCTAGTGTGTGCTTTGTGATCTCTACTTCTGTTACCTGTAATTCATTTTCATTTGTTTGGAATTTCACAGTATGAGTCCTTGTAATATTAAGGGTCGATCTGTTTTCTGAGCCAGTTGTATGTTCCATTATTCTCCTGGGTACAGAGGGTGTGGTTGTGTTTGATGCCTTTTTGGTATGTGATGAGTGACAACAAAGTGTGTAAGTGAGCGGGAGCTTTCAAGAATGGATGGGAAAATGTCCATGATGAACTCTAATCAGGCCAATCATTGGTAATCTTAGAAGATTTCATTAAATATGTAGATGAAATGATTCATAAAGTTTGGCAATTCACAATTTCAATTTTACCATTGGAATTCCTGAATGTGGGTAGAACACCTTTGCACAACATTGTCTTAGAAAAGTTGCAGTTCCACAAATTGTGTGCATTTTGGGTTCCCACGCAGCTTACTGAGAAATACAAAATGGAAAGAAGGGCTTGCACACTCCATTTTTGGACTGATATCATGAGAAAGGTGATCAGCCTTTAGGGAACATTGTCACAGGGGAGAAGACATGTTTTTGTTACATGATCCTAGAGTCTAAATGTCACTTAATGGAATGGTGTTGCACATCACAAGTCAAAGTCAGAGCCAAGCAAATAATCTCAACATGTAAGTTATGGCAACCATGTTTTGGGATAGACATGGAGTCTTGTAAGTTGAGTTTCTGCAGCAACAGACAACAACAAAAGCAGCCACTTACTGTGCTACCCTGAAAACCTTCAGTGTGGAATACAGAATAACCATTGTGTCCTTCTGATGTCAGGATTTTTGTTACTGCTGATAATGCCAGACCTCATTTTGCCTTGTGTGCACAAAATCTGATCAGATCTTCTGGGTAGAAACAACAGTCCACCCGCTGTACAGTCCAGACTTCGGGCCAAGAGATTTTCACTTGTTCTGTTACCTGAAGGAGATTCTCAGAGGCAAGCACTTTGCAACAGATAACAAACTGAAAGAAGCAGTTAAAGATTGGTTATCCTCACAGGTGGCAGATGTCTGTGGCTTAGGGATATGAAAGACTGTAGAACATTATGACAAATGTTTAAACAAATATGGAAATTATGTAGCAAAACAGAGTAATATGTAAGGAATTAAATAAAAACAGTTTTTGAAAAAAATCTGTGATGGTTTATGTTTTGTAAGAAATCATACCTTACTTTCCAAATAACCCTCATATGCAAGAACAGAGCAAACCAACAAACAAATCTTGTGGGGCATCATACTCAATGTTTCCCCACTCTGAATTTGGTCCTATTCCCAGGGAGTTATTTGTTAATATATCCTTCTACTTTCTACTGTTAAATAAGCATCAATCCATACAAGGCCTTTAACATCACACCATTACAGTTGCCACAGTAGAATTTTATGATCTACACAAACGAAGGCCTTAGCATGATGACAGAAAATGTCAACAGCATGGTATTACTTGCTTGTTTCTACTATAACTGAGTTTGGGAGATACAATGTACAGTCACATTAATGTGACAACCACCTACCATATTTACTTGAGTATAAGACTATGCCCCTTCTCTAAGAGGCTCTTTGAGAAAACTTTTTTTTTACAGTATTCTGACTAATCTAAATTACAAACTGTTTTACTGACGAAGTATCTATCAACAGGCTAAAATTATACCTATTCCAAACTTATGCCATTTATTGACTGTCTAAATTTTGATAATACTAGGTGAAATAAAATAAACAAAAATAAATGGTTTACATTAATTTTTGGACAGTTTTCTTTTCTAACTTTATTGCTTAATAACCCTGAATCTATGTATCACCATTTCCTATAATCATCACTGTCTTTATCGTAATAGCACAGCTGTGAAATTTGTATATTCATTGTCACAAATATTTGGCTGTTTCTTCTGACTATGTTGTTAATTCTGGGATTGTCATTATGGTGGGGTCTGAGAACACAGCAGGTTTTTTTTTTTTTTTCTGAATACATATCATATTTCGCTTCTATACTGATGCGAGAATGTTACAGTGTCTCTTACTTCCAAACATATCACCTGCCTGCCACTAAGACATACTGTATCTTCCAGTTACTGGTATATTTCTGTGTAGAACTAGATGATACACGCCCCCCCCCTTTTCATTCCCCCCATATACCATGGGAAGCATCAACAGTACTGCAGCAAGAAACATGGACATGTGCCACTGGCCCCTATCTAGGCTTTTACTGTCTCCTGCAGAAATTGTTGAGCGTTTGTCCAATTTTAATGTTAGTTTGATTTTGACTACAAATGGACTCAAGCAAACTCCAGTTTAAACTTGGCAGGTGTTTGTAAAAAGCCAAAGTACACGGTATAGATTTCCATGGTTGGCGACACAAAATTTGCTACTCGTTCGCTGCTCCTTTCCCCAGAATTATCCTAGCTTTCAGCCATGTAGGAGTCACTGATCCCCTTCCAACCCATCCATAGTGTTGAGCTTGAGCAATTGTGAAACATAAACTGAAATGTAAGGTAGTGTGCAAGTCATACACAACACCAACTAATACATAAATAAAAGATTGCAATTATGATTCAGACCCATTCTTGAACTTGCACTTGTCCCACAATCTAGTGGTGCCTGTCTGTACTATCTCCACGATGGGCCTTGCCACTGTAATTTAGTCTGGTGATAACTGTTACAGTAAGTTTAATGTGGTTTATTTCCTTTGTTACACATTTCATTCTGGATTAACTTTCCTTCTCATTTCAACTGAATGAGACCATCATGTTCTAAAGCTGATTAAAAGCTGAGAATGTTTTTACCTTGTATTCTAATATGTGAACAGCAACTGAATTTTTCATTTGCAATCCACAGTCTCTCATAACTAAATAAAATACTGGTCTGGGTCCTAAATCAACTAATGTTTTTTGAAGGACAACATTTCCATTTTTGAATGCTACTTTCACTTAAAAAGCACCATTAAAGCTTATATACAGTATCTATACATGTAAGAGAATATTTCTTGCTAACTTGTTCGAATATAACAACAGTTTGTAAGATGACATAATTTAATACTAACTCCTCCTGCATTTCACAAAATTGTTAAGTTTTGATCAGAGCAATAGACTGTTGTTGTGGCTAGTTAATAGCTTCTCACTTATCTCTTTGCACTAGCACCTCACAGTTCAGTGACATGTGATTGTTCGAGCAATGTTAATACAGTGTGAAGCACTTTGGCATGTTGGGAAATCTAGACCCTGCTGGAATGTGAGTATCATTTACCAAGTCCTGTCCTTCTGAATTCTTTAAAATAAATCTGCATGTGATCTCAGTAGCCAAAGCTTGAGCTTTGAATGTAGTATGACCCCTATAACTGTAAGACTACTCCTATACACTCTACTAAACAATGTAAAAATGTTGACTTCAGCAGTAATAGTTTAATCTGTGAACTTAAGACGACCCTGTATTTTTCAAAATGATGAATTTGGAAATAGCCTCATCTTATCATTAAGTAAATATGGTACATTTGATGTCAAAGTGCAGTAACCATTCACAGATGGCAGGCAGGACAGCAGTGGAGGGTATATAAGATATGTTGTGGGGATCTGGAAAACAGTGCAGTCATTGTCATAATACAGAAATGGAGCAATTTACCTGGCATTCAAAAGGGTATGATTATTGGCTTTCAGGCCAAGGGTGGAAGTATTTTTGATGTAGCTAAGGTTGGAAACTGTGTGCATGCTGCCATGGTTAACATATACCATGCATGGCGAAATAACGCTATCCAAAACTGGCATCAAGGCAGCTGTGGTGCAACATGGCCGATACATGGCAGGTGTGAGTGACAGCTGGGAAGATGTGTACAGGCAAATACATGTGCAACTGTTGAGCAACTGACCACCCAGATGAACCAAGGGGGTACGAACAATGTCTCCTCAATGACTCTTCAGCAAATATTGCTGCATATGGGTCTTTGCAACAAATGCCTGGTTCATGCACCCATACTGACTGCTGTTAATCAGTGACAAAGATCGGAATTTCTGCACCAGTACCACAGCTGGACATCCACTGAGTGGCAACAGGTGGCCTTTTCAGATGAATCGCATCTGTGACAGATGAGTGTTGGTGTCAACAGAGAGAAACATCTGAAAGCAAATACTCTGTAACAGTTGTTGAAAGGGTCCAGGTTGCAGGAGGCAGCTTTATGGTCTGTGGAATGTTTTTGTGGCATTCCTTGGGTGATTCTGTTATTCTAGAATGCACAGTGGATCAACACAAGAATGCAGCTATTCTTGGGGATGATGTCCACTTCTACATGCAGCACAAGGGTATCTAGCAGGACAATGCAAATTACCACACAGCTCATAGAATACATGCCTGGTTTGAAGAGTAACAGAATGTTTTTATTGTACTCCCCTGAGCACCCAATTCCCCAGTTTAAAACCCTATCAAGAATCTGTGGGACCATCTCAGTTGGGCTGTTCGCAGTGTGGTTCCACAACCAGGAAACCAAGCACAGTTGGCCATGGCACTGGAGTTATCACGGCTCACACATCCCTGTTGGTACCTTCCAAAATCTCATTGACTCTCTTCCTGCATGTCTTACACTGGCCTGCACTGCGAAAGGTAGTTATTCAGACTTTTGACAGGTCATTACATTAATGTGACTGGACATTGTATATTGATTTCTCTGTAGAACCCCTTTACAGAAGCCAGGCTGAACTGTTTGTAATATATTATTCTCATAAAGGTGATTCAGTACTCTGTTGTAGGCTGTTGTCTCAAATTTTTCATAAAATGGGAAGGTGGGAGGTATATGTGTCTATAATTAGGCATCACTGGCTTTTTGCCACTACCATTAATGGGTGTTAAAACTGCATACTTCCATCACTTAGAAAATCAGTTAAACCATCATCTGATTACAGCTCAAGGGGGTGGTGGTGGGGTACTACCCAATCAGCAGAATATTATAGTACTCACACCAATTTTGTATTATAGCACTCGGCTAAAATACACTGGTGTCCAATATTAAAGCAACAAACAGAAATTTTGCAAAGTTGCATTTATTTTTCCACCAACAGTATAAACAGGTGAAACCAAAGTAGAAACCCTGTAAATAATATAGAACATAAACAACTGCAACATGCATGAAAATGTTCATCACTTTTTCCAACATAATAGATTCACACACACATTCTGACAAATGGTTAACGTGCTTACTGTGGAGAGTGACCACCTATGGCAGCAATAAAGACTTCACAACGATGGAGCATGCTGTGAATAATGCCATCAATGTCATGTTGAGGCAATAATGTCCATTCTTTCTGCAGAGCTGGTAGCAAGTCTTAGAGAGTAGTTGGTTTATTCTGACATGAAGTAACCCGTCTCCCTAGAGCATCCCAGACATGCTCTATGATATTCAAATCCAGAGAGTGAGCAGGCCACACCATGCTTGCAGTGTCTTCCATTTCCAAGAAAACATCAACCACTTGTGCTCTATGAGGTCGAGCATTATCAACCATCAGTGTGAAGTATAAGCACACAGCACCTTGCAACAACCATATATTAGGTCCAAAGACATCATCATGAACCTGACAGCAGTTAAACCTTTCTGCTTCATCCATACAGTTTCATGAAGAGGTGTTCGAGTGGTCAAAATAATCCTCGCCCACACCATTAGCAATCTTCCTCAACATCAGTCTCTTTCCACAATATCTTGGTCTCAGAGTCATACAGCAAGTCTCCTACAATAAAGGCCACTCTGTCGAAGCCTTCTCAACACTATTTGCATCGATACAACATGTCCAGTGGATGCTGCAGGGACAGATCCGGTTGCTGCACAGTACTAAGGCAGTACTGTCACGCCTTACAACCAAACAACAGTCTCTTTCTGATGTCACACATGGGTGGCCCTGCCCTGATCTTCATGATGCAGCTTTGGTCTTTCTAAACCCTTGTCACATCCAAGAAACAACAGAATGATTCACTTTAAGACATCAGGTCACATGAGTTTGGGGCTGTACTGCTTCCATTCTTCCTATAGCCCTCCACCACAGATAGCCTGGTAGGCATCTTCTCTGTGCCATACTGCACTGTCTGTGACTTTGTACACAGCAACTGTGGATGTGGAACTACCCAGCGAACACTACTCCATTTGATAGGTGGCCTAACATCACCATTGGCATCGATTTCCGTTGACCAAAATGCCATCTTCCATGCAGAATGTGATCATACGGACATCTGTTGACAGTTTGTGTGATTACATCATGAATTAGACACATGATGGGGAAATAGTAGTTTGTTGCTTTAATTTTGGACACCAATGTAGTAGTTTTGTAAGAGAAGGGTTACATCTTTTCAGTGACATGAGTTTTGTTGTATGTTTCACAGTTTACTTGGAAAAACTTATCTCTAGTGGTAAATTATATGATGCATATCCATTTTTGTCTGTATGTTTTCAGCTACTGTTAGAAAGAATTCTTTGCACAATTTAGTAGCCAATGGATTGAATTTGACCTCATCTGTCTTGTTGCTACTGCCATCAGGGAGCCATATAGCATTTGTTTTACTGACCACCTTTTCATTTCCTGTCTAATATTGCCCAAATTTCCTTTGTATATGTATCATTAATAGTTTTAGTCTGTCTGATTAAATGAGTAAGAATTTTTTCAATAGGACTTGTACTGCACCTTTACGTCTTGGTTAGAGTTCATCCTCTGAAACAAATAAAGCTTTCTCTTTCTAGTAGAAGATATTCTGATTCTTGATGTCAGCCTCACTTTCTTGTGGCTTCTACTGTGATTATCCCTCATCCATTATAATTGAAAAATGGTTCCATAGTACTGTAAGAATATTTCTAGGGTGTAATTAAACCTGTTATCTACTTTGTGCCCATGGTAAGCTTCTTCCTATTGTTCATCCAGTAAATTTTCTCTAATTAATGTGACTGAGTAACAATTTATGATTCTGTGAAACTGTACTTTTCCCTTCTTAGCTAAACCTTATTGGGATGGTTGTTTTAGCTGTCACTTGATGATTGTGGTCATACCATCTATTATGGGGCTCACATTTATTTAATGAAAGGCAGTGGGATTTAAAAATAAATTACCAATTGTTGTTGCACTGCCTTCTGTTCTCATCAGTATGTGAGATAGCAATTTTAGGTGCCTTTGATCAATATTACCTGTTATGAAATTCAGTATTAAAATCTCTACTAAGTCTTATCAGTAGAACATTTCCAATTGCTTAATGAAATTTTAAACATTTCCTGTTTGAGACCTATAAATTTCTCGTCAGTGAAATAGCATTAGAAATGGATGTTTTGTGATTACATCTTAGTCTCAATTTGTTTTGGCATTAAGTAAAAGAGGGATGCATTCTCAAGTGCTATCGGGCATATTGCTTGAACTTCAATTCAGTTTTTTTGCAATCTTTGCCTAGCAATTCAAACTCATTAAACTGATGTTTATAATTTAATATTTTGATTGGTTTGACAACAGGCAAGTGATTAATTTGCTTCATTGGTGCTCATGAAGTAATAACAGTGACAGTTCTTATGTCAGTGTTAAATATACAACAGCTGATATGATACACAAGAAAACTTTTATTTTGCTCAGTCAGCTACATTGTATAGCATTGTATATACAGGGCTTGGACAGAAATATGGAAACTCCATGAGAAATGAATGCTTGAACTTAAATGCAGATGCAAGCCAAACCTGAAGGTTATGTGGTGACAAATAGCACCTGTGCAACATTCTTGAAGTAGGAATATGTAGGAACCGATAATAATCTTTCCTTCTGCGGGGCACAATGTATTTTGCTGTTGTGATGTAATGAGACAGACAGATGGACAGCACTGCCTAAATAATCCTGTACGCGTTGTGAGGAGCTGTAGTTAAGCTCAACCCATGTGGCCCACAGCAAGCAGAATCAGGCTCATCCTGCAGCGTCTACACTGTTCCATTCTTCAGCTTTCAGTGGTCTCTACTTTGTCTTTAGCATGCCTCTGCACATTGCATCATTGCCAAAATTTGACCTAACAATAAGTCTGAGGATGTGCTGGCTGATGTCAGGCACCACTAGCTTGTGCTGGCTGTAACTATGGCTTGCACATTTCTAGGTGTGACTGCCACACAGATCGCCCCTTGGAGAGTGGTGCTTTGGAGCTGTGACAAGCTGCCAGAGGCCTGCTTGTGACTATTATGTGCTTCACATAAGAAAGCAGCCCAATATTCAGCCATTCTGCGCATCCCCTTCGATAAGGTGCTGGCAGCCAGTAAGATTCATTCGCTTTCCACATGGCTAGTTGTGAGTTATGAAAATCTCTCTCCTGCAAGCTGTACTGTTGCCATACTTCGCAACAGTACAATTTAATTCACAGTGGGAGCATATTATTCATTCAGATATCGGTGTTATTTTCTTGTTGCCTTATAGCTGTGAACGTCTATCTTTAAACGTGTTAGTGCGATTTCCAAATAAATATGTCAGGTGACGGCAATAAATGTGAAGTGCTTCACAAACAGGCAAGGATGATTATTTACAGCATTTACAACTTCTTCAAACGTAAATATGAAAGTGGGGCTCTCATCGTTGACATTTCAAAGACACAAGAACGGACTGCAGAGGAGTGTGGTGTAGGTAAGAGAACTGTACAGCAAATTGTAAATGAATGTGTCACAGCAGTATAAATGTCAGGAGAAGTTGGTTTCATGTCACCTGGAAAGCTTCAAAATCGTAAGAAACCTGTTACATGAATGGATGGTTTCAACAAGGATGTTTTAAGGCACTCCGTCTTTGAAATGTATATGAATGGTAAATATCCGACTTCACAAAAACTTGTTAAAATTATGAATGACAAAACTGGCTTTAAAGGAAGTGCTTCATCAATGCAAAGAAATTTGAAAGCCATTGGTTTCAAATATGTTAAAAGTAATGATGGGAGAAAATTTTTAATGGATCGAAGTGGTGTAGCTGCAGCATGAGCCACATTCCTGGGAAAGATGCATGAAATAAGAGAAGGTAGTTCAACAGTGTATTACCTGGATGAAACATAGGTGAATCAAAATCATTCCAGGAAAATCTGCTGGAAAATGAGTGATCATAGCAGGGGTTTTAACATTCCCATAGGATAAGGTTCTTGAATAATTATTCCCCATACTTCTTCCAGTTTTGTGCCTGAGAGTAAACTTGTTTTTAGATGTAAGAAAAACAGCAGTGCCTATCATTCAGAAATGAATGCTGTCACTTTCAAGAAGTGGTTCACTGAACAGTTCTTGCGATACCTGTCATTGTAATGGACAATGCCAGCTATTATTCAGCTGTAACAGAGAAAACATTGAGTACAAACACCAGGAAAGCAGATATTGTGCTCTGGCCTTAAAATAAAAGTACTGCACACAGTATCAGCCAGACCCATGCAGAACTCCTGCAGCTCATTAATTTACACAAGTCACATGTGAAAACGTATGAACTTGACTTACTTGCACGTGAATGTGGTCACACAGTTTTGCATTTACCACTGCACCACTGCCTGTATAACCCGATTGAATTAATTTGGGCACAGGTTAAAGGCTATGTGGCAGAAAGGAATAAAACATTCAAGATAGCAAACACTGAATCACTTGTACATGAAGCAATAGACAACATTTCCCCTTCAGCATGGACAGATTGTGTGTGGCACGCTGAAAAGCTTCAGGAAGATGACTTTGATAGGGTGTTGGATATGGATAATCATAAATCTGCAGTCAGATGGTTCGGACACAGATGCAGATAGCAGCAATGATGTTATTACTACAATGTAGAGTCAGGAACAAAGTAAGGTAACAATAGTTCTTGTTTTAAAAGACTCATAATTAATAAAGTATTTTTGTGTTTCAGAATATCAGTTGCATTTATAGTATATGAAAACGTCCTGGCTTTTATTGTATCCTAATAAGTATGCAGACATTAACTTTTTATGAGTGACATACCTATAATTTTCAATGTGTTTCCCCAAGACGAATTAGCTAGCTACTTTGTTAGTTGTGAACTTTAAGCTTTTCCCAGCATTTACTATGCACTCGCTAGAATGCAGCCAGATAAATTTGTCAAAAACTGCAATATTTTAACAGGTAGCAGCTAAAAACCTGTCATTTTCAAGGCATGAATTGGAAAATGTGTTAAAATAACAGGGAAGTTTACCTGTCAAGATATCGGACATTTTCGACTTACTTACAGGGCAGCATTCCCTCAAGTTATTCAGAGATGATGTAAGTTGTTTGGTTGTTCCATGGACATCAGGTGTGGTCTCTAACTGTACTTTGGAAAATGTTAGTGTATGCTCACAATAATGTTTTTCAGCGAAAAATATGACATACTGATCATTTACATTGTAATATTTTGCATTAATCGTTGCTACTAGTAGTTCTTTTTTGCAAACAGTGATTTAGACTTAACTACATTCAGATACATAAACGTATTATAAAATTTCACATTTTCAAGAAATTCTATAGAGTAGTTTTCAAGAAAATATAATGGTTTCAGTTTGTGTTTGAAGTTCATTTTGTTACTCATTAGATTCTTCGTTTCAATGATTAAGTTGTGAAAGATTTTTGTGGCAAAATACCTTACTCATTTCTGTGCCCAGTATTATGGATCATTGGTTAGTGTAAAGGATTCCTCTTATTCTTATTGTAATGATGAATGTTAGCCTACTGTTGTTTTCAGACTTCAATTCATCATTGGAACGACAGTTTATTGAGCTGTCTTCAACAAGTTCTAGAGTGGACATTACGTATTGTTACAAGTTTCTGTGTGAAAACACTTTCTTCCTTTAGGAAAAGTTATCAGAAGCTATGATGCCATAACAAATTAGTGAACAAAAGTAGAAAAATTAAGTCAACTTTTGAAATTTGCAACTGCATCTCTGCTGTTACCCATAAAGGGATAAGTTGCAGAGCTTGGAAGCTACAGATTTGTAGCCTGTGAGTTTCATTTTCGGTTTTTACCTACAGGTGACTGTGTATTACTGTTTTGCTTATAAATGCACCAAAATGACAAATATTGTAAGCAATCTCAATGGCCTTATCACTGGAGAATTGTCTTTTTGAGAAAAAATGTACTTGACATGTCAGTTGTTCTTGCCTTCCAACATTACGCAAAATAAAGCTGTTGAGCACCTGGCCTAACACGTCAACATTTGAATTAAGATTTCTCTCATACATATGACTGATCGAATCAGTTATAAAATTTATTACATTCCTCACAAATCTGAATGTGTAATAGGGTATACTGTAAGCAAATGAATCTGATTTTTCTCAGCACCAACACAGTTTGGCAATACGGGCTTTGTCTGCTTTCTACCACCACACTTACACAAACCTCATCCCCCCCACACTTCACTATTGCTCCATCTCTATGCACAGAAGCACCATCTTATGTGGTGCAGGCTTAAACAGGTCTGGAGCTCATGTGCTTTTTGGTGACACCAGTGGCAGCACGATGGTGGCAGTGATTAGTTGGCAGTCAATGATGTCAGCGCGCAGGCTGGCAGAGAACAGAGTCGGTGTGTCCACATACAGCTGGCTAGTGACAGAAGCAGCAGGCTGTGCCCAGCCCATAGCCATGTGTGGTTCCTTTTTGGGGGAACTGACACACAAGCAAACTCTGGTTGGCAGTTAATATCATGAAACGAAGTGTTCACAAGTTGCGCTGTTCATGTTTCATTACATTCACTGACACAGTCTGATTTGGAAGCATAGCATGGCATTCAGTCTGACCTTGATGCTCAAGACTATGGAGGCAGGGGAACTGCATGAAGTGACTTAAGTTGAGCCCGGTGCCATTATGACTCACACGCGTGTCCCGAAACTGCAATGGACTAGCCTGGTGACATGGTGGACGAAGTCCAGAGTTTGACAGGAATACAAACACAGACACTTGCAGGGCAGTTAATCCAGTCTCAAAGCCCGATGCGATGGAGGCACAGATGTGAGTGCAGGAGCTCCAATGCAGAAGCTGCCGATGAGCCAAGAGGTAATGACTACAGCTTGAGGGGAGACCAGCTGATGATGTAGTCCACTAGACAAAAGGTCTCTACAGCAAGCAGTGGCTTGGGGGCATATTGTAACCCCATATGATGGCTGGCATGCATGCAGGCTGCATCCTATGTCGTGTTGTTAATAAGTAGCTTGGTCATTTGAAGTGGACATGGCAGCCAGAATGTGTGATGTAGTTTGTGGGGGTGCTTGGTGTACCTGTGGTAGGCACGGACTGAGCAGTTGCACCACCTGCCTGGGCTTGGTGGGCGGGGACTGAGGCACATGTGGCGGTGCAGTGACAGCTGACAGCATTCGTGTGCCAGCAGCTGTGCCAGAGAGCCTGTCTGTCTGGTAATGGAGAAATTGTCATCCATCAACAAGTTATCTTCCACTGGATCAAAGAAATAACCAGCTGCTGGAGTGGATAAGACATAAATCAGCTTTACTTGGTCAATCAAGACTTTAGATGGCTCACCCTTGTACTCAATGTTGAATGTGTGTGTTCTTTTTTTTTTTTTTTATTTTTTTTTTTTTTTTCACTGCGAGTGATTACATGTTGCGACCCCAAGAAGGGTGACCGATATTGAGGCTGCACTGCATCAGTGCACAACATTACAATGTGTACATCATTGTAGACTGCCATGTATAAATCCTTTGTTGGTGCCATGCCATGTCAGTGCATGTGATCGGTGGCTGGCCATATGGCTGTTCAGATGATCTACCAATAGCAGGGTACTTCCTCCATGAAATCTCCAGGAATGGAGAGTTGTGTTATCTGTAGATGAAAGGCCAATCTCTTCCTTCGGTGAAACTTGCAGTCTGAGAAGTACTACAGAAGTGTTTCCATCCAGGTGATGTGGCAAATTGAGACTAGTTTGAGTCATAGGCTGGTGAAGGCATGGTGGCACAGGCTGTCAAGCTGGTCATCACTCTCCTGTTCATGGGCAAAATCTTTAAAGTTTATAGGAGGAGAGACAACAGCACAAGTGCGGACACACTGATGGCAACTATATTGGCTACCCCAGAAATACCACAAATGTTTGTGGAGCACTGTGACATGTACTCCAACTGCTGGGACTGGTGTGGTGCACATTTGGTGAAGTTGACGCCTGAAACAAGTGAGTGACGGGCTTGTGGTTGGTATAAGTCATGAAGGAACAGGCTTCTACTGACAGGTGGAAGTATTTTACTGCCTTGTACACTGTGAGCAACCCCACTCATAGACACTCCAAGCATGTTGTGACATCATTAGCTTCCATGAGAAGAAGCTGAGTGGCTGCCAGCTACTGTGGGCATGATGCTGGAGCACTGCACCTACAGCAATCTGGCCAGGGTCAACAACCACACCCAATTCAGTGTCATAGACTGGGTGCATGGGTAGTGTCACTTCTGTGAAGTTTCATTTGGTTTTGGTGAAGTTTTTTTTTCCATTGTGTCTGTCCAGTGCACAGGAATCCTTTCCTTCACAGTGGGGATGTGCAGAGCTCCAGTAAGTAGCTCCTACACAGCAGCAGCATTAGGGAGAAGTGCCGATAAAACTTCAGCATGCCAAGGTAGTGGTGTAACTCTTTATGTGTTGGTGGGTGTGGCATTTTTAAGGTTTCCTATACCTTATCAGGTAATGGCATGGATCCATTTGGAGTGAATAGTGCCCCAGAATCTCTGTTTCCATGGCAACAAATATGCGCTCCAGGGGTTAACAATAATGCTGACCTCACCCAGGTGCTGAAAGACAGCTGGTAGGGGATGGCGATGGAGCTCGGGGGACTTCAAGAAGACCAAGTTGTCATCAAGATACATGAAACAACTTGGTAAACCTTGTAAGATGCCATCCAAGAAACGCTGCCAGGCCTGGGCAAAATTCTGAAGACCAAATGTTGTATACATGTTCTTGAAGAGCACAAATGGCATGATTATTGCCATTTTTTTAATGTCTTCAGCCGCCACTGGAATTTATGTGAACATCTTTGTGCAGTCGATTGTGTTGTAAATTACTGAGCCTACCAAGGCATGGCTAAAATCTTGAAGGTGTGCTACCTTGTATCGTTCTGGCAATATTCATGAATTCAAGACATGATATTCCCCATATGGGCACCACAGAGTGTCTTTTTTTGGAATTAAGTGTAAGGCAGAGGACCATGGGGTGCTTGATGGTCAGACAATGCCTTGTCATAGCATGGCATTAAACTCAGCCTTTGCTGCAGCAAGCCTGCTGGGTGCAAGTCAATATGGTGACATGAAGTGGTAGGACAGGGTGTGGTTATGATGTGGTGGACTGTTGACTGTTTCACGACCCTTGGAGCATCGGGCAGGTGATTGAGCTCTGGAAATTTGTTGATGATGTTGGCATACAGCCTGGGACAATTAATTGATTTTGTGCTGAACGCAGCAGCCTGCCATCGCTATTCTGCTATCTTCAAACTTGTAGTTGTGTCTGTCAGCTGGGTGTCTGTGATATCAGCAAGTATCTTGTAGTGTCCAAGGAAATCCAGGCTTAGGGTTGGCTTGTTGATGTCAACCACAGTGGAGGTCCACACCAAATGTGTGGCATAGTCTGAGGTCCAGATTTCATTGGTATATCATAGATTTAGATTGTTGAAGTATTTGCGGCCCTGAGAGATAGTGCCCTGGTGATCCTCTGGTCCCTCAGCATGTCTCAAAGCAATATTGAGAGGTCAAAAGCTGTGTCTACAATGTATCTGACACCACCAGCCTGCTCCACAATGGAGAGATGCTTTGTTATAGCACTGCAGCTGGGTGCATCTAATCCCAGTTACAGCTGGCATTTGGGTGTGAACAGGGTGGTTGGCACTTTGTCTCACCATTACTGAAGCAGGCATGGTACTAGCAGAACTCATTTGGTGGTTGATTTGATGGTAGCTGAATAAAAGCTAGAGTGGCTGGTGCTGCATTGTCAGCTGAGCAAGTTGGATTATCAGTAGTGGTATCAGATGCTGCTATTGTGCCTGCTGTATTCTGTCCACACTGCACCAACTGGTCGATCTCCATGCTCAGTGCTGGTGCAGATCAGCACCTGAGACAGTAGGTGCGGGAGGTGTGTGTCACCATGGATGTGGGGGAACAGTGTCATAGGCTGCTGCAGCTACGGTACAGGGGACCATTGCCAGCACGTTGTGCACCTGATCAGCCAAGTCGGCAGTGGCATCCAGCTGCATATCAATCTGCATAGCTATGAGAGCCTGCACCTTTGCTGGGAGGCTGCACACGCAGATAGCATGCAGCAGCAAGTCTGGGACCATGTAGCACTGTGCAAGACTCTGCAGATGGCACAGGAACTGAGATGGCCTCCTGTCACCACATTCCTATTGGCAAGGCAACTGATGTACTCATTACTCTCCTTTAACTGGTGACCTCATTGGGGCAGACATTATGTCCCAGACTTGGACTGTTTAGTTCTGGTTGAGTTGACTCATGACAGGCCCAAATTTGGCGAGGTCACTGGTTATATTGTTACTCAGGAAGACCACCTCCACTTGTCTGAAACACATGAATGGCTCATGGGGCCAAAATGGAGGCAGACTGCCCAATGTCTGCCCAATACTTGTCACTACTCCAGCAGTGTGACATTTCTGAGCTGGTCCTGGGTGTGTGGAGCCTCTGTATGTGGGCATGCCTGTAATTCGCTTTCAAGCCTCTGATTGTACACTAGCAGATCTTCTATAGTCTTTTGCAGTTCCTCTAAGGCTGCCATCTTGGTTTAGAGTCAAGTCCTCACACTAGGGAAAAGCAGACAATAAAGACAATTTGACAGAAAATAGATAAATGTTCAGAGTTGAAAGATTTTTCACATGTGACTGAGGGTGAACAAAGAATTGTTTGTTTGGTAACAAGATACTGTTCGCACACAAGGATGTCAGCTTGATTCCACTCATGATTCCACTTCACAGAGTTCATCACCACATGTTTACATTACAGATCTCATTGAGGTCACCAGTGAAGCAGGAACATGTAGGACTGCTGGTTAAAAGTTAATAGTGTGATGGGCCAGTTTTATTGCTGCACACACACTGTGCTCAGGGTGTAGGAAGTGGTGATGGTAATTGACAGAAAACCTGTTAGCGTAATGGTACATTTATTTGTGGCAAAGGAATATGCAATCAGTTGATAATGTTTTGTAATAATGAAAGTCTTTGCTCTTGCATTTGTGTGGTCACAGTAACGGGCTTTGCTCAAACGCTATTCCCAGGGAATATACACTACTCAGCGATTGATCACATTGTTTGATTGCATTACTAAAAGAAAAACAATGGACGCATGAGTCAACAAAACCAATAACCATCTTCCAACCCAAAAGCTACTGTGAACTTCACAGTTCCGATGTAAAAAGATGGACGAATGGATGGTGCTGTCTAAATAATCCCATATATGCTTTCAGGAGCTGACATTAAGCTCGGCCGATATGGTCCAAATCAATTAGAATCAGACTTGTCAAACAGTATTTACATTGTTCATTGCTTTATGTTGTGCACACCACCACCAAGATTTGGCTA
The DNA here is from genome assembly GCF_023864275.1 of Schistocerca cancellata. Lineage (NCBI taxonomy): Eukaryota > Metazoa > Arthropoda > Insecta > Orthoptera > Acrididae > Schistocerca > Schistocerca cancellata. The sequence continues at coordinate 246,544,832 of NC_064627.1, forward strand.
AACAGTAAATCTGTGGGGGAGTCGGCAGATGCTGGCTGCTAGTTTGTACTGGCTGTAACAACAACTTGCACATTTCTCAGCAGCAGACACAACTTCAATATGTTGCAAGTGTCAGTATTTGCCAGAGCAGTCTTCTGTGCAGTTGTGAGTGCATTGTGTTGGAGCAATGTGAATTCGAATATGGGAAAATTGTTAATGCTTGTACAGTGGATGCTTCTGTAGTCAGGGGAGCTGAAGTGTTTGTGTTTCAAGAGGCACTGTATCATAGATTTGTACCAGTTACATGGAAAGCCAAAAAACATCACCCACTAACTCACAATTCAGTCAAAAGTGTGTGTTGAGTGATCATCACGAAATGTCATTGACATGGATTGTGACAGGAAATAAGAGGACAACAGCTGCAAAAGTCACCACAGAACAGAATGTCACACTCATGAACCCCATCAGCACAAAAAATGCATAATCCTTCATATACAGGGAACTACAGGATGAGCCGGAATTCTGAAACGTCCCATTAGTGATAGGAATTTCTGTAACAAGAAAACATAGTGCTGAGGTCATAAAACCTGGACTGTCAAACAATGGAAGAAAGTGGTTTGGGCATTTAGTCTTATTCCAGACTGTTTCCAACTTCTGCCCAAGTTTAAATCCCAAGAATGAAACATGTTGGGGTCAGTTATGATTTGGGCAATCATACTGTGGTATTCCATGGGGCCCACTGTTAGTAAAGTGCCAAGGTTTCTGTGACCATTTTGGCTGACTAGGACCATCTCACAGTACAGTGTTTGTTCCCTAGTGGTGGTAATGTGTTAAAAATGACATGGCCCCTGTTCACACTGCTGGTTTTATGAGCACAAGGATGTATTGTTGCATCTCCCGTGACCATCACAGCCACCAGATCTCAATGTTTTTGAGCATTTGTGGTCTACTTTAGACATAAGGATACATGACTGCTATCCGGATCCATCATCATTATTCGACTTGCCACTATTTTGCCGAAAGAGTGGTATAAGATTCCCCTGAAAAACATATAGGTCCTGTGGTTTCATTCTGAAAGGACTGTAAGCTGCTTTGAATGCCAACAGATTTCCTACACTGTATCAGGCACGGTAACGTGTGGTTTTTTGGTGTTGCAGAACATGTGCCAATTATCATAGTGATTAGCGTTATAGTCATCACATAACGTGATAGAGAGAAGCTGTAACAAATTTAGAATGTTGAAATGATGACAGCTACAGACATGAAGAACTTTCAGAGTAACACTGAGATAGGTTGGTGGCAGAAGGGCTTATCAATAAATTAGATACAACAGAGAAACTGCTATGCATCACCACCACCCAAAAAGATACCACAGCACTTTAACAACCTGCCGACTTGTGTGCAATTAATGAAGAAGGTCCTTTTATTTTATTTGTAGCAAGTAATGACAAAAATGTAGGCAGGCTGCACCCTGTGGCTATTGGAAAGCTCATTAGGTTGGAATATGAGTCATTATTTAAACCTGTAATTACATTATGGCTGCAGGGATAAAAACTGTTTAAACAAAGCAAGTTTTGATGCCTACATCACCAAGTTACTTACTACTAAACAATGCATTGTAAGCACTGTACACATATAGCTTATCAGTATGAAGAATTGCTAAATAAAATGGTGTATTGTCATGAGTCACTGCAGTTAGGCAATTTAGCAAATTCATAAACCCATATGGGGAAAACATAAGAAAGCTGTTACCAGTTTGTGTTTGGACATTCTGATCTGAGTGAGTCACACAATTCATTTATATTCCAGTGAGCATGACTGATGTGTAGACAGTGGCAAAAGTCTGCTGTGACGATTTTCACGAGACACTGAACTCCAGGTAGCCAAACAATGCAAGTAGGCGAACACAGTTTCACAGTTGCAAAGATAAAAAAGTCTCTGGATCTTCATAAGTGACAAGCTCAAGTAGGAACATCATATCAGAACATGTGAAGAAGCATGTAATATCATAAGAGCTACAACTGGAGCAAGGTTGCCTGCCAATCAACAAACAGCGATGACTCTATACTAGAGCCTGTTAATGACACGCTTTCATTATGGTTTCATGTGCTATGGATCAGCACCAGTGAGTCCACTGGAGCTCAACATTGTGTAGTAGAATTCCTGGCATGTAATTAATTACATGGCTATTATGATGACCTCAACGGATTCATAACTGGTTGAACCAAATTAGACACTGTTAAAACAGTGTGCAGCAATTTCCTTCTCTATTTATATTTTGAAGATATGTGTCTCTACATGATAAAATCTGAGCAGTGTATGTATTCTATGGCCAGAAAATATGTGGTAAATCAACAGCTTCCACCAGTAGTGGTCTAGATTAGATTGGGTTAGATTAGATTTACTTTCATTCCAATTGATCTGTTGTGAGGAGGTCCTCCAGGATGTAGAACATGTCAGAAAAACAATAATACATGACAAATATTTACAACTGAAAATGAACACTATATGAAAGAATCATTTTACAAACACTAATGCACTGAATTTAAAATCAAAAGGTTCTTTTTAATTTATAAGGTAATAAACATGCAGTAGAACTACTACTACAATACTTACTTACAATGAAGACATTACTGCAATAAAATGGTGCAGAAGTTATATATATTGACACACACACACCTTCACACACATCAGTTGGTTCTACTGAGAAATTCATCAATGGAGTAGAAGGAGTTGGCCACCAATAAATCCTTTAACCTTCTCTTAAACTGAATTTCATTGGTTGTTAAGCTTTTTATAGCTGCTGGCAAGTTATAGAAAATGTGTGTTCCTGTTTCTAGTATTGATTCCATTAATTGAGCTGTTGATTTGAAAAAGTGATATATTTTTAATGGTAAATTTCGTTAAGGAATGAATATATTGGGAAGTAGTAGTTAGAATCCATAGTTCCCTAAACAGGATTCTGCAGGATGAGTTCACACCACATGTAATGCTTACTGCACACTTTTGTGCCCAGAAAACTTCAGCTTGGCTTGATGAATTACCCCAAAAAATAATCCCATATAACATTAAGGAATGAAAGTAAGCATTCTATGCCAGCTTTTTCATTTTTATATCCCCTATGTCTAACAGAATTCGCATTGCAAATAGTTTGTGTAGATGCTTCAGCAGTTCTGTGGTGTGCTACTCCCAGTTGAATTTATTGTCAAGCTGTAATCCCAAGAATTTAACACTGTCCACTTCTTCTATCTGCTTGTCATCATATGTTAGGTATTTACTTGTGGGACACCCCTTACAAGTTCTGAAGTGCATGTAGTGTGTTTTTTCAAAGTTTAGTGACAAAAAATTGGCTAGGAACCAGTGATATATGTCCACAAATATTTTATTAGCCGATCTTTCTAAGACTACACTTGATTTGCTATTTATTGCAGTGTTTGTATCATTGGCAAACAGAACGAACTTGGCATCTGGTAATATTAGTAGAAGCAGAAATTACAGAAAAGGTTATGGATGGCTCCACTCATACTGATCTTATGTCAGATCATACAAAACCTTAACTCTGCAAACTGATATTAGGACATATTTAAGATTTCAAAACCACAATCTTAGCAACAAACTGTAACAACAACACAATTCCTCTGCCAGTATAATGGGATATGAGCCCACCCAACAAGGAGACATATACAAGCTAGATCCATCCTCAACCAAGGTGACAACTGAGCTGACTGCAGTACTAGAATCATTGATATGTACACAGACAATTTACTAATAGACAATGATCATAAAATCCAATGGTAAGTTAGCATGCAATTAATAAAAACCACCACATCAGTTGTACAAATTCAGCAGCCAACACATTCATTGAAATCATGTTCAATATGAAGATAAAACATTGATAAATTATGATAGTTTGGATGAAATGCCACTTTGGAGTCCCTTGTAGTGAAAAGATAGACAACTTTGCTAAATAAAGATCTGCAAATGCCACTCTTAAATGTGTGTGAAGACTGGGATTCCTATTCTCAGAAAGTGACAGTAACCTGGCGAGACAAATGAGAAACAACTTCTAAAATTAAAGGTAGCTGTTATGCATTAATTCATCCAATACTTTCAACAGTACCATGGTTTCATAAGATAAAAACATCAAGAAGTTGTACAATAGCTATTGCAAGACTGAAGTTTAATCATCGGAACTTCCAGAAACTCCTTCACAACATCAACTTTAGTACCACATTATTTTACATTGTGATAGAAATAGGAGCATTTAAAAATGTCTAAATGTAAATTCAAACAAATTGACCATCAGTACCTAATGAATCCCAAAATCTTATTAGCTATTAATAATATCCCAACATACAAACTATTGTACAAGTTTCTGATCAACACATACATCTTATTACAGGAAACTAATTACTGAACTAATGAAACTTACTTTGTCCATTCATCATATGCAACATCTTTAAAAGGAGAACAATATAACTGATCCTATAATTTTAGACAGATTTATACTCTGTCATAAACACAGATTGAGATGAAAAATACATATAGTTGAGATGGAATATAAAAAAGATGTATTGGTTTGTACTTTCCTGTTAGTCAACGTACCCATGTGTCCTGTGTCATATCCATCAGTTTAGTGACACTCTATTTTAAATACTGTATGTCAAAATTTGTATTCTATATTTTTTCTTCAAATCAGTTTCTACTGTATTAATGAATTTTCCCCATCTAAATTATTAATATGTTCCTTTTGAAGATAAGCATATATTTGGATATAACTGTGAAGTCAAGCCTATTGACAGATACAATTCTTGTCTCGTCATCCATGTTTTGATTTTGGTCAGCTGGGTGAATTACATTTTGTGAAATCTATGTAAGAGAACAGTGATGTATTGTCAGAAGTTTCAAATTTCATCTAAAGCAAACCAATTTTGTAAATTGTACAATATGTTGTATTTCATATATTTACTTATGCTAAGGTAAATAAAAGCCTTCCAGTACTTGAAGTACTATCACAAACATTATAATGATTTTCAATATGGCTTAAATAATTACAAGTAACATCTCAAAGTCATTGTTCAACTTTGTGGCGTAGCTCCAAAATAATTGATGATCTGCCATATGTACTCATATCTAAGCCTGCCCCTAAATTCTTTCCTTCTACTATCCCTTCAGCTATTATTTTCTGCAATGACTCATGTTGTATATGTGGCAAACCACGCTGTCTCTTTGCTTCATTATGTTCTGTATTAATTTTTTTCTTGTAGACTCCGTACAAGAATTATTTGTTCCTTACTCGATCAGGCTATCTGATTTTCCCCATTGAACATGTTTTGCAGCACATGATGAATCCATAATTCAGTCTGCACATGAACAGTACTCACCCGATTTTCAAAAGTTCAGTGAATGCTGATTTCCAAATATATCAGTCATGCAGGTACAGTCTTAACTGATTTATGTATTAATTTATGAATCTGATTGTTTTAACAGGGTTCTCAGTAATGGCAGCCTTTGGATTGAGAATGTTTTGCCAGAAGACAAAGGCTATTATTCATGTGAGGCAAAAAATGAAATTGGAATGGCACTGAATAAAATTATTTATGTTACTGTGCATGGTAAGTATATAAAACTGTTAACATTCCCTATCAGTTTCTCCAATATTTCTTCATAACAAACTTAAATTCATTATTACTTAAAACTTCTGTTTTGTGAAAAAGATAAAGTATGAAACCTAAACAGCCAACCTCAAATTGCTGGCATTTGCTACTTTGGTGACAGCATTAGTAGGCTAATGGACACTTGTAACAACTAAAACTTTGTAAAATGCCGTTAGTTTCTCACCAAAAATGCTAGGGAATTAGTAACTCAAGTTGGCCTAGAAATCTAAAGACTGTCTGATGTCTAACAGATTGTTTGTATGTACATTTTCCAAAATTTACTGGTATAATTAGTTATTTATAAAATAATTTGTGTATCAAAGTAGCTCACACATGAAACCAAATTATGAAAAATACATTAAGTCACATTATGTTCTACATGAAACTTTTGTTCCTGTAGTAACACTGTTCACGTTTACGTAGCACTTCACTTAGCATAGACCGGGACTGAGTCCTAGGCAGGCCCGATGTTAACTGACTGGGCACGGCCCGTGCTGCCTGAGTTGTTGTTGTTGTTGTTACGCCGGCAGAGGTCGCGTCAGAATTCTCGTGTGCCCTCTGGTGGGCGGGACTGTACTTGCAGCAACTACCGTCCGTGACGCGCCATGCCGATGTGCGCCTCCCGCGATCTGTCTGGTGGCTACTGCAGTTCCAGTTCTATTACCTGCTCTTGTACCTTCCTCTCCCCTGTCCATTGTCCACTCCCAACAGCATCTTGTTAGTCACCAGTCAATCATGAGATTAGAGCTTGGATTAGATTTACTTTCATTCCAATTGATCTGTAGTGAAGAGGTCCTCCAGGACATAGAACTTGTCAGAAAAACGATAATACATGACACATACATACAACTAAAACAAATAATCTAATGTACCTTCCACAGATCCCAGGTGGAATGATTGCCTTTAAAAAAAATGAACACTATATGAAAGGATCATTTTACAGGTTTTACAACACTTATTTACTAAGATCACATTAATGCACTGAATACACACACATACACACACACACACACACACATACTCACACACACACACACACACACACACACACACAAATTCATCAGTGGAGTAGGAGTTGGCCACCAATAAATCCTTTAGGCTTCTCTTAAACTGAATTTCATTGGTTGTTAAGCTTTTTATGGCTGCTGCCAAGTTATTGAAAATGTTTGTTGCTGAATAATGCACAACTTTTTGTACAAGAGTAAGTGACTTTAAATCCTTGTGAAGGTTATTCTTATTTCTAGTATTGATTCCATGAACTGAGTTGTTGATTTAAAAAAGTGATACGTTTTTAATGACAAATTTCATTAAGGAATAAATATACTGGGAAGCAGTAGTTAGTATCCCATGTTCCCTAAACAGGCCTCTGCAGGATGTTCCTGAGTTAACATCACATATAACTCTTATTGCACATTTTTGTGCCCAGAAAACTTAAGCTTGGCTTGATGAATTACCCCAAAAAAGAATCCCATAAGACATAATGGAGTGAAAGTAAGCACAGTATGCCAGCTTTTTCATTTTTATATCCCCTCTGTCTGACAGAATTCATGTTGCAAATAGAGTTTGTGTAGATGCTTCAGCAGTTTTGTGGTGTGCTCCTCCCAGTTGAACTTATTATCAAGCTGTAAGCCCAAGAATTTAACACTGTCCACTTCTTCTATCTGCCTGTCATCATATGTTAGGTATTTACTTGTGGGACACCCCTTACAAGTTCTGAACTGCATGTACTGTGCTTTTTCAAAGTTTAGTGACAAAAAATTGGCTAGGAACCAGTAGTTATTATATTTTTTTAGCCAGGCTTTCTGAGACTATGCTTGATTTGCTATTTATTGCAATGTTTGTATCATCAGCAAACAAAACAAACTTGGCATCTGGTAATGTTACTGAGGAAAGGTCATTGATATACACAAGAAAAAGTAGGGGCCCTAAGATGGAACCTTGTGGCACCCCACATGTAAGTAGTTCCCAGTTGGATGACAGCTTAATACATGTCTCTTTCCTAATAACACCCTTTGCTTACTGCCAGAGATATAATATTTGAACCATTTTGCAGCCTTTCCTGTTATACCATAATATTCTAATTTACTTAAAAGAATATTGTGATTTACGCAGTCAAATGCTTTTGACAGATCACAAAGTATACCAGTTGCCTGCAATTTTTTGTCTAACAAATGAAATACATTTTCAGTGTAAGGGTAGATAGCCTTCTCAGTATCAGAACCCTGTAGAAATCCAAACTGCGACTTTGACAGTATGTTATTTGTGATAAGATGGTTATAAAGCTGATTGTACATTACCTTTTTTCAAAATTTTTGAGAATGCTTGCAAAAATGAAATTGGATGGAAATTTGACATTATCTCTTTATCTCCATTCTTAAACAGTGGCTTAACTTCAGCCTATTTCAACCATTCAGGAAATATTCCACTGATAAACGGTTGGTTACACAGATAGCTTAATGTGTTACTTAATGCAGAATCACATTATTTCATTAACTTTGTTGATATTTCATCATACGCACTAGATGTTTTTGATTTTAAAAATTTTATGATGGACATTACTTCTGCTGGGGTAGTGAGGGTCAAATTCAAATTATGGGAGTTACTTGAAATGTCTGGTCTGAGGTATTCCATGGCAGCATCTACAGAACCTGACACCCCATCTTTTCAGTAAAGGCTGTAAAATGTTTGTTAAAGAGTTCTGCAACACTATACACATCTGTCACCAATGTATCATTTACTTTTAATGCTATTTGCCCTTCTTCATGTCTGGTTCTACCGATCTCCTCCTTCATTATATCCCGTATTGTCTTTGTTTTGCTATTTGATATGACTATCTTTTCCTTGTAATATATGTGCTTTGATGTCCGTAGTACAGTCTTTAATATTTTGCAGTATTTCTTGTATTGTAGTATATCATCAATATCAGAACTGTTTCGGATTGACAGATACAATTTTGTTTTTATTTTACAAGATACCTCTATTCCTTGAGCAATCAATGCCTTCTTTGTAGACTTTGCTCTAACCTTGGTTAGTTTTGGAGGAAAACAGTGTTCAGAAAAGGTTGTTGTTGTTGTGGTCTTCAGTCCAGAGACTGGTTTGATGCAGCTTTCCATGCTACTCTATCCTGTGCAAGCTTTTTCATCTCCCAGTACCTACTGCAACCTACATCCTTCTGTATCTGTTTAGTGTATTCATCTCTTGGTCTCCCTCTATGGTTTTTACCCTCCACGCTGCCTTCCAATACTAAATTGGTGATCCCTTGATGCCTCAGAACATCTCCTACCGACCGATCCCTTCTTCTAATCAAGTTGTTCCACAAACTTCTCTTCTCCCCAATCCTATTCAATACCTCCTCATTAGTTATATGATCTACCCATCTAATCTTCAGCATTCCTCTGTAGCACCACATTTTGAAAGCTTCTATTCTCTTCTTGTCCAAACTAGTTATCATCCATGTTTCACTTCTATACATGGCTACACTCCATACAAAATACTTTCAGAAACGACTTCCTGACACAAATCTATACTCAATGTTAACAAATTTCTCTTCTTCAGAAACGCTCTCTTTGCCATTGCCAGTCTACATTTTATATCCTCTCTACTTCGACCATCATCAGTTATTTTGCTCTCCAAATAGCAAAACTCCTTTACTACTTTAAGTGTCTCATTTCCTAAGCAATTTATTAGGAAAAGTGTTTTCATTCATGCCATGAGCACTGTAAACATCACTCCAGTGAATGTCTCAGAGGAGTGTCCTAAAATAATCAATTTTTGGCTTATTGATTACTGTCTTGAGTTCAGATTTAACAGATTTTATATACTGTTCAGTATTAACATTTAACAAAAGGAGCTGCATTTCATGGTCTTAGAGGCCATTGACTATTGGTTTAGTAATACAAGAGGTGCTATCCAAAATTTTCGGGACTGGTGCTGCCATCTGTTGAAAACCTTACCTTTGGACTAATGTTCACCATCACCCTCGAAGTAGTTCCCATCTGCATGTATACACCAGTCCCAGCACTTCTGCCACTGGTCAAACGTTTTCTGGAAGTCCTGTTCTTTAAAGGGTATTTATCACTGCCAGCAATGCTTCTTGAATTCTCTCTAGAGTGTTGAACCAACGACCTTTCATCTTGAGTTTCAGTTTTGGGAATAGCGAGAAGTTGCAAGGTCCCATTTCTGGTGAGTATGGTTGGTGGGGTACAACCGTCATGTTGTTTTTTGCCAGAAAGGTGATGGTGAGCAAGGACATGTGACAGGACGCATTGTTGTGATGCAGCAACCAGTTCCCTTGACGGCAAAGTTCGGGCAGTTGTTGCCGCACGTTTTCATGGAGCCATCGCAAAATGTCACAGTAGTATGTGAAATTCACTGTTTGGTTGGGTGGCACGAATTTTTTGTGCACAATATCTGGCGTTGTGCGGCTAACGGGCCTTCCAGAGTGAGCATCATCTTCAGCATCTGTATGGCCAGCCCTTAACCGAGCATGCCACTCAAACACACGCTCATGGCTCATGCTCTGTCCCTGAAACTCTTGTTGAATCATTGCAAGGGTCTCCATAGCACTTTTCTGAAGATTCACATAGAATTTGATATACGCGCTGTTCTGTTCACTGATCCATCATAAAATTGTCACATACCAAACATAGAGTATTACAGAAATCACTGTGGAGACGCAACATGTCATTCCAGCTGAATGTCACTCCGCACACTGACTCATCAAATATGCATCTCTCGACTCCTAGTGGTGCAAAGATCTACTACTCCTACTCTCCAGATGGCAGCACCAGTCCACAAAATTTTGGATTCCACTTCGTAATTTTGTTCATTGGACTTTTCTGTAAAGCTATTATCAGTGGCTGTTTGCGAGCAACTGCCTACCCTAGTTGGGAACTATACAGTGCAAATTAAGTTGAATGATAGTGTTACTAACTCAAATAAGTTCTTATTGGGAGAGTCTTTAAGGAAATCTACATTGAAGTCACCAGCAACCGCTATTTCTTTGTATTTGGTTGCTAACTGGGCCAGTACAGCTTCAAGATGGCTTATGAACAGATTATAGTTACCTGCAAGTGCTTGATATACAATTAATATTATGAAGGATTTTTTATGATATTCTGCTTCTGTTGCACATGATTCCATATGCTGTTCCAAGCAAAATTTATGAATGTCTCTGTTCTTAAATTTGTGACAGTTCCTGATGAATGTGGCAACTCCTCCTTTCCCCATTTCTGCTCTACAAATATGAGATGCTAACTTAAATCCTGTAACACTTAATAGTTCTATACCAGTGGTCAAATGATGTTAAGAGAGGCATTTATGTCAGCTGGGTTTGAGGTTTCTACTTCATCTATGCAGATAATTAATTCATTAATTGTATTTCTCAGTCCTCAAATATTTTGATGCAATAAAGATAGCTGACATTTCACATTAACTGATTGTTGAAAATTCTTATCCAACAGTTGTTTATGCTGATGTAATAAGCTAGAATTACGTTTTTTGATTTGTTAGTTCATCATGTTGTGCTGCCCTCCAGCGACAGGAATGAGAGTCATCCATGCGCAATTTATGAACACCTTGTTTTGTCTCACTTACCCCTTTACTTTTTCAGTTGTCATGCTCTGGATCACTTGTGGAAATACTCACTCCAGTGGCTCCTCTCCATTTACACTTTTCCAATAGCTTGATTCAAATTTTACGCTGACACTTCAAATAACATCACATGTGTTAAGCATCTTCATACCATCTGTAAAGTGTCACACCCAGGCAAAATTTACACATAAATAAAGTCACTGAAGAAAGAAATAACTTTAATTACATGAACAGCTTTAAGACTGACATCTTCCCAGTTACATGAAAATGCCTTGCCCTATACTCACACCATTACAACCACAATCTATATTTACAAAACAGTTCATCATAAAATCTGTTCCTAAAATTATGTTTACTTTTAGTTCTAGTACCACAAAGAATTCAACTTCTGTCTCCTTTCCTTGTACTACAACTGTAATTTTTGCCCCTTCAGTTCTAACCCAATCACAGGCATGACTCTTAGTTTTCTTTCTACACACAGAAAATCAAATAACACTAACAGTAGTGTCCAAAAGGTTCTTCTTCATTTCCATTTACTTCTACTTCAATTACAAAGGTTGAATAGGCTCTTACTTTCCTTCTTCTTCATCATCATCAAGCATAAAACCATCAATGAAAAAATGGAAACTCCAAATAGGAACATGAATAATGTAGGAAAAGATAGATTGCTACTTACTGTAGAGATGACATGTTAAGTTGCAGACAGGTACATTTAAAACATTTACACATAAGCTTTCAGCCACAGCCTACATCAGAAAAAGAAAAACTCATCCCATGCATTTACACAAGCAAGTGCACATCATGCACACTTGACCACCAACTCGGGCAGCTCGAACCAGGATGCAACGGCCATTCTGGCCGGAACTGCTGGAGTTGGCAGTAATATGTGCATGAGTTGTGCTTGCTTGTGTGAATGAATGAGGTGTGTTTCTCTTTTTCTGTCAAAGGCTGTGGCCAAAACCTTACTTATCAAAACTAGACATGGTTGTCTCATTGGGAATTCTGCGCTCCTTCATTAAATAAAATATGGCGTTTCAGTCTTCGATCGCTATTCTTTATTTTCAATTACCGGTTTTGGGCTAGCTGCCCATCTTCAGATCTGTTAGACAATGTTAAAAATGTAATTAATAAGAGAGATACAGTTAGTGATAAAAATATCTTAGTTTACAAAAATAAATTTTGGAACGTGTTAAATGCCAACATACCATGTGTTGTAGTTACAGAGTAACTTGTGCGTACAGAACACACAGTTCACTGTCATAAGTAAAGTAAATTTCAATCTGTTAAAACATTATATCGCAGTATTTAAGAGTAACCTGATTGGTAACAGTAAAAAGTTCCCTCTACCTATAACAATTGTGCATCTGTTATTATTTCGCCGTATATATTAATGGCGAATATTCTTTTTAATAAAACAATTTTTAAGGTAATAACATACGAATAATCTTTTTGAGTGGACCATGAAACGAAAGATTTTTACATTAATTTAAAATTTCTTTATAAAGAAACATAAAATATAATTAAAATGTAGATATTCTTCCGAAAATGTGCGTTTGCTCTTCTTTGTTTTTGATTGGTGGTGAAGTGGATTTCCCTACGTCAGAAGGTATACAACGCCACGCCGAGTCGTCTTGTGCCGCGCCCAATTCACCTCGCCGTCAGTACGCTGAGGGCCGTTCTGCTGTAGCTGTTTCCTACTGGGGCGTGCTGTTGCATGTCTTAATCTATGTGCCATTTGCCCTTCGTTCTGAAATGCCACTGCGATGTTTTTTGGAAAGCATTTAGCAATTCTTTCCGACACACGCCCTTTGTATGTCAGGGTGACAAACTTCTTCTTAACTTTAATTTTCCTAGAATCGCTACTGATGCCCGCGGATTTGTTTTTGATCTTGTTAAACATACGTGTAACATCTTGTGTCCTGTATCCGTTAGCTGCTGCTACTTGCTTAATATATTTTTAAAGACCTGTTTTAGGCTTACTCTTGAATGCAACAGCACGCCCCAGTAGGAAACAGCTACAGCGGAACGGCCCTCAGCGTACTGACGGCGAGGTGAATTGGGCGCGGCACAAGACGACTCGGCGTGGCGTTGTATACCTTCTGACGTAGGGAAATCCACTTCACCACCAATCAAAAACAAAGAAGAGCAAACGCACATTTTCGGAAGAATATCTACATTTTAATTATATTTTATGTTTCTTTATAAAGAAATTTTAAATTAATGTAAAAATCTTTCGTTTCATGGTCTACTCAAAAAGATTATTCGTATGTTATTACCTTAAAAATTGTTTTATTAAAAAGAATATTTGCCTTTAATATATAATAACAGATGCACAATTGTTATAGGTAGAGGGCACTTTTTACTGTTACCAATCAGGTTACTCTTAAATACTGTGATATAATGTTTTAACAGATTGAAATTTACTTTACGTTCCAAAATTTATTTTTGTAAACTAAGATATTTTTATCACTAACTGTATCTCTCTTATTAATTACATTTTTAATATTGTCTAACAGATCTGAAGATGGGCAGCTAGCCTGAAACCGGTAATTGAAAATAAAGAATAGCGATCGAAGACTGAAACGCCATATTTTATTTAAAACCTTACTTGTAAGTGTCTTTTACTTGTGCCTGTCTGCAACTTAACATGGTATCTTTATGGTAAATAGCAATGTATCTTTTCATATATTGTTGATAAAATCATCAATGGTTATTTGCAACAGTCTCATCTCTCATTTCTCTTCTTCTTAGGTGCCTCCTTCTTCTTTCTTTCTTTCTTTTACCAGTTGAGATTTCTTGTTCCTGTTCTTTTCATTCTCATTCTCGATAGATTTTATGCTATCTTCCTTTTCATTGGCTTCTGAGTATCCTGGATAATTATCAACCTTCATTTCCATTCTTATGTATAGAATTGTAACTTTATCTTCCTCAGCTAATGATTCTTGTACTTGAATATCTTGCCCTTTAAGATTTACATCACCATCTTCACACCATTTCCATCACTTTTTTCCTGCAAATAGCTGTTACTCTCAAAATAAATATAACTGAATCTTACCCACTTTCATGGATAATATTACTCTCACTGTCACACCAATTTTTATTCTCCACTTGAGTTTGATCTTCTATATTACTTAATTCTTCACTAATGCTTACCAATGTGTTGATACTTTCTTCTTCTTCTTCTTCTTCTTCTTCCACAATTTATTGAACAAATAGTCATCTTATACTTTCTGTTTCCTCTAAATTATCCAGAAACTTCAGTACTTCCTTATACCCCACTGCTTGGAGTAATTCCTCATTATGTTCTTTACTAGAACCCTTAGCCTATAGTATATCTAGTCCGATATCAACTTCATCCCATACATCAACTATGTTTTTACCATCCCTATTTACACCAATCAATTTTATACTTCCCTTTAATTCATGTACATCAGTAGTACTATTTTGTACTATACATTTACGATGTACTTTGTTTTCCTGTACTAAATTCTCTTTCTCCTTTAACATTTGCATTACATAAATACACATATTTTGGACCAGCATCATGGCAGGTCCTTACTTATAGTGTCTTTCATTTTCCTTATTGTTCTCATTGTATATTTCATTGTAACAACCCTGTCTATTTACATCCCTTCATTCTTCATTTCAAAGAATATAACTTTTTCAACCCCCACCACTGATTCCTCTTCTTCCTCTCGTACCATTGTCATAACAGTGATTAGATATCATAGTGACATGTCCTACGTTACCATCATTCCTCCAATAGCTCATTTCATTGTTGCTGTTAAAAGCTCATTTTTTGCATTATCAATACAATCAACCAAGATTAAAAAATTCTTCACAGTTTCAGAACATGGTATTATTAAAACCTGCTTGATGCTACTTGGTAACTTGATATACAACATTTCATTTATCTCTTATACATCCACATCTACATCTACATCTGTACTATGCAAACCACTGCGAGGTGTATGGCATAGGGTACATCCCACCACACCAGTTATTAGGGGTCCTTCACATTTCATTCACATATGGAGTGCAGGAAAAATAATTGTTTGAATGCCTCTGTGCGAGCAGTAATTATTATAATCTTATCACCATGATCCCTATGTAAGCAATACATGGGGGATTATAGTATATTCCTAAAATCGTCATTTAAAGCCAGTTCTTGAAACTTTGTTAATAGGTTTTCACAGGATAGTTTATCTCTATACTCATGAGTCATCCAGTTCAGTCCCTTCAGGATCTCCATGACACTCTCCTACAGATCAAACAAACCCGTGACCATCTATGCTGCCCTTCTCTGTATAGATTCAGTATCCCCTGTTAGTCGTATTTGGTACAGGTCCCACACACTTGAGCAATGTTGTAGAACTGGTTGCATTAGTGATTTGTATAGCAATCTCTTTTGTAGACTGATTGCGCTTCCCTAGTAAACCAAAGTCTACCATGTGCTGTACTGAAGACTGAGCCTAAGTGATCATTATATTTCATATCCCTTCAAAGTGTTAAACCAAGGTATTGGTATGAATTTGCTGATTCCAACAATGTCTAATTGAGATTAGAGTCATAGGATACTACATTTTTTCATTTTGCGAAGCGCACAATTTTACATTTCTGAACATTCAATGCAATCTGCCAGTCTTTACACCACTTTCAAGCCTTACTGAGAGCTGACTGAATATTTATGCAACTTCTTTCAGATAGTACTTCATAATAGATAACTTCCATCATTTGCAAAAAATCTGAGATTACTATTAATATTGCCTGCAAGGTAATTCATAAAAACATTTTATTAATATAAAACACGAACAGTTCCCTCGGGCATAGCTGAAGTTGCTTTTACGTCTTACAATGATTCTCCATCCAAGATAACATAATGTGTCATCCCTACTGAAAAACCCTCAATGCAGTCACAAATCACACTTGATACCCCACATGGCTGACAATAAGCTTTCAGCACGTCACGTGAGAAAAGTGCGAGGTGGGTTTCACATGATCCATGTTTTCAGTATCCATGCTGGCTGGCATTGGGCTCAGAATATGTTCTATGATTCTGCAACAAATCAATGTCAGGGATATTGGACAGTAGTTTTGTGGATCACTGTTTCTACCCTTCTTGTAGACAGGCGAGACCTGTTCTTTCTTCTAGATCTGGGTGCGGGTTTGAGGGATCTACAATAGATTATAGAAGAATTCATTATAGAAGAAGAGTAAATAAAATGGAGAGAGCGTATGGAATAATTAGGAATGTCTACAACAAAAGGTGTCTGTCTAAAAATTTGAAGATACAACATTACAACACAGTAGTAAAACCAGAAAGTCTTTATGCAAGTGAATGTTTAGTACTGAACTACAAATTACACAAACTTGAAGTCCTAGAAAGAAAAATCATTTGAAAAATACTTGGACCACCAAAAAATACAGAGGTATTGAAATTAAGAAGCAATGAAGAAGTTTATCGCAACATAGAAAACATAAATGAAACACTACGAAAGAGGCCACTCCTATTTTTTGGACACTTATACAGAATGAACAGCAACAGGTTAACCAAATAGATTTTTAAACATCTTTGGGACAAGAAGTCAACAATAGCCTGGGTTCAAGAAGTTAGGAAAGATTTGGAAAGAAACATCATAAGGGAAAAAGATGCAACAAAAGAGAGAGTTTCAAGAGGAAAGTGTTAAAAAGGGAAGGATTCCAAGGCAGAAGGGAGAAGAAGACAGGGTCAAAATGGTCTGAGGAGAGAAAAAGGATACATAGTGAAAATATGAAAGAATAATTGAGGAAAAAGGAAGAACAACAGACAAGGAAGCATTGAAATTGGTGTGTGGTCCTTAGATGACCCAAACAAATAAAGAAAGAAGAAGATTATAGTTAGAAGAGGAGCTAACTCAGCCACAAATTCAGTATAAAATCTGACA
Source organism: Schistocerca cancellata (assembly GCF_023864275.1). Classification (NCBI taxonomy): domain Eukaryota; kingdom Metazoa; phylum Arthropoda; class Insecta; order Orthoptera; family Acrididae; genus Schistocerca; species Schistocerca cancellata. The sequence goes on from NC_064627.1 coordinate 246,561,984, forward strand.
GGGATTCCATTGAACCCTGGAGCTTTGTTAAATTTGTTTCATTGACACTAATACTTATTTCATACATATTTTCATGGTATGAGGTTTAAATTGAGGAAATTCTCCTGGGTTTTCCTTTGGAAAGGAACATTTGAAAACAAAGTTAAGCATTTCAGTTTTTGCTTTGCTATCCTGTTTTATTGGCTAGGGATGTGACACTATTTTTGGTGCCACTAACAGTCTTTAAATATGACTAGAATTTCTTTGGTGCTACAGCAGTCATTGAAGGCATCACACATTGCAGTTTTTACAGCCATTCGAGTTTCATTCATCATTTCTCTATCTCTAGCCCTATGCTTTGTTTTACATCTATTATGCAGTAATCTCTGTCCCTTTAGACGTTTCTTTACAGTGACTATACCATGGAGTTTCCCTCCCATTATGAACTGTTCTACTGGGTACATATCCAGTGCATGATCAACTATTCTTTTAAACTTGAGCCATTGTTCTTCTCTGTGCTCCTGCCCTGTGCTGAAAGTTTCAAGTTCCTCACTGAGATATGACACTATTATTTTTTTATCTAGTTTACTAAATATATATATCTTTCTGCTTGTTTTAGTGGTCCTTTGTACTTTGGTAATCATTGTTGCCACAACCACAACATGATCACAGATACCATTTTTGGTGTGGACATCCTCAAACATCATCCTCAAAGATGTCAGATCTATTTGTTGCCATTAGGTCCAATATACACTCCTGGAAATGGAAAAAAGAACACATTGACACCGGTGTGTCAGACCCACCATACTTGCTCCGGACACTGCGAGAGGGCTGTACAAGCAATGATCACACGCACGGCACAGCGGACACACCAGGAACCGCGGTGTTGGCCGTCGAATGGCGCTAGCTGCGCAGCATTTGTGCACCGCCGCCGTCAGTGTCAGCCAGTTTGCCGTGGCATACGGAGCTCGATCGCAGTCTTTAACACTGGTAGCATGCCGCGACAGCGTGGACGTGAACCGTATGTGCAGTTGACGGACTTTGAGCGAGGGCGTATAGTGGGCATGCGGGAGGCCGGGTGGACGTACCACCGAATTGCTCAACACGTGGGGCGTGAGGTCTCCACAGTACATCGATGTTGTCGCCAGTGGTCGGCGGAAGGTGCACGTGCCCGTCGACCTGGGACCGGACCGCAGCGACGCACGGATGCACGCCAAGACCGTAGGATCCTATGCAGTGCCGTAGGGGACCGCACCGCCACTTCCCAGCAAATTAGGGACACTGTTGCTCCTGGGGTATCGGTGAGGACCATTCGCAACCGTCTCCATGAAGCTGGGCTACGGTCCCGCACACCGTTAGGCCGTCTTCCGCTCACGCCCCAACATCGTGCAGCCCGCCTCCAGTGGTGTCGCGACAGGCGTGAATGGAGGGACGAATGGAGACGTGTCGTCTTCAGCGATGAGAGTCGCTTCTGCCTTGGCGCCAATGATGGTCGTATGCGTGTTTGGCGCCGTGCAGGTGAGCGCCACAATCAGGACTGCATATGACCGAGGCACACAGGGCCAACACCCGGCATCATGGTGTGGGGAGCGATCTCCTACACTGGCCGTACACCACTGGTGATCGTCGAGGGGACACTGAATAGTGCACGGTACATCCAAACCGTCATCGAACCCATCGTTCTACCATTCCTAGACCGGCAAGGGAACTTGCTGTTCCAACAGGACAATGCACGTCCGCATGTATCCCGTGCCACCCAACGTGCTCTAGAAGGTGTAAGTCAACTACCCTGGCCAGCAAGATCTCCGGATCTGTCCCCCATTGAGCATGTTTGGGACTGGATGAAGCGTCGTCTCACGCGGTCTGCACGTCCAGCACGAACGCTGGTCCAACTGAGGCGCCAGGTGAAAATGGCATGGCAAGCCGTTCCACAGGACTACATCCAGCATCTCTACGATCGTCTCCATGGGAGAATAGCAGCCTGCATTGCTGCGAAAGGTGTATATACACTGTACTAGTGCCGACATTGTGCATGCTTTGTTGCCTGTGTCTATGTGCCTGTGGTTCTGTCAGTGTGATCGTGTGATGTATCTGACCCCAGGAATGTGTCAATAAAGTTTCCCCTTCCTGGGACAATGAATTCACGGTGTTCTTATTTCAATTTCAAGGAGTGTATTTCCATCATGAATGGGGTTCCTAACTATCTGTTCCAGGTAGTTTTCAGAAAAGGCATTTAGTAATGTTTTGCAGGATGTCTTATCATGCCCACCACTAACGAAACTGTAATTTTCCCAATTAATTGTTGGATGATTGAAGCCTCTACATATAATTACAGTATGATTGTGGAACTTATTTATAAGTGAACTGAGGTTTTCTCTAAAGTTTTTGATTACATCTAGAGATGAGTCTGGTGGGTGATAGAAGGACCCAGTTATCATTTTGTGCCCACTCCTGATACTGAGTCTTGCTCAAACAGTCTCACATGCAGCTTCAATTTCTATCTCAATGGATCTGAGTTTCTTGTCTACTGTGACAAATACACCACCACAATTTCACATTTGCCTATCCTTTCGACATACACTTAAATTTTCCCCAAATATCACTGCTATCAATTTTAGATTTCAACCAGCTTTCTGTACCTAGTATTATGTGAGCCTCACTTCTTTCCACGGGCGTTTCGAACTCTGGAACTTATTACAAATGGTTTGGCAGTTAACCATTGGGATTTTAATACTCTCATCTCTGGGAGGCATTTCTTTCAATTTTACACTGATGCTTTGAAGTTTCCTACAGATATCATTATATAGACTTAGTGGAGAGTTGCCTAATCTAAGAAAAACCCCTTGTGTGCACACCACACACTGTCAGCTACCTGAGTAGCAGCCTCTGATGTGCGGTGCACACCTGATACATTTGTGGGGCTCCATAGTTCTCAACCCTGTGGTGCAACTCCAGGAAGTGACAATGTAGCTTGTCACAGAACCTTTGAAATCTTTGGTTCAGTCCTTCCACTTGACTCAGAACCAAAGGGCCACCATCAGTTCTGGGGACAATGCTGCAATTGCTTTGTTGAAACTTCATGCACAGGGCTGGTCTTCTCAACCTTCTCTGCCAGTCACTGAAATGATGCAACTATGACCTCAAGAGTCCAGACAACAGGCATAACTTGTTCCAACCCATGACACAGTCTGTAACTGATTGCACTCTGTTCCCTCAATAGCTGTTGGAATAGTCTCTTCAACATGTTGAGTGAGGCCTCCAGGCATACATACTGAATGCACCTTGTAATGGTCGCCTGGTCGTAGATATTGCTAATTGCTATAATCGCACTATTTCACTACCATTTACGGAGCTTGTTAGCACTTGATGTTAGGTTGGCGCCATTAAAATGCATTGTAGTAATCACTGCTGCTTGCTGGATCGCTGCTGTCTCGCTGTTGATGCTGGCTCTAAATCTGGTTGTCTAGGGTTAAAAACATGAGGTCCCGTGTTTTTTATATGCTTTTGATGATAAAGAACGAGCAAAACCAACAAATATGTAAACTTCAAATATTTATTACTCTGGTGGCCATCTTAATTCCACTGTCCACCAAAGACCATGACACAACACAAAGTAATACTTCTGTTACATGTTCTTTGCATTGTTTATCCACCTCAAACAATAACACACAAACACACTTTAGCAAAGTGACATTCTGACTGCCTCCCGACCATTCTTGCTGCTTGTATTTATAACATTGTCAAAGAACTACTAAAAAGAGATATAGTTTACAAGTCACATGTACATCTGTTATCATAATTTGTGCAGAAAAGTTATTAATTTGCATCGAGTGACATAATTTAACATGTTATTAAAATGACAGACAGATTTGTTGACTTGACAGAATAATTCTTTGTTACAAAAGGCCGTTTTTTAGAAGTTTGTCAATTGACTTCTCTAATTTGCATAAATAAGTAATTAACATGAATTATTAAGAATTACATTGGTTTTCGTCTAAAATAGGATTGATTTCGTGAATACTGAGTGAAAACGCTCCTAGTGAACAAATAGGTTTCACTGGGTGATTTTTATTTAAGGAGATCCAAAATACCTAAGTTGTCCACTATTTTTCGTACTTCATATTAATTATTTAAGATGAACTTAGTGTTTTTACATGATGACATTTGCTGTATCAGTGATCAAGTGATATAAACTTTTGTGTGGGTCAGTTATTCAGTATAATTTAATGGGTTGACTGTTTATGCAGACATGTTATGCAATCATTGTTAACATACACAATAACTTTTCTATAATCATAAATACTCATTAAACTGGTTGAATTTGGAGGGTATCGCATATTTCGGTACAGTAAAGCCTTTAATATGTTCCGTTACAATACCCCCCTCGGGTAATATCATTTACAGAATGTTAATGATATTAGCCGACTAGGATGAATGTGTCAAATGGTTAAAATTTGGAAAAGTACTACTATTTTTTTTTTTTTTTTTTTACTATGCATAATGTGTATGTATGCAATGACCGTTACACCGTTTCAAAATGACTTTTTCCTGCAAATATTTTAGTTGTGTTGTTTCAAATGCACTTTGTGTTATGTTATTCAGTATGACAGCATAATAAAAATAATTAGTAATATATGAAAGTAAAAAAAAATGTTAATCTTTGCTCCCAGTGAGCCACATGGAAAATGATCAAAAACAGACACAAATATATCACATGCGATTTTAAGGTATATAAAAAATATATGTAAATTATTTCAAAGTCAGTACTCATTGAGTCACAGATTAATCAAGATAATAGAAGGAACATAAACATATTACATAGATGGACAGGTCTTATGTCCATAGGAAAATATTGCAACTGCCTGCTCTTTTTGAGCCACATAAAAGAAATGAAAACAAAGAACATAATTATAAGTATGGACATGATATATAAACACAAACACTTGAGAAGTCACATGTATGAATATAATATGCATTTAAAAAAAAAAGGAATTATTTAAAAACTTGTCTCCCATTGAGACGCATAGTCAAGACAGTACAAGAACATATTAATACTAAAATTGGACACTTAAATTGGTCACAACATAACACAAACATCAAACTTGGTGAACATCTGATTAGCTGTAGAAAATTGTACACAAATCTTATGCCTAAGAACACAATAGTAACAAATTGATGGGTCTTGCACAACAATTTTTTCATTGTCTTTTATTTGGTGCAAATATGTCCCATATTCAACAATACAAAAGGAAAGTAATAAATGTTTGTCACCTTCTTGCCCGTTGCAAGTAAATAAGATGTCTCAAAATTTAATATTCAATAGTGACAATAAAAATATAAAAACATTCTCTCAGAGATCTGGAACTTTTCGAGGGTCTGTAGGATGAGTGGTAGTTGCTATTTGACACACCCAGTAAAAATCTTTGCTGATAACATGCTTTATGGAAAATGGGTAAGTAACTGTATTCAAACAGGGAAATGTGCTTAATCATGTTTATATGGTTTCAATTCAGTGATGTTTCTTAATCCAAATAACCTTCTTGATCGGGGAAAGATAAGTCTATATGCATTAGGATGTGGGCTTTCTTTTATTTCAAATGGACAAATGTCAATGTTTACTTTAACATATGGACAACCTAGCTCAACATCTTTGTCTATTTCAGTATTTTCAAACAATAGATCATTTTCAATTTCTTTAGTTCCTAAGTCTAATGTCTCTTTCCTACACTTAGACACATCCCTCTCTGTTTGCAAAGCATTGACATTTAAACATAAACCTTTGTTTTCATCAGTTCCTTTTAACACTGTGTTGTCACTCAACAAACTACTGTTTTCACCCCCTTTTTTATATAGTCCACTACGGATTCTTGTCCACCATGTAGGATACAAGGTTGCACTTACCTTTGCTAATTCTTTCCAAAAGGCATCTTTGTTTATACAGTTTCCATAGTTGTTCCACAAAACTTCTAAAAACTTTTCCCCTTTTTCTTGAAAACATGCATTTACATTCCATCTTTTTATATTTTCTTTAATATTATTATTATTATTATTATTACCATTCTCATAGATTAGTGTTTCATAGTTCCCAATAGGCAATAGCTTGTCCTCAGATACACATTCCCTAGTCTGCATTTCACTTACATTAACCTCATTATTACCCATGTTTGTCACATCACTTACCTTTACCTCATCATCACTTTTCAATTCTACAAATACTTTTATTTCTTCCTCCACACTCTCATCAACAACATCACTTGATTTAGGATCATTATTTAAATGTCCCTCTATTTCTTCTTCCTCCTCCTCCTCCACAACAACCCATCTTCAGTTTCCCCCCTATGTATCTGAATCTCAGCAATTGAGTCTTTGGCTCCATTACACACTTCGTCATCCCCCTTCTTATCAAATAAACCCCCCAAAATAGATTCTATTTGTGGTGTGTCTGACTTGTTATTAACACCAGTATCTTTTTCAGCCCAACTATGGAACTCTGCAATACCTTCAACTTCTGCACTTTCACTAACTACCTGTGCTTGAACACTGTTTTTATTAACTGTATCACTTTTACTCATAGTATCCCAAAACCTTTTATTAAATTCTAATTTATTCATTCTAACAACATCAGTATTTTCAGGGTACTTACTCTTTACATTGTATCCTCTCTTTTTCCAGTTTCGGTTATGTGTTGTCCTATCATAATATTGTCTAGCCCCAAAACTACGGACATCTAGTGGGACTGTCCACCGTTTCCCGGCTGGTTCCCTCAGTCTGTTCGTTTGTAGTTGTCGTTTTGTTCACTAGTTTCAGCAAACCCCCTTCTATCTTGTTCTCTTCCCCAATACCTATTTCTATCATTCCTGTTATCTCTCCTCCATCCTCCCTCCTGTGTATTGTTTCTGAAATCATTTTCATATCTCCTATCTCCCCTATTTGGAGCATTAATTCCAGAATTTTCAAAGTCTCTCCTCCCATAATAATCCTGTTCCACCCCCCATACTGGTTGTTGCCAGAGCCAAAACTTTGGTTATTTTCTCTTTCTAAGGCCCTATCTAATCTATCTACAAATTTCAAGAACTCTTCAATTGAATCGTCTGGTCTATGGACCAATTCCCACTGCAGTCTCTCTGGTAACCTTCTTTTTAAAACATCAATTTGTGTCATAATATCAAAAGAGTTATTCAAGTGAGCAAGCTTTCTCAATTGATCTCTGCAAAATTTTTGCATTCCTCCTACTTTCCCTCTATACACTGGTCCATTTAGAAATTCTGACTTTAATCTGGCTTGTATGGATTGTGACCAAAATTTGCAAATAAATTTAGCTTCAAACTCTTCGAAAGTATTCCAAGAATCATTATTCTCATTTGCCCAGGATAGGGCCTCCCCTTCTAGAAGCCGTTTTACTAACTTAATTTTTATGTTATCTGACATTCCTACAACAAACATATCCTTACATTGGTGAATAAAGTCAATAGGGTGCAGATTTTCACCAGGAAAGCATTTCACTTGGATGTGCCCATACATTGTATTTTGACTGTAAATCGTTTGTTTGGACATCAATGCGTCCTCCAATTGTGTACATTTAGTGTGTATATTTTCTACTTTAGTATCTACATTAGTGGTATACAGGTTGTATTCTTGTTTACGGTTTTCTGATGTTTTGTCTATTCTCTGATCTAATCTTTCAACTTCAGTATGTACTCTGTTGTAGATGACAGCAATGCTGTCTGTGTTAGCTTGTATGTTTTCATTTAAACTTTCAACTTTAACTTGAAATTCTTTTCTGAAGTGTATCAACTGTTCTCTAGTGTCCTTACTGAGGGTAGTTTTAATTTCCTCACACTTCTCATTGAGATGAGTACTTAATAGATCAAAATCCAAACTTAACTTATCCAGTCTATCTGTGAGTTTCAAACTTACTTGTTCAATTGATTGTTTAAGTTGCGAGCTTATTTGAGTTGCAAACCCTGCTAGCCACTCTGTTAAGTTTAATTGTTCACCATCCCCTGGTTCAATTTTTACATTTCCTACGATCTCATCACTATCAGGTAGAGACATGTTAACTAATAATTATTTTAAATGACAACAACAACAAAATACTTTGTTATGTGTAGTTATGCTATGATGTCGTGATCGGTGTTCCTGTTGGCTTTCTTCACTTCTATTCGGTTTTATCGAAGCTGAAGTCTTGATTGATGAATTCCATTGACATAATCCAGACGTTAATCTTCCGAGCGGCATAGTCGCACAAACACACTTTATTTATTTATTTATTTTTGACATATTTTTCACTGTTGCCACACTGCACAAATAACTTTTTTGGAATGATAAGCACTTACGAAATTTATCACTGCACTATTATCATCAATACACTTAAAGATCCCGGACGAGCCCCCACTTTTGTAATGGTCGCCTGGTCGTAGATATTGCTAATTGCTATAATCGCACTATTTCATTCCCATTTACGGAGCTTGTTAGCACTTGATGTTAGGTTGGCGCCATTAAAATGCATTGTAGTAATCACTGCTGCTTGCTGGATCGCTGCTGTCTTGATGTTGATGCTGGCTCTAAATCTGGTTGTCTAGGGTTAAAAACATGAGGTCCCGTGTTTTTTATATGCTTTTGATGATAAAGAACGAGCGAAACCAACAAATATGTAAACTTCAAATATTTATTACTCTGGTGGCCATCTTAATTCCACTGTCCACCAAAGACCATGACACAACACAAAGTAATACTTCTGTTACATGTTCTTTGCATTGTTTATCCACCTCAAACAATAACACACAAACACACTTTAGCAAAGTGACATTCCGACTGCCTCCCGACCGTTCTTGCTGCTTGTATTTATAACATTGTCAAAGAACTACTAAAAAGAGATATAGTTTACAAGTCACATGTACATCTGTTATCATAATTTGTGCAGAAAAGTTATTAATTTGCATCGAGTGACATAATTTAACATGTTATTAAAATGACAGACAGATTTGTTGACTTGACAGAATAATTCTTTGTTACAAAAGGCCGTTTTTTAGAAGTTTGTCAATTGACTTCTCTAATTTACATAAATAAGTAATTAACATGAATTATTAAGAATTACATTGGTTTTCGTCTAAAATAGGATCAATTTCGTGAATACTGAGTGAAAACGCTCCTAGTGAACAAATAGGTTTCACTGGGTGATTTTTATTTAAGGAGATCCAAAATATCTAAGTTGTCCACTATTTTTCGTACTTCATATTAATTATTTAAGATGAACTTAGTGTTTTTACATGATGACATTTGCTGTATCAGTGATCAAGTGATATAAACTTTTGTGTGGGTCAGTTATTCAGTATAATTTAATGGGTTGACTGTTTATGCAGACATGTTATGCAATCATTGTTAACATACACAATAACTTTTCTATAATCATAAATACTCGTTAAACTGGTTGAATTTGGAGGGTATCGCATACTTCGGTACAGTAAAGCCTTTAATATGTTCCGTTACAACCTGAAGTCCTTTCCCGTCCCTTTCTGCCATTTGCCCGAGGGCAGTACATTCGAACTACCAATGCTCAATAGACCCCCTTCCATTTCATATTGGTCTCCTCTTGACACCAGACAAAACAGCTTCCCAAAATAGGTGAAGTGGGTTTCTGTGAAAGACAGCACCCCAGACTTGTTGGTTAGGGGGCTCAGTACAACACACTAAGTCCTCCCTTATCCCCATCCACCCTGTACAGGACACCCAGATGTACCATTGACATACCACTTGCAGTCAGGTGGGTGAGTATTGACAGATCCTGTACTTTTAGCAGGATCCATGGAAGAGGAATGTATTACAAGGCAGTGAGCAAACTCCTATAAAGTAAACCTGTTGACTATTTTTTAATCTGTTGAGCTATAAAGTTGCCAATACCCTATAGTAATTGAAGCAAGTACACAAAACAAGATTTCTATAAAGGCAGTGCAAAAACTGTGGTGAAAATTACTAGTTCCCTAAAACATTTTGAGGTTGATAATAGGTGTTAGCAAACTCAAAAACAGGGTTAATTTATGATAAATAGATATTATATAGGTCTACTCCTCCTTAATGGAAAACTAGCTATAGCACAATATTTTAGAATATCTGCTACAGTAACTAAATAACAAACACCTATTTATTACAAATTGCTCATAGATTACGGAAAGGACAACAGTACCTTCTGAAAATTCTCAAAAATGCATATTTATTTGCACTGATAATATACTGAATATCAGGGGTAGTGTATTCTTTGGCAGAACTGTGTACCACAAATGCTGATTTACTTTTAAATAAGTTATGCATGTAAAACACTCATACTGGTAATTTATGAAAATATAGTTCTGTAAGCATCCAAAAATCCTCAAAAATAATGAATTACCTCTTTTCATGTTCACTAGTTTGCCCTTTCAACCTGTCCTTTAATTTGTCAAACTGCCCTTCTACCTTTTCCTCCTTTCCATGGATCTCCTCAGAACTTGTATTAATTCCAGTTTCCATTTTCATCAGTTTTTTTGTCATTTCCTCATGTACTTCCTTCCTCACTTCAGTAGTTTTGTTACCAATCTCATTCTTAAGGTTTTCTAAGCTCTTCCTTCATTACTTTTTTTGACTGTTTAGTGACCATATCCTACCTTTCATTAGTTTCTTCAATCTTCTTGACTATGTTTTTGCTAAAATTGTCTGTCTTCTTATTGGCTCTGAGCACTATGGGACTTAACTTCTGACATCATCAGCCCCCTAGAACTTAGAACTACTTAAACCTAACTAACCTAAGGACATCACACACATCCATGCCCGAGGCAGGATTCGAACCTGCGACCGTAGTGGTCGCACAGTTCCAGACTGTAGCACCTAGAACCGCTCGGCCACTCCGGCCAGCAGTCTTCTTATTGATGCTCTCAAATTCTCTAAGTAGCTGCTGTATTTCTGTATGACAGTCCTGTGTTTTCTTACAAAGCTGCTGATGCAGCATTTGCATCATAAATGCCATTACCTCTGTAGGTAGCTCCCCTCTTCTAGGTCTTACTTTATCCACATGTACACAGTCTACTTCAGGGTTCCACTATTTCCATATTTTAATAAGTTTCTTTTCCTCTTTCTTTTAACTCTGTTGTGCTTCCATCTTCAGAGTCTCTATTAATCATCCTTTCTTACAATTTTTGTTCTGTTGTCCTTCCTGGATGCTCCACTTTCTCAACCATTACATTCTCTGCCTTTGTCACACTAGCTCTCTTATTTCATCCATTATTCACTATGACCATCACTGACATATCATTTCCCTCCAACTGATCTTTCACAGATTTCAAATTACTGTCATAAATTCACTCAAACTGCTTTTCAGTCACTAATAATTAAACCACTTTTATGTTATTATTATTATTATTATTATTATTATTATTATTATTAGCATCATCAATATCATTATTCTTAAGTCAGATTCAGATTGTGGACTAACAGATACTAAATGTCAAACCATGCGATACTATCAAAAATGAACATCTTTTCATTCTTTCAGTTAACTATAGAAGTCTACATCTACATCTACGTGACTACTCTGCAATTCACATTTAAGTGCTTGGCAGAGGGTTCATCGAACCACAATCATACTATCTCTCTACCATTCCACTCCCGAACAGCGCGCGGGAAAAACAAACACCTAAACCTTTCTGTTCATGCTCTGATTCCTCTAATTTTATTTTGATGATCATTCCTACCTATGTATATGCATATTTGATGATCATTCCTACCTATGTATATTTTCGCATTCGGAAGAGAAAGTTGGTTACTGAAATTTCGTAAATAGATCTCGCTGAGACAAAATACGTCTTTGCTTTAATGACTTCCATCCCAACTCGTGTATCATATCTACCACACTCTCTCCCCTATTACGAGATAATACAAAACAAGCTGCCCTTTTTTGCACCCTTTCGATGTCCTCTGTCAATCCCACCTGGTAAGGATCCCACAACGCGCAGCAATATTCCAACAGAGGACGAACGAGTGTAGTGTAAGCTGTCTCTTTAGTGGACTTGTTGCATCTTCTAAGTGTCCTGCCAATGAAACACAATCTTTGGCTCACCTTCCCCACAATATTATCTATGTGGTCTTTCCAACTGAAGTTGTTCGTAATTTTAACACCCAGGTACTTAATTGAATTGACAGCCTTGAAAACTGCACTATTTATTGAGTATCGAATTCCAACGGATTTCTTTTGGAACTCATGTGGATCACCTCACACTTTTCGTTATTTAGCGTCAACTGCCACCTGCCACCTGCCACACCATACAGCAGTCTTTTCTAAATCACTTTGCAACTGATACTGGTCTTCGGATGACCTTACTAGACGGTAAATTACAGCATCATCTGCGAACAACCTAAGAGAACTGCTCAGATTGTCACCCAGGTCATTTATATAGATCAGGAACAGCAGAGGTCCCAGGACGCTTCCCTGGGGAACACCTGATATCACTTCTATTTTACTCTATGATTTGCCGTCTATTACTACGAACTGCAACCTTCCTGACAGGAAATCACAAATCCAGTCGCACAACTGAGATGATACCCCATAGGCTCACAGCTTGATTAGAAGTCGCTTGTGAGGAATGGTGTCAAAAGCTTTCTGGAAATCTAGAAATACGGAATCAACCTGAGATCCCCTGTCGATAGCGGCCATTACTTCGTGCGAATAAAGAGCTAGCTGCATTGCACAAGAAGGATGTTTTCTGAAACCATGCTGATTACGTATCAATAGATCGTTCCCCTCGAGGTGAGTCATTATGTTTGAATACAGTATATGCTCCAGAACCCTACTGCAAACCGACGTCAATGATATAGGTCTGTAGTTCGATGGATTAATCCTACTACCCTTCTTAAACACTGGTGCGACCTGCGCAATTTTCCAATCTGTAGGTACAGATCTATCTATATGTTTGCTAAGTAGGGAGCTATTGTTTCAGCGTAATCTGAAAGGAACCTAATCGGTATACAATCTGGACCTGAAGACTTGCCTGTATCAAGCGATTTGAGTTGCTTCGCAACCCCTAAGGTATCTACTTCTAAGAAACTCATGCTAGCAGCTGTTCATGTTTCAAATTCTGGAATATTCCATTCATCTTCCCTGGTGAAGGAATTTCTGAAAACTGCATTCAATAACTCCGCTTTAGCAGCACAGTCGTCGGTAACAGTACCATCGGCACTGCGCAGCGAAGGTATTAGCTGCATCTTGCCGCTTGTGTACTCTACATATGACCAGAATTTCTTCGGATTTTCTACCAAATTTCAAGACAATGTTTCGTTGTGGAATCTATTAAAGGCATCTCGCATTGAAATCCGTGCCAAATTTCGCGCATCTGTAAATTTTAGCCAATCTTCGGGATTTTGCGTTCTTCTGAACTTCGCATGCTTTTTCCATTGCCTCTGCAACAACGTTCAGACCTGTTTTGTGTAGCCGGCCGATGTGGCCGTGTGGTTCTAGGCCCATCAGTCTGGAACCGCATGACTGCTACGGTCGCAGGTTCGAATCCTGCCTCGGGCATGGATGTGTATGACGTCCTTAGGTTAGTTAGGTTTAAGTAGTTCTAAGTTCTAGGGGACTGATGACCACAGATGTTGAGTCCCATAGTGCTCAGAGCCATTTTTTGTTTTGTGTACCATGGGGGATCAGTTCCATCTCTTACCAATTTATGAGGTATGAATCTCTCAAATGCTGTTGCTACTGTATCTTTGAATTTGAGCCACATCTCGTCTACATTTGCATAGTCTGTTCGGAAGGAATGGAGATTGTCTCTTAGGAAGGCTTCTAGTGACACTTTATCCGCTTTTTTAAATAAAATTATTTTGCGTTTGTTTCTGGTAGATTTGGAAAAAATGGTATTGAGCCTAGCTACAATGACCTTGTGATCACTAATCCCTGTATCAGTCATGATGCTCTCTATTAGCTCTGGATTGTTTGTGGCTAAGAGGTCTAGTGTGTTTTCGCAACCATTTACAATTTGCATGGGTTCATGGACTAACTGCTCGAAATAATTTTCGGAGAAAGCATTTAGGACAATCTCGGAAGATGTTTTCTGCCTACCACCAGTTTTGAACAAGTATTTTTGCCAACATATCGAGGGAAGGTTGAAGTCCCCACCAACTATAACCGTATGAGTGGGGTATTTATTTGTTACGAGACTCAAATTTTCTCTGAACTGTTCAGCAGCTATATCATCGGAGTCTGGGGGTCAGTAGAAGGAGCCAATTATTAACTTAGTTCGGCTGTTAAGTATAACCTCCACCCATACCAATTTGCACGGAGTATCTACTTTGACTTCACTACAAGATAAACCACTACTGACAGACACAAGCACTCCACCACCAATTCTGTCTACTCTCTCTTTCCTGATCACCGTCTGAGACTTCGTAAAAATTTCTGCAGAACTTATTTCAGGCCTTAGCCAGCTTTCTGTACCTATAACGATTTCAGCTTCTGTGCTTTCTATTAGCACTTGTAGCTCAGGGACTTTCCCAGCACAACTACAACAATTTACAACTATAATTCCGACTGTTCCTTGATCCAAGCACGTCCTGTATTTGCCATGCACCCTTTGAGATTGCAGCCCACCCCGTACTTTCCCAAGGCCTTCTAACCTAAGAAACTGCCCAGTCCATGCCACACAGACTCCACTACCCGTGTAGCCGCCAGCTGAGTGTAGTGAACTCCTGACCTATTCAGCGGAACCCGAAACCCCACCACCCTATGGCGCAAGCCAAGGAATCTGCAGCCAAAATGGTCGCAAAACCATCAGAGCCTCTGATTCAGACCCTCCACCAGGCTCTGCACCAAAGGTCCGCAGTCGGTTCTGTCAACGATGCTGCAGATGGTGAGCTCTGCCTTCATCTCGTAAGCTAGACCGGCAGCCTTCACCAAATCACATAGCCGCTGGAATCCAGAGGGAATTTCCTCAGATGCAAAGCGACACACGTCATTAGTGCCGACATGTGCCACCACCTGCAGCTGGCTGCACCCTGTGTCCTTCATGGCATCTGGGAGGACCCTTTCCACATCAGGAATGACTCCACCCGGAATGCACACAGAGCGCACACTGGATTTCTTCCCCTCCTTAGCCGCCATATCCCTATTATGCGCCTAACATTGGATCTCCCAACTACCAATAAGCCCACCCTCTGCTATTGCCCGGACCTTGAAGGCTGAGAATCATCCTCTGAAACAGGGCAGGCAGCTGCATCTGGCTCAGCCAAAGGCAGTGCCTGAAACCTGCTTGTCAGATGCACCGGGGAGGCTTTCTGATCAGCCTCCAGGGACATCTTTTGCTGCCTGCCACGCCTTGGAACGACCTCACAATCAACCACAGGTGAGGGCTCAGCCCCACTGCAGACAGCAACTGGGGCAACCACAGCGGCAGACTGATCTGGGGACAGACAGGACGAGGTTGACATCTCCATGATACCCAAGCCCGGCTCCCCACAGTGGTGCCCATTGGCAACAGCCTCAAGCTGCGTGACCAAAGTCAGCGCCGCTTGCAGCTGTGAGCAAAGGGATGCCAACTCAGCCCTCATCTGAACACAGCAATCACAGTCCCTGTCCATTCTAATCGATGTTGAACGACAGTTACTGAAACACGAGTCCATGCCTAGATAACACTAGGGAAACACGCAAAGAATGCATGAACTAACCTGTACAAATGCCTAACGACTGCACTACAATCTGACTGATTTTACGATTACAGTAACTAAAACTCGAAATTACACCTCCTATATGAAACTCACACACAATTTAAGTAAGAATCTACGAAGTAAACACTAATGCATGATGCTACAACTCTCAAATACCATAGTACACCCGAAATTTATGAATTAAACAATGCAAGTACCCAAAAACATGCAAAGAAATTAAGAATGGAACTATGTAACAAATAAGTAAGCTAGTGGTATGCGACTTGCTGCTGGCATCTGCTTATCCAACTGTGGCAGGGAGCACACTGGCTGTGACCAACCAACACTGGCCGTTCAAAACAAAAACAGAAGACAAAAACAGAATACAGATGACTACGCGAATTTACAGTGTTCCTATGTTGCTTTAATTTTTCAGAAACTTGATAGCATGGTTTTTGTAACTGTTAAAATTTTGAAGTAATTGCCAAGCATTTTACTTTAACTAACAGTTAAAAACAAGTTCAAAAGTTATCCAAAATTTACTCATTATAATTCAAGCAAATATACTGCATTATTAACACCCCTCACAGCTACCAGACTCTTCCCATGTTCCTGTATGCTTTACTTTCTTTTACAGTTACCAGTTTCTTTGCAAAAGAGCTAAGTTAAATAAATACTCTGCTAGTTAAAGTAAAATGCTTGTCAATTACTTCAAAATTTTAACAGTTACAAAATCCATGCTATCAAGTTTCTGAAAAATTAAAGCAACATAGGAACACTTCTATAGTTAATTTCTTCAAGACTGTAGTTTTCTTTATGAGCATAAACACCAAAATTAAGGGAACTTCTGATGGTCATCAACGCTAAATTTCCATCTATGTGATTTTGTTACTTTACATCTGTAATTATGTTGACAACATTTAATATTCAAAAGCTAATGGTACTTCAAATTCACTTCCTTCAAAAAACAAAGTGAAATAGCCAATCACTTTAGTTTGTTATCTAGTGCAGCCCTTCAGTGACAAAAATGGAAGTTTTCCATTTGTGACTTATAAATGTCTTATTCTGTTTCAAACATCTTGTCTTTGCTGTATTACTGAAGGTAATAAAAGTCAACCATGATGGGAACTTTTAGTGTTTTGAGTAATGTTTAATTTTATTGGTGAAATAATGGTTCAGAACATTTAAGTGTATAACATCTTTTACTATTTTAACCAGAGAAATAAAATGTTATAGTCATTACCTTCAAATGTTACAAAAATAATACATTTAAAAAATATGAGTACATTTTGTAGTAGAGGGGCCCAAAATTCAGGAGCATTACGAGCCCTACAACACCAAGCACTGAGGGGACATGTCATGGGATATCTCTTAATATCATATTGGACCTCCTTTTGCCCAGTGTAGTGCAACAGTTTGATGTGGCATGGACTGAACAAATGGTTGGCAGTCACCTGCAGAAATATTTAGCCTTGCTGCCTCTATAGCCATCCATAATTGTGAGATCGTTGCCGGTGCAGGATATTGTGTACAAACTGATCTCAGTTATGCCCCATAATTGTTTGATGGGATTCGTGTCAAATGATCTGGGTGGCCAAATTATTTGCTTGAATTGTCTGGAACATTATTCAAACCAATCAAGAAAATGACACTAGCTTTATGGGGCCTGCACCACTCATCTGACCAAGCCATGTTTTTCCAGTCGTCTATCATCTAACTGATACGGTCACGAGCTAGGTGAGGCACTGCATGTGATATCATGCTGTTAGCAAAGGCACTTGCATTGATCATCTGTTGCCATAGCCTTAGTGCCAAATTTCACTACACTGTCCTAACAGACATGTTTGTTGTAGGTCCCACATTGATTTCTGCAGTTATTTCATGCAGTGTTAATTGTCTGTTAGCACTGACAACTCTACGCAAATGTCACTGCTCTCAGTCATTAAGTGAAGGCCATTGGTCACTGCATTGTCAGTGGTGAGAGGTAATGCCTGAAATTTAGTATTCTCAGCACACTCCTGTGGATTTCAGAATACTGAATTTGCTAATGATTTCCAAAACAGAACATTCCATGCTTCTACTGCCAACAACTGTTCTGGATTCAAAGTCTGTTAATCCCCATCATGCAGCCAAAATTATGTTGGAAATCTTTTCACATGAATTACCTAAGTACAAATTACAGCTCCACCTATGCACTACCCTTTCATAACTTGTGTATGTGATAATATCGTCATTTGTATATGTGCTTGCATGTGGCATATATAAGGAGTAACAGTCTAAGCCGGCTTCAGTCGGCTTCAGTCGGCGTGCAGCAGCGCGTACAGCAGCATCATACTATTATTTGAGATGCCACCATATAGAAGAAGATATAGACGTTCCCGTCTAACTGTTTATAAGGCCTTAGAAGATCTTGAGGTCAAAGTTGCTAACAAAGGAGCACAAGTTATTTTGCAAGGTCCATCTGTGTTTTGTGGGTGCATTATTAATTTTACACTTACCCAATTAGATGCACATCAAGCTGGCAATGGTTGGATTACAGTTGCTGTTGTTCGTTATAATGGCAATACAGTGAATAAAGTTACTGGTTTGGAAGCATTTAATGCAAGAGATGTTATAGCTTATCGGACTTTTCATGTTGGAGAAGTTTTTAATAGAGACTTGGGCGTCTCCTACTTCATATCTAACCAGGCATTTTCGTTCAGAACAAGAAATCATCGTAAAATAAGTGAACAGGAGAGTGTATGTCTGTGGATGAAAGGTGCTGGAAGATGTGCTAAAGTACAAGTCACTGGAGATGTAACACATTATTATAGAAATTAAAATAAAAATTCTCTTATCCTTTCCCTTAATCCTGTCCCACATTGATTTCTGCAGTTATTTCATGCAGTGTTAATTGTCTGTTAGCACTGACAACTCTACGCAAATGTCACTGCTCTCAGTCATTAAGTGAAGGCCATTGGTCACTGCATTGTCAGTGGTGAGAGGTAATGCCTGAAATTTAGTATTCTCAGCACACTCCTGTGGATTTCAGAATACTGAATTTGCTAATGATTTCCAAAACAGAACATTCCATGCTTCTACTGCCAACAACTGTTCTGGATTCAAAGTCTGTTAATCCCCATCATGCAGCCAAAATTATGTTGGAAATCTTTTCACATGAATTACCTAAGTACAAATTACAGCTCCACCTATGCACTACCCTTTCATAACTTGTGTATGTGATAATATCGTCATTTGTATATGTGCATATCAATATCTTATAATATTTGTCACCTCCATGTAAACTGGCAATGATAAATGTTTAGTTTGAAGTATCAGATGGAACTAGAAGGTATCTGCATCATTATAATTTCTGCCAATCATGATTTATAATAGATATTCACATAATGGATACAGGGAATTTTGTATTGTGCTGTTTAAATGACATTGAAACTGCTAATTCAATATATAGATTTACTGAATAAATAAAGTTCAAAACATAAAAGTCAAAAGTACCACAGGCTAAATACTTATGTGAATATTTGCTTCTTTCTCCAGTTCCTGCAAGATTTTCCACATCTCTTCAGAATGTGACTGTTGCTAAAGGTGGGACAGCTGCAATTGATTGTGTGGCAAGAGGTGACAAGCCGATAACAGTAAAATGGTTTCATGGTGGGGATCTGTTTGAGGCACATAACCATCCAAGGGCTGATGTCAGTGAAGAAAGCTTGGAGTTCGGTATCCACTCAAGAATAACACTGAAAAATGTTCTTCGAAATGATACTTCAGCATTCTTGTGTCATGCAGATAACCAATATGGGAATGATCAATCAGAGATCTGGGTCATTGTTCAAGAAGTTCCTGAGCCACCTGGAAATCTTCATGTACTCAACTTTAGTAGCAGAGCTGTAAATCTCACATGGGAGCAACCTTACAGTGGCAACAGTCAAATCACTGTATATACTATTCAGCATAAGCACAAATTAGGTAAGTTTTTGGTTGGATCAAGAGACTGATTATGCTGCAAAAACATGTACAGAAAATTACCTACAGATGTTATAGGACTTGTCAAAACAATTCCACTAGAGGTTTCAGTGAAATTCTGGATAGACTAATGTTGTAGGCACATAAATAAACACATCTGTGATGAACATTTTGGCCCTCACTTAAACATTGCCGTAATGTTTTATAGCCACCCAGAAACCATATCACCACATATCTTACAAAAAAGTTCAAAAAATTTGTAATATTAATTAAAAGTTTAGTAAGGATTGGTTCACTTTATTTGTCCATCAGCAGACAAAAATAAGTACAACAAAATAGACAAGAATTTCGTAACAATATCATTATCAGTGTGTCATCCAAAATTTATGTTGAAATTTATTAACTACTGTATCTTAGTAACATTTTTGGATTAGAGCATATTACAGACTTCTTGCTCATATGAAGCTGTCTATAAGGACTTAGTAGACTCAATTATACTTATGTGATATAATCCTTGTTAGCCTCGGATTTAATGTTGTGTTTGCAACATTCAGTAAAAAGTGCTTATTGCCAGATATGCCAGTGACAAAAACAATGGACCTGTTGCAGAGAAATTTTTTCTCGTGGTGTTCTTGATCTGATGAAAGACTATTCAGTCAACATAGTTTTAAGCTTCTGGTCAAAGATTAGGAATGATTGGTCTAGATGCCAAGAAGTTCAGTTAATCATTGGAAGTGGAATTATCCATAATGGTTACTAATAGCCTCACTGTTGGACCTTTTAATCATAAAACTAACCAACTAACCTGACACTATTGTCATGGGAGCTTCCAAAAGTAATCTTCTGTGCTGTTATAATCTTAATGTGTTGGTATACACTTTCACATCTTATCATATTTGAGTTTCCTTTTGAACGCACAGCTACATATAAACTGCTTGTACTCAAGCTTGTCAAAAATGAATGGAATGGCACCATTATATCACTTGAACAATATATTCCAACAGCAGTCTAATAATCCTGGTTGCCAATTCATTAGTTCTACAGTTGTACAGAAACAATACCTTCTTTGATTAATCACATCAGAGCATATTAATACCACAGGAACTTTGGCTTACATCTCATTATTATATCTAAAAATTATTTTCCACACTGCTCCACATCTGGCACTTCTGTGAATAATTTAATAAAATTATCATGTTCATACAGAAGTAGGAAATGCTGGTAGAATATAAAGATATAAACGAATAAACATAGTCGCCCATTGATTATTGGATACAGTGAATGGTTGGTACATGCAAAAACAAGAACTATAAAATGGTTTCCTGTGTTACCCAAATTTCTAATGATACGTAGTAAATGTTTTCCTTAAATGCAGCAGTGATTAGAATAAACTTCTTCATAGTAAACACACAAACACACACACACACACACACACACACACACACACACACACAGACAGAGAGAGAGAGATTGTCCTTGTGATCTTGTGATCCACTTGAGCCCTATTGTGCTTATAAATTGGCAATATGTTTCAGAGTACCACTCTGTGACAATGAAGCTGTTTGTGGCTGTGAATTCTGAAAGAGAACACAAATGATACATTGTGCTACTATGTTCCAGATCTCGTTTTTATGCCTATACACCACTCAAAAACTCAACTCTGAAAAGAGTAGCATTTTTGTTCTGCTCTAATAACATTTGTAATTCTTTGTCTTGGTCAAGTTTTTCCACATTTTGCAGTATTTTCACTTCTGTTTATTGTATTCTTCCTTTCCTATGACAAGTTGCTAATTATGAGCCAGATGTTTTTTAATGTCGTTAAAAATTGTGTGGGATACAATGAAGTTTTAATTGTTGAGACTGACAGCTACCTATTAAATAAAAAATAAATAAAAAAGGTTAATCTAAATTAAAGTATTAGTTGAGTTTTCATGCTAAAATTTTGCTGATGATATTCATGCTGTATCTTTAGTTAATACATATACATTTCCTGTGATAAGAATTATTTTAAGTGCAATTTGATGATAAAGAAACTATTGAGTAACAGAAACAAAGGATGATCATCCATATAGCCCTGATACGTCATATAACATCCAAAGTACATCTGAAAAGTTTTGTGAACAGTCTTTTAATAAGAAAGAAAACAAGAGTTACAAAGAAAAGACCTTTACTTGCCTTCAAAGTAATCACCATTAGTCACAACACACTTCTGATATTGGTTGTAAAGCTGTTGGAAACTGTCAGCAAACACTTCTTGTTGATTCACTCAAAGCACCGTGGTCACATGTTGCTGGATGTCTGCAATGTCTGCAAATGTTCATGAACAATACTGCTTACACTGTGTTTGCATATCTTCAACTCTTCTGGTCTCATTCTAAAAGGCACCTGCTGATCATCACACTCATCCATTGTTGTCTGGGATTGTACATATTGACCTGAATACGGATATTCCTCAACATCATCATTTCCACCTCTAAAGCATTCAAACCACTGAGACATACACTTTCTTCTCACTGCTTCAACACTATACACTTGCACTAGCATTCTAAGAGTGTCTGCCACTGTTTTCTGTAATTTAAAGCAAAACTTCATGTTAATGCATTATGCAATTTTGCAATGACCCTAGTGTGATGGATGGTCAGGCTGTCTTTGACTACGAGAGCAGAACAGATGAAGATAAGCAAAGACAGTGCAAGCACTGTAGTTCATGAACACTTGAAGCCATTGGTGTTTTGATGTTAGCACACTTATTTCTGTTCTCTTGGAAAAGTATGGCTATCTTGTGCAGAGTATTCATTTGTAAATAACTTAATTGTTTTATCTGGCTTCATAGTGTGACAGCTTTTATTCATCCAACAATTACTTCATGTTGTTGTTGTTGTTATGGTCTTCAGTCCAGAGACTGGTTTGATGCAGCTCTCCATGCTACCCTATCTTGTGCAAGCTTCTTCATCTCTGAGTAACTACCACAACCTACTTCCTCCTGAATCTGCTTAGTGTATTCATCCCTTGGTCTCCCTCTACAATTATTACCCTCCACATTTCCCTCCAGTAATAAATTAGTGATGGCTTGATGCCTCAGAACATGTACTACAAACCAATCCCTTCTTCTAGTCAAGTTGTGCCACAAATTCCTCTTCTCCCCAATTCTATTCAGTATCTCCTCATTAGTTATGTGATCTACCCATATAATCTTTAGCATTCTTCTGTACCACCACATTTTGAAAGTTTCTATTCTCTTCTTGTCTAAACTATGTATCATCCATATTTCATTTCCATACATGGCTACATTCTGTACAAATACGTTCAGAAATGACTTCCTGACGCTTAAATCTATACTCAATGTTAACAAATATCTCTTCCTCAGAAATGCTCTCCTTGTTATTGCCAGTCTACATTTTATATCCTCTCTACTTCAACCATCATCAGTTATTTTGCTCCCCAAATAACAAAACTCATCTACTACTTTAAGCTTCTCATTCCCTAACCTAATTCCCTCAGTGTCACCTGATTGAATTAGACTACATTCCATTATCCTCATTTTGCTTTTTTTATGTTCATCTTACATCCTCCTTTCAAGGCACTGTCTTATTACATTCAGCTGCTCTTCCTGGACCGTTGCTGTCTCTGATAGAATTACAATGTCATCAGCAAACCTCAAAGTTTGTATTTCTTCTCCATGGATTTTAATTCCTGCTGCAGATTTTTCTGTTGTTTCCTTTACTGTGTGCTCAATATACAGATTGAATAACATAAGCAATAGGCTACAAATATGTCTCACTCCCTTCTCAACCACTGCTTCCATTTCATGCCCTTCGACTCTTATGACTGCCATCTGCTTTCTGTACAAATTGTAAATAGCAGTTCGCTCCCTGTATTTGACTCGTGTCACCTTCAGAATCTGAGAAAGAGTATTCCAATCAACATAGTCAAAAGCTTTTTGTAAGTCTACAAGTGCTAGAAAAGTAGGTTTGCCTTTCCTTAATCTATCTTCTAAGATAAGTCATAGGGTCAGTGTTACCTTGCATGTTCCAACATTTCTCTGGAATCCAAACTGATCTGCCATGAGGTCAGCTTTTATCAGTTTTGCCATTTGTCTGTACAGAATTCATGTTAGTATTTTGCAGCCGCAACTTATTAAACTGATAGTTCACTAATTTTCACACCTGTCAACACCTGTTTTCTTTGGGATTGGAATTATTATGTTCTTCTTGAAGTCTGGCGGCATTTTGCCTGTCACATACATCTTGATCACCAGATGGTAGAGTTTTAAGGTTCATAAATTTCAAGTTCTACAAAATTGATTTTTTGACTTGTACTAGGCACTGTCACTGACCACATTTTACAAACACTTGCTAAATTCCATGTTGTTATTATTTCTTACTTGACAGTCGGGTTTAAAGCCCCAAGTTTTACTTTGATTAAGTTTTCAATGTAATAAAGCATCCAAAGATAGAGCAAAAATATAATTAAGGATCAAGGAAGTCAAAGGCAGCAAGTGCTATATGTACAGCAAATAGTCAGTAAATGCAACATAATGCTAAAGATTTGGCATGGCAGATACAAAATGCAGTAGAAACAACATAACATCAATAGATTAAATTTACTCTGTAACAGAAAATATCTTTATTATTGACTGTTTGGTAATAATTTTGCACTGCTGACAATATTTCAGATCTATACATGAAGCACATTGAATATAAAGAATCCAATGAGTATGTCACTATGCAAAATTCCTGAAGGATTTGTGTCTATGTTTGCATGTGAAAGAGGGAGAGAGAGAGAGAGGGAGAGAGAGAGGGAGAGAGAGAGAGAGAGAGAGAGAGAGAGAGAGAGAGAGAGAGGGAGGGAGGGAAAGAGAGAGAGAGAGAGAGAGAGAGAGAGAGAGAGAGCACATCCATATGGCCAATACTATCTCTTTAATGAGAGAAGGATATGATGAAATCCCAAAAGCAGAACTGCTTTGGAGGTTATCACAGTAAGTTAGGGTGTTAAAAGTCCTCTGAAAGGCTAATATGCTCATTTTGTTAATAACATCCTTTTCAGACATAATCATTGGTTTTCTTGTGTAGTGGCATGGGAGAAGAATGTTTCTCAGATGACTGTTCCGGGTGATCAGACTTTTGCGAGTATCACTGGACTGCAGCCAGCTAATAGCTACCATTTTAGAGTTACAGCAAGAAACAGTCTTGGATCTTCAAATGCTAGTGATACAATCACAGTAACCACTGCAGAAGAAGCTCCTGGAGAAGCACCACAAGAAATAAGAGTCAGAGCTGTCAGCTCAGAAAGTCTTCATGTAAGCTGGAAGGTAAATTTCCTGTTACTCAAGTGTGTTAAAGACAAATATGATAAGCAAAACAACTAGATTCCATTATCAGGCACAGTCCCATGAATAATAAAGCAATTGTAATGGATATAAATTTTCCAAAACTAGTTATGAAGTGAATAAATTAACCTACAGTAGCGGAGGATGACAATATTTTTATATCTGATGCAAACTGTAATTCGATGTCCTCTTTTAATGTCTATAGCTATTACTCTGTAACCAAGTATATGCCACTTGTTTATTCTAAATACTTCTGGATTAAAGAAGACCATTCACTGAAAAGGAGAAGCCCTGAGTCATGGATAGGTATATACAAAAGGAAACTTTCTACCTTTCACAATAAGCCTTTAAAGTCTTTTTTGAGCTGGTGTCAAGCGCGCGCACACACACACACACACACACACACACACACACACACACACACACACACACACACACACACGTGGGTACATATGTGTGCCAGTGGACACACAGTGCAAGTGCTCCATTTCACCAGGTGGACTAGATTGTATCGGTTGTGGGGAGACAGAAAGAGGAGGCAGCCAGTTTTCCAGGTAGGAATGCAGAAGAGAGGGGTGGTAGGTGTGTGGGCTAGGCATGCAATGCACGGTTGCCAGAGCCAGTGTGGGAAAGTGAAGTGGGGATGCGAAATGGGAAGGGGCAGGGGGTGACAGGATGGAGAAAGGAGAAACTGTTGGGTGGGGTGTGTGAGGACAGTAGGTTACCAAGCTCCGCCACAAGGAAAATTACAGGAAAAGAGGATGTGTTGCAAGGATAGCTCCCATCTGCATAGTTCACAGAAGCAGGTATATGAGGGAAGGATCCAGATGTCTCGTGTTGTAAAGCAGCCATTATAATCAAGCACATTATGCTCAGCTGCATGTTGTGCAACTAGGTGGTCAACTCTGCTCTTGGCAACAGGTTGGTGGTGGCCATTCCTCAAAAATGGTTCAAATGGCTCTTAGCACTATGCGACTTAACTTCTGAGGTCATCAGTCGCCTAGAACTTAGAACTAATTAAACCTAACTAACCTAAGGACATCACACACATCCATGCCCAAGGCAGGATTTGAACCTGCGACTGTAGCAGTCGCTCGGTTCCAGACTGTAGCACCTAGAACCGCACGGCCACTCCGGCCGGCGGCCATTCATCCTGTGGACAGCAGTTGGTAGTCATACTGACACAGAAAGCTGTGCAATGTTTGCAGCAGATTTGGTTTATGACATGGTTGCTTTCACAGGTGGCCGGGCCTCTCATGGGGTATGATAAGCCTGTGACAGGACTGGAGTATGAATCATTGGGTAGGTGGATTGGGCAGGTGTTGCACCTTGGTTTACCAGAGGGATATGATACCTGTGGCAAGAGGTTGGGAGAGGGAGTGACATAGTGATGGACTAGGATGTTGTGCAGGTTGGGTGGGTGACAAGGCACCACTTTAGGAGGGAAGGACGTGATGAGAGGTAATGAAAGCTCAGAGGAAGGATATGATTTGGCTGTTCCAGTCCAGGGTGATGTTGGGTGACATATGTTACTGGTTAGTAGGTTTAATGTGGATAGAGTTGTGAATGAAACCATCAGAGAGGTGGAGGTCAACATCCTGGAAGGTGGCACATTGGCTTGAGGAGGACCAGGTGAAGTGTATGGGAGAGAAGATGTTGAGGTTATGAAGGAACGAGGATAGGAGGTCTTGGCCCACAGTCAAGATCATGAAGATCATGGAGCAGGTTATGGGTTTGGTGTTTTGGGAGGCTTTCTTACATCATTTGTTTATTCCTTCAAGCAAATGGGCTGAGATAATATTCATTAGTTCTTAACTTTCTTGTACAGGGTGGCACTTGAAAAAGTAGCCCCAAATACATAATGCTTACCAGTTATACACAAATTGTTGCCTGCCACCGTCAGGTATAACAACAAATGGAAACATATGTAATAACTAGATAATAAAGAAACAACAATACAAAATGAAGTTTAACAGCTTTGAAGCAATAGTTGACAACTGGCAGGCAACAATGAGCAGTCCAGGCCAGCTTTTCATGGACCACTTGTAAAAGCAAAATTGCTACTCACCGTATAGCGAAGATGCTGAGTCACAGAGAGGCACAACAAAAAGACTGTCACAAATATAGCTTGTGGCCATTAAGGCATGTGTCAACAATAGACTTAGACACACGCACGCGCGCACACACACACACACACACACACACACACACTCACACACACACACACACACACACACACACACGCAAATGCAAGTGCACACACATGACAGCAGTCTCAGGCAACTGAAACCACACCACACAGTGAGCAGCAGCACCAGTTCATGATGGGAGTGGCAGCTGGGTGGGAGTAAGGAGGAGACTGGGGTGGTGAGGGAGGGAAGGGTAGTATGGTGGGGGTGGTGGACAGTGAAATGCTGCAGATTAGACACAGGGCAGTGGGGGGGGAGGGAGGGGGGGAGTGAAGGAAAAGGAGAGAAGTAGAAAGACGGGATGTGATGGAAGAATGACAGCTGTGTAATGTTGGAATGGGAAGAGGAAAGATGCTGGATGGATGAGGACAATGACTAGTGAAGGTTGAGGCCAGGATGGTTATGGGAATGTAGGATGTATTGCAGGGAAAGTTCCCACCTGCACAATTCAGAAACGCTGGTGTTGGTGGGAGAGATCCATATGGCACAGGCTGTGAAGCAGTCATTGAAATGAAAGATGTCATGTTTGGCAGTGTGTTCAGCAACAGGGTGGTCCACTTGTTTCTGGCCACAGTTTGTCAGTGGCCATTCATGTGGATAGACAGCTTGTTGGTTGTCATGCACACATAGAATGCTGCACATTGGTTGAGCTTAGCTTGTAGGTTACATGACTGGTTTCACAGGTAGCCCTGCCTTGGTGATGTTTGTGACTGGACTGGAGTAGGTAGTGGTGGGAGGATGTTTGCATCTAGGTCTATTACAGGGTATGATCTATGAGGTAAGGGGGTGGGAGCAGGGGTTGTGGAAGGATGGACAAGCATATTGTGTAGGTTTGGTGGATGGTGGAATACCACTGTGGGAGGGGTGGGAAGGATAGTGGGCAGGACATTTATCACTTCAGGGCATGATGAAAGGTAGTCAAAACCCTGGCAGAGAACATAATTCAGTTGTCCAGTCCTGGGTGGTACTGAGTTATGAAGGGAAAGCTCCTCTGTGGCTGGATGGTGGGACTTTAGGAGGTGGTGGGAGACTGGAAAGATAAGGCATGGGAGATATGTTTCTGTGCAAGGTTGGGAGAATAATTATGGTCTTTGTAGGCTTCAGTGAGACCTTTGGTATATTTCAAGAGGAACCAGTCATCACTGCAGATGTGATGACCATGGGTGGCTAGACTGTATGGAAGGGACTTCTTGGTACGGAACAGCTGTTGAACTGGATGTATTGCTGGTCGTTAGTAGGTTTGATATGGACAGACCACCACCTACTCCAGTCTGGTCACCAACATCACTTATCCCATCAAAGGCAGGGTTACCTGTGAAACCAGTCATGTGATCTACAAGCTAAGCTGCAACCACTGTGCTGCATTCAATGTGGGCATGAC
Source organism: Schistocerca cancellata (assembly GCF_023864275.1). NCBI lineage: Eukaryota > Metazoa > Arthropoda > Insecta > Orthoptera > Acrididae > Schistocerca > Schistocerca cancellata. The sequence continues at coordinate 246,590,485 of NC_064627.1, forward strand.
AACCAATAAGCTGTCTGTCCGCATGAATGGCCACTGAGAAACTGTGGCCAACAAACAAGTAAACTGCCCTTTAGCTGAAATGCAGCCAAACACGACGTCCTTCATTTGAATGATTGCTTTACAGCCTGTGCCATATAGATCCTTTCCACCGACACCAGCTTTTCAGAATCGTGCAGGTGGGAACTTTCCCTACAATACATCCTACATTTCCCTAACCCGCCTGGCCTCTTCCAATTCCAGCACTACACAGTTGTCATTCCTCCATCACACCCAGTCATCTTACTTCTCTCCTTTTCCTGTACTTTCACCCCCCCCACCCCGCCTGGCCTCTTCCAATTCCAGCACTACACAGTTGTCATTCCTCCATCACACCCAGTCATCTTACTTCTCTCCTTTTCCTGTACTTTCACCCCTCCCACCCCCCACCCTCCCTGCCTCTCCACTGCCCTCTGTCTAATGTGCAGTACTTCACTGCCCGCCACCCCCACCATACTATTCCTTCCACTCTCTGCCCTAGCCTCCTCCTTACCCCCACCCAATTGCTACTCCCATCACCCACTGGTGCTGCTGCTTGCAGAGTGGTTTCAGTTGCCTAAGACAGCAGTCATGGCCGAAAGCTATATTTGTGACAGTTTTTTTGTTGTGCCTATCTGCAACTAAGCATCTCCACTGTCTGGTGAGGTTACATTCCATCCTGGATTTTTCACTGTTTGATTAAAACACTGTAATCATGTATCTATAGTTTCAACAGTAGTTTACAAACAACCTAAATTCAAAATGGTCCTTTAAAAGGCTCATAAGGTTTGATATTGAAGTATCTTTCTTTTGAACTGAAAATGCATTCTTTTAACTGAATTATGTGTCACAGTCACAATGAATGCAACATTATTAAAATTTCCTCAGTGTGATCTATTTATTCACATGTTTGTGGCATTGATATATGTGCAAGTGCTCAATTGCAAAATAAAGAGCATCCATTAATTTGCAGTGATTACAAGACCTAGAAACTAACACAAACTCACACACACAAATATTTGAAATGCGAAAGGCAATATGTAGCTACTAGAGGTCTGCAACTGGTGTTTATGCTGACTCAAATTGCTCAGTGCATGTGAACTGAGAGGGCAACTCACTCAACTTCCATGATGCTCGTTCGAGCGCCATACACTCGAATTGCCCCTCTGTCAACTATAGTTACCCAAGCACAGCTTGCCAGCTGTAGGAGCATGTCACATGAATGTGAGATGAAGGAGAGTATTAAAGAAAAAATTGATTCAAAATAATATATCCTGAGTGTGGAAAATGACAGTTGTAATAATGTATGGGGAAGATTTTCATTAATAACTGATAAAGATGTCGGCTATTGTGCTGTGGCAAGTGCTCTGCTCTCCTGTCTTACACTTCTGCCACCACACATCTGAAGACACTTTTAGACAGAATATGACAAATATAAGTTATGAAGCATCAGCAGTTTCAGTGAAACTGTAGTAAATACAAAGGTGCATAGAGATGTGAGTTGGAGACCTTCATCTATTTACATTAACATTAGGTGTAGGATTTCATGCTTTATGTCAGGAGCTTGATGATTGTAGTACAAAGCACTGAAAGGCAAGCCAATAAAATATGAGTGAGTTTGATGCTCAGTATTATCCAGGCAACAGACATGAATGCATGTGGATGTATGGACCAATACAAATTGGAAAATATGTTACCTGCGCACTTTGCTTATCAGGCTTAGGCACTGCAAAATATGGTACTGGTACAGCTGACTTTTCCGAGGGAAAAAAGTGCTGAATTTATTTTGAACTACATCGATGAAACATTATTCAAACTATTAGGAGTAAATCCCCAACATTTTAATGTGATTTCATTTGCCACTGATGAAGACAGTAATATATGTAATGCACTGCAATCCTTTCAGCATTATGTATGCATTACACATGTTTTGAAAACAGTCCAGAAACACATGTTGGTTGATAATTATTTGATAAATGGGCTTGGAGTGGTTTACTCCATGACTTATGCTGCTACAGATAGTGTCCATTTCATGAAGAAAATTGTTGATGTGAAATGGATGCAGCTAAGCTTGAAGCAAGAAATGGAGAGTAAGTGGAACAGCTTGTTTAGAATGCTACACTATGTAATAAGACAGTATGACAAAATCATGGAACTGCTTCCAGACAGAGGCATCTCTGAAAAACTTACTGATTGTGACAAAAACACTGCAAAAGAACTACTGAAATTTTTAGAGTCATTCAAAGATGCAATTGTAAACCTGGGAGTTGAGCATTTTCCAACAATTCAGTTTGTTTTGTTACAGGTGCACAAACTGAAAAGACATTGTGCAGAGATACATATGTTTAAATTACTATAGACATGCTGCATGTCCAAAAAATGAAAATTGTGCTTAATTGCAAAATGCTAGTTGTCTATTAACTGCAGATACTATGAGTGCTGAAACAGTGCCGTCTCCATCTCACAGATGAGAAAGTCAAAATTTGGACATTGTACAGAATAGTAACAATTCTGTATTCACCATTCCAGTTATTGGAAATGATGTCTGTTTCTGATAGAGATGAGATTTTAAATACTGCATACCAAGTATGTGATGAAATATGTTTCTGATAAGTTAGAACAAAACTATAACTTAGCAGTAATATCTTACACTGTTTTTGTTATATTTGTAAATATTTATTTTTGACTGTTGAGAGAATGTCATCTGCACTCAGCAGCCAAGAAAATGAAGTCTCTGTTTTCAGAATGAGTTCACTGTAGGCTATGTCACACTCAATCTGCCCACAAAGTTGACTTTTATTTAACCCAAATGTATACTACTGACAATGAAGATCTGTTTGAAAGGTGATAGTGTAACCCCAGTCTCTTTCCCAAACTGTCAAATTTAGTGAAAAAAATGTCTTGTCGTCCATACTCAAATGTGAATAGCAAAAGAAATTACATTGTGGTTTGATACAATATCTCAGACAGATGACACAAACTTGATCTGAAATGAGTCTATTCATTGTAATTATGTCAACAGGGAATAATTTGGAGACAATTTTGTTCTTGTTAGATTTCTAATTTGCTAGAGGGTCAAGTTCATGTATGTATATGTGAGCCAGTAAAGCAGATAGTGTTATAACCAACAGCAATGTTACAAAAATTGGTAGTTACATAGTTTTCCTGTGAAACTCCATAATGTTTCTAAATTTTCATTATTGCCTAAAGCACGCTATTTTCTCTTATGGATCATAATGGTGTCACTGTTAGACACTACCACACAGGAATATGCATCTACAGCATAACTAAGTTGATGTGATAATAGATTCATCTGCTGATGGGAGCATGTCACAAGGGGCACCAACCTGCAGACACACATAGCTGCTATTAAAATGAGGCGCATCAGCAATGAGGCAAGTGCGCCAGACCCAGTGGCCTCTGCCATCCCCGTGGTGCCTGGTTCAATCACAGCATCCTCGCTTCAAATATTTGTACTTGAGGAAGCCATGCCAAGCTCAGCGGGCTCGAGCAAGTATAAACGAGTGAAACACCCTGTTTGCAGACCTCTAGTATGTACATCCTTATTCCACAAGCTACATTATGATGTATGGCAGAGGCTATTTTGTGTACCACTGTAATTTCCTCCCCTTTCCTGTTCCAGCCCCTAATGCTGCCTGTTGAGCTTTAATCTCTCTAATTTTATGTTCACAATATATTAGTGAGATGTACATAGGAGGAGGTAATACATTACTTGACTCTTCAAAGAACATAAGCTCATTTAATTTTAACATAAACCACACCATAATATGCATCTGCCACTGGAGTTGGATGCTAATATCTGTGACACTTTCACACTTACTAAATGAACCTGATGTTAAATGTTCTGCTCTTCTTTGGATCTTCTCTATTTCTTCTAACGAATTTATCTGGTATGATTACGGGATGAGCAATACTCAAGTATTGCTTGAACAATGGTTTTTTTTGTTGCATTATTTGTGGCTGGACTACATTTCTTGTGGATTCTCCCATTTAATTTCAGTCTGGCATCTACCTTTTCTATGACTAGTTTTAGGAGTCCATTCAATATTAAATCACTCCATACATATACTCTCAAGAGTTTAATGGATGTAACCACTCCCAGTGCCTGTTCTGAAATCATGTAATCATTTAATAAAGTGTCTTTCTATCCATTAATGTGCAGTATGCTTTTTTTATGTTGAGAGTCAGCTGCCAATCCCTGCACCAGCTGTTGATCCAAGTATATAATCCAAAAGGAAACAAACATACTTAGAACTGTTGATTTCACCATGTATGAGATCATAATTGGAGCTTTTTTGGTTAGTTTCAACCACAATTATCATGAATGGTATCCACATTAAAAAACAAAGCAAAGTTATTTGAAAGATAATGTTCCCACTATTCTGTTAATCTTGTAGAAGAATTCTTGCACATTACTAAAATACATACAGCTGTCCACTTGTTCTACAAAATAACTGTGTTCATGTTACAAGGTCCTCTGCTTTCCGCATAGTGTTTTGTTTAGTGTGCTACGTTTCTTGTCTACATTTTGCCTTAGTATGTGTGCATGATCTCACAAAACATGTAGGTTTGTGTTATAACAGGAACAACATTAATGAACATTGTGGCTGAGCCTGATAGAAATAATTTTTGAATGAATGTATTTTAACAAAAATTAAAAGAATATCACTACTACATCAATAAATGTGATTATCTAACCACATTTTGGAAACAACACTCCCATTTTTTGGACATCTTAGGTAAAAGTGTCATACCTGCTTAAACTTGTCTTCTGGTAATCATATTTTCAAGATCTAACATGTTTATAATGACTGGTTCTGCTTTATTTCACTGTATCTAATACAACAAATCATAACAGTTGTCACTGTTGAGAAAAGCACGAGGAACATCAGATATATGTGAATCTGTAAGCTTCAGTGCAAGCAATCTCAATAAAATCTACTGTACTCCTATTCTGTAACAATATAATCAAAAGAATAGTTGCGACTCTCCATATAGCAGAGATGCTGAGCCAAAGAAAGGCACAACAAAAAGACTGTCAGAAAATTTGCTTTTAGCCAAAAAGGCCTTTGTCAAAAATAGACAACATCCACAAAACACACACACACACACACACACACACACACACACACACACACACACACACACACACACAGGTGCAAATTCAACACACACATGATCGCAGTCTCTGGCAGCTGGAGCCAGACTGTGACCAGGGGCTCATGAGAGAGGTAAATGAGTGGGGGTTGGGGGGGGGGGGGGGGGGGGCGGGGAGGGGGGGGGTAGCAGGGTAGGGGTGGGGGATGGTAAAGTGCTGCTGGGAGGTGTGCAGGGACGAGATGGAGAGGGGAGGTTAGACGGATGGCAGGAGGAGTGAAGGGGGAGTTAACAGGAAGGGAAAGAAGTGAAAAGATGGGGTGCATTGGTGGAATAGAGCACTGTGTAGTGCTGTAATGGGAACTGGGAAGGGATTGGATGGGTAAGGATAATGACTAACGAAGGTTGAGGCCAGGAGGGCTATGGGAACATTGGATATGTTGCAGGGAGAGTTCCCACCTGCGCAGTTCAGGAAAGATGGGGTTGCTGGGAAGGATCCAGATGGCACAGGCTATGAGCAGTCATTGAAATAAAGGATGTTGTGTTGGGTGGCATGCTCCCAGGGCATTTTAGGGCATGACAAGATGTAGTTGAAACTCTCTCCACCTCATTCCTGCATGCTCCCAGCAGTACTTAACTATCCCCCACCCTACCCTATTATCCCTCCCTCTCCCTGCCCCAGCCTCCTCCCTACCCCCACCCAGTTGCCTCTCCCATAATGTGCTGCTGCATGCAGTCTGGCTCCAGCTGCCAGAGACAGTGGTTGTGTGAGTCTTTTTGTTGTGCCTTTCTGCAACTGAGCAACTCTGCTGTATGGTGAATAGTAGCAACTATCCTTTTCATTATACTATTCTGTATTTGAAATATGATGCTTTCTTTTCCTTTTTTCCCCCTAGTGAGTTCAAAATTTGTTCAGCCAATTTTCATAAATAATTGTTCATAAATTGTTACCTCAAACTTATAAATTAACGTCTCTGTGCTTGTGGTATTTGTTTTTGTATTTAATGTGTTTTGTAATCTATTTCTTAATTTATAGCCACCACGTGATCAATATCAACATGGAGAAATAATTGGCTACTACATTGGTTACCGAACAAGTAACTCATCTGAACCATTCCATTATAAAACCTATGAAGTTCTCCCAGGTGCCGAGCTGAGAATCCTCCTTACAGGTCTTAAGAAATTTACAGAGTATGTTATATTTGTTCAAGCATACAACAGTGCAGGTGCAGGGCCTCAGAGCTTGGGAGTCTCAGTTTTTACTGAAGAAGATGGTAATTTTATAATTTAATTTAATTTTGGATAAACTTTTATTCTACAGCATTTATAGATAATATATTACAACCATGTGAAGATATAACTGTGTGTTTACATAATGCTTATTAAAAGTAATGAGTTATTTTCTTTTACTTAGTATCTTGTTGTTACTAACTTTGTACTTCTTCCTCCCCTCCCCTCCCCTTTTACAATTAGGTTCTGGAGTCATGCATACTGCTTTCTCCATAATATCTTCTACGACTAAATGTGTATTGTGAATATATATTACTGTAGGGACCTCAGAGGGCAGCCAAGCCCTTAAAAATATCAGTAAGTTTATTAATATGCATATACAGGGTGGACCTGAACTCCATTGACAAAATTTTGGATGTTATTCAGGAATTTTTATGAGTGGCTCCATATAGAATAATATTGTAATTATAATTTGTTCAGTATCTTATCCCAATTATCTTTTCTTTGGTAAATATACATCACAACAGTGAAAAAGCCTGTAATATGCTATTACCAAAATATACAACACAAAATACAGAGTAATGCAACAGCTCGCAGACAGATGTAAAAGTATGTTATGTGCTTTCTGTCACCAAGTGAGCATGTCATTATAGCACCACTATAGCACTTTTTCACTGTATTCAGTGACCCCATATATGAGATGCATATTTTCCAACTCTTCATGGGTAATGTTTATTGATGTGTAATATCTGAACACTACAAGTACAGTAATACATATAATTCCAAGGCAACCATGTCCTTTGCCTCATCTATTTATTAATACTAAATTTTAATAGAAACATGTTGATCTTTCTAATGAATTGTTAAAGTCATAGTTTTCTCACCTGATACTTCTGTGTTTTGTACAGTTACAATGGGACTACATTAAATCATCTAAGTTCTTGGTACCAGTATTCTGCATGTGGCACACACCCTCAACATTCATCACATACTGTGTAATAAACAGTATTAGTAAAGGCACAATGTGAGGTTATGTAAGGCTGGACTTAACAGTGAGCTTCCTTAAACCCCCTTCCTTGTTGTCCTGATTTGCAGTGCACTCCTTGTCAGAAGGGTAACAAGTTTTCTCTCAGGTTGTATTTTGTTTCTTTTGGCTTCCTCATGTCCAGTCTTTCCCATTGCCATCAATGTTCATCCAATTGATAACTCACCCCACCCCCCACCCCCTGTGTGTGTGTGTGTGTGTGTGTGTGTGTGTGTGTGTGTGTGTGTGTGTGTGTGTGTGTGATTCATTGTGTCATTCATTCTCCCCAAACTTCATTTGAATTATATTATTAACACAAAATCCTGTCAGTACCAAATACACAATAAGTAACATTATGAATGTGATAATCGCCGTTATGCAACAATAGTTTTCTTATATTTGCTCTCCATTTCAATGAGGGGCTATTGAATTCTAGATATTAAGATATAGATCATTAAAAAATAATCTGCTTATTGCATTACTGCATAGTGGGTGCTGAAATGTCATATAATGAGTAAGTTGCTGAAAAGAGCTTTAATGCAATACAGAATGCATAATTTTGAGTAATCATAGTATTTGTAATTTAGTAAACTAGATAAAATTCACAATTTTCAGACCTCTCTCTGGCTGAATTGTTTTAAAATTTTGTAATTTCCTTAGTTCCAGAATTACCTCCTGGAAATCTTAAATGCACCAGTAAATCGTCACAAAGCATACTAGTAACATGGTTGCCTATAGCAGCGGATGATGTCAATGGTATTCTACTTGGCTACAAAGTTCTGTACAACACAGTTTCTGACTGGGATGGTAAGCAATATTGTGAAATTTTATTCAAAGTTTTGAGTGTGTTGGACTAGTTTTAGCCACTTCCACTGACATACCAAACATAAGACAATACCAATACCATCAAACTTCAAATAGTTAATCATTTCCACTCAATAAACTCTGCATCTTTCTTTTTAGAAGGAGAAATTTGAGTAATTCATCAGAGTATGGAATGAAAACAAAATTTTCACGTATGTTGTTCTTTTGCTACTTGTCTAAAAAGTGATAGAGGCTACTTTTGTATAAGAAGTGCAACTACAGGGTGTTTCAAAAATGACCGGTATATTTGAAACGGCAATAAAAACTAAATGAGCAGCGATAGAAATACACCGTTTGTTGCAATATGCTTGGGACAACAGTACATTTTCAGGCAGACAAACTTTCGAAATTACAGTAGTTACAATTTTCAACAACAGATGGCGCTGCGGTCTGGGAAACTCTATAGTACAATATTTTCCACATATCCACCATGCGTAGCAATAATATGGCGTAGTCTCTGAATGATTACCTGAAACCTTTGACAACGTGTCTGGCGGAATGGCTTCACATGCAGATGAGATGTACTGCTTCAGCTGTTCAATTGTTTCTGGATTCTGGCGGTACACCTGGTCTTTGAAGTGTCCTCACAGAAAGAAGTCACAGAGGTTCATGTCTGGCGAATAGGAAGGCCAGTCCACACCGCCTCCTGTATGTTTCGGATAGCCCAAAGCAATCACACGATCATCGAAATATTCATTCAGGAAATTAAAGACGTCGGCCGTGCGATGTGGCCGGGCACCATCTTGCATAAACCACGAGGTGTTCGCAGTGTCGTCTAAGGCAGTTTGTACCGCCACAAATTCACGAAGAATGTCCAGATAGCGTGATGCAGTAATCGTTTCGGATCTGAAAAATGGGCCAATGATTCCTTTGGAAGAAATGGCAGCCCAGACCAGTACGTTTTGAAGATGCAGGGATGATGGGACTGCAACATGGGGCTTTTCGGTTCCCCATATGCGCCAGTTCTGTTTATTGACGAAGCCGTCCAGGTAAAAATAAGCTTCGTCAGTAAACCAAATGCTGCCCACATACATATCACTGTCATCAATCCTGTGCACTATATCGTTAGCGAATGTCTCTCGTGCAGCAATGGTAGCGGCGCTGAGGGGTTGCCGCGTTTGAATTTTGTATGGATAGAGGTGTAAACCCTGGCGCATGAGACGATACGTGGACGTTGGCGTCATTTGGACCGTAGCTGCAACACGGCGAACGGAAACCCGAGGCCGCTGTTGGATCACCTGCTGCACTAGCTGCGCGTTGCCCTCTGTGGTTGCCATACGCGGTCGCCCTACCTTTCCAGCACGTTCATCCGTCACGTTCCCAGTCCGTTGAAATTTTTCAAACAGATCCTTTATTGTATCGCTTTTCGGTCCTTTCGTTACATTAAACCACCGTTGAAAACTTCGTCTTGTTGCAACAACACTGTGTTCTAGGCGGTGGAATTCCAACACCAGAAAAATCCTCTGTTCTAAGGAATAAACCATGTTGTCTACAGCACACTTGCACGTTGTGAACAGCACACGCTTACAGCAGAAAGACGATGTACAGAATTGCGCACCCACAGACTGTGTTGTCTTCTATATCTTTCACATCAGTTGCAGCGCCATCTGTTGAAAATTGTAACTACTGTAATTTCGAAAGTTTGTCCGCCTGAAAATGTACTGTTGTCCCAAGCATATTGCAACAAACGGTGTATTTTTATCGCTACTCGTTTAGTTTTTATTGCCGTTTCAAATATACCGGTCATTTTTTAAACACCCTGTATAACTATGTAAAACAGTAAATAACTGAAAAAATTGATTTAACAGTTCTGTGCACTAAATTAGAAAAGTCAGTAACTGCAGTTTTTAACAGGAATATGCTGCTCTCATAGGCCATCAAAAACTGGAGCTACAGTGTTAAAATGCCTTAGAGAAAACTTGGAGAATACTGTTCATAAGATTTGCAACCTTTAGACTTGCTATCCACACATTTAAAGACTTGCATGATTAAAATGGCTTCCAGGATTTATCTGACATTTTTCTTGATTTATTTCCTGAAAATTACCTCCAGCAGTCAACTAGAGTCTGCTTGTGAGTGTAACATGCAGCAGTTGGACAAAACTAGAGAAACATCATGAGAAATATTTTTTGAACATGAAAGCAGATGCTAGCCATGCCTGCAGGTTGTGCTGTTGTATTTGACCCTGCATTACACCTGTGCAAAGTTCTCAAGTGTCAGTCATGGTCATAACAGTGTTCTGTGTAGCTGTGATTGCATCATGTTGGAGCTAAGTGAATCTGAACTTGAGCAAATTGTTGTTGTTTGGATGGTGGATGCTTCCATAACCAAGGAAGCCAGATTGGCTGGTGTTTTGAGAGACACTGTATCATAGATTATATTACAATTAGGGAAAGGAAAAGAACATAATCCAGAGAACATGATCCACTAAGTCACAATGCAGATGATAGTATGTTTCAAGTGATCATGACAGGTGGTCATTGAAGAGATTGTGACAAAAAATACAAGGAGAACAGCTGCAAAAGTCTCATCAGAATTGAATGTCACACTCACAAATACTGTCAGCACAAAAACAACGTAAAGGGAGTTTCATAAACAGGGACCTACAGAGTGAGCTGCAATTCTAAAACCACTCATCAGTGATGAAAATGCCCTTAACAGGAAAACGTGGTGCTGAAGACATAAAATCTGGACTGTGGTACAATGGAAGAAAGTAATTGGGTTGTATGATTCTTGTTTCACACTGTTTCCAGCTTCTAGCCACCTTTACATCCCAAGTGATACATGGCAGGGGTTCAGTGAGGATTTGGGCAAGCATATCATGATATTCCATGGGCCCCATGGTTACTCCGTGAGGTTGCATTGCTGCCGAGGATTATGTGGCCATTCTGTCTGATCTGGTCCATCCCGTGGCACAATGTTTGTTCCCCAATGGTGTTGCAGTGTTCCAAGTTGACAGAGCTCCTGTTCACACTGTCTGGGACTAGTTTTTTGAGAATGAAATGTTGCATCTCCTCTGGCCACCGCAATCACCATATATTGATACCATTGAGACTTTGTGGTCTACTGTACGTTGGAGAGAAGGGTGTGTGAGTGTTATCCATCTCCATCATTTTTACCTGAACTTGCTACTATTTTACAGGAGGGATGGTATAATATTCCCCGGAAAACCATACAGAACTTGTATTTGTCTATTCCAAGATGAATGGAAGCTGTTTCGAATGCCAACAGGTTTCTTACCCCATATCAAGCATTGTTATTTGTTATGTTTTTGATGTTTCCATATTTTTGTCCAACCCTGTATTAGATATCTTGGTGACTAACAAATATATACTTCTCTATTAGTGATTGTAAGACTTTTGTGGCACCAGACATCACAGAGTTCAATGGCAATACCAAGAAAAGAAAGAAAAGTTGTACTTAGCAAATGTGACAAACAACAGATTGCAAATTATCTGAACAGGTTACACCAGACATTCATCTCTAAGGCTGCATGAGGAGTATAAGTGAATAAAATTCAACAGTATTGTGTAATATGATTTATAAAATCCTGTGACAGTTATTACCATGTGTTACATTGCACACAAAGTTATTGTCCCAGTTTGTCAAAGTAGCTACACGACTACTGAGTGACAGAACTGAATAAGAGTCACTATGTTTGTTGTAAGTACGGTAAGCACAGTCTAGCTCATACGAAGAGTATTAACGTAAAACACGTGTGTCCACTAATGACCATTTAGACATGAAGTCTTAAACAAAGCAGCTTTACTCAACCCCAAATCTAAGTTCATTCAAGGGGTGCTGCCTTTCAGGGCGTCCTCCAGCAAATAGACGCTCATAGAGCACTGTAGAGCTCTCAGTGACACATGTATACAACTCATAGGTAACTTTCAGTTTAATTCAGACAACTAACTGTCATTGGACCTTGCAGCCCTTTAAATATCCAACAAGTGGAATGACTCTAACATGTTCTTGTTCAGTGCACTTGTGACTGACATTTTAAAATAGTGCAACCACATTGGCATCTTCTAACAGAGTTGACACTATCTGTAGGCCTGTGTTGTGATTATGCTGTTTATGACTGCTGAGCAGGCAACCCTGCATTCATAAAAATGAAACCCACATCTCATCATATGCCCTATCTATGATATTTTGAGCATTCATATTTAGCCCTCATAACTGTTGTGCCAGAACGGCTAGCAGAATTTTTAATGTGATGATGAATAGAGCCATTAACACTGCACAGCCTTGCCTTGCTGAACTATTGCAATTAATTTTTTTTTTTTTTTTTTTTTTTTGTTGATTGACCATTTATTACGATTCTGGATGAACTTAAGCTTAATATTCTGAGTATTACAATTGAGAAAATGTTGTGGAAAACCCACTGTCTTCATAATTTTGAATAAGTGATGATGGTTCACTGTGTCACGTGCTTTTTAAGAGTAGAATGACGTACAGCACTTCTCAATTTTAGAACATGTGCTCTGGTTATTATAACTCTATAATCACACATAGTCTGTATAATCAATGTATCTTTGCCCATGCTGGTATGGTGAGGGCCACATTACAGTCTGAGCCTTTGAGTTAGTATACATGCCATGATCTTATAGACCCTGTTAAGTAATGTTATGGGTCTCAGGTTTTTAATGAAAACATTGCAAAGGCCTTTGGGATTTCTGTGTCAGAGTTCATTAGTTTATTTAATCTTTGTTTGTTCTTGGAAAATCGGATAATACTCTACGAGTATTCCAGAAGGGCTCGATAATTTATTTTTAGGACTGTGTGCTATTGCAATTTCCAATTCTTCTTAGTTGATCACCAATGTGGGATTTTCTGAGTTGATATTGTTGATATTTCTCTTCCTTAAGAGTTATCCCTGAGTAGTATTATCACTGGTCTATTCAACATCAAACTGCGTAAATTACTGTAGATGCCTCCCTTTATTTCATGCTGTGTTCTAAGTGCTGTCCCATCTTCCCTTTTAATTTCTGTCAATATTTTCCTTTGTGCACTCTTCACTTTCACACAGGATGTGATGCATTGAGGTTTCTTCATGGTGTACACTATCCTGCCTCCTCACCCACAATTTTATATCCAACTAAATGTTTCTGATTTTGTGCCAAAATTTTTTACTTAGGTAAATGTATTAAACAATTATTTTCAACCAGTTGGCAGTGTTATTTCTCCATTGAAAAATTTTATAATTTATTTTCTGGATAATTTCCGATAACTGAGGCATCTAGTTTGTAAAGGTCTCGAAAACACTGTAAGTAAAATTCACTTCTTTTCTTCTACCAGAAATATTTTACTCACTAGTAGTTTATTAATATTTGTCGAATTTTTGGCTTTGCATCCTTGAGCCACTGACTTATTGCAGAATCATATGATGCATATTTCTGGTCACATTCTTCCACATCCAGCTGACCTGTTTGCAGCATTTTTCATCTTGCGAGTATAAGAAGTTAAGTTTCCACATTCCTCTTTCTTGACAGGTTTTTCATTTTCCATATCTAATGTACATATATAGGCTGCATGATCCATGAAACGGGTAGGCCACACTTCAGTTTGTAATGTTCAGTTCTTCAAGTCATTAGACATAAATGCTATCTAACCATCTTGCGGAAGTATTGATCATACATGTAAAAATGGAAACATTTCTATTCTTATGTTCCAATATACCAGTTAATATAATTTGCTTGACTGAGTAGGCTAACTGTCATGACATTTTGAAATTAGGGTTTAATCTTAAGTATTTAAGAGACAGTTAAAATTTCCAGCCAAGATTAAATCTTCTTGGTGCACTCCAAAGTGGGGAATTACCTTGATTTTAAAGAAGTTGACTCTGTTGCATCTTTTACTGCTTCCTGGTAGTGCATAAATGTTGATAGCCCTGGTGTTGTGGATTGCAGAACATGCTAAGTCATATCTGCATATTGGGATTCTGTTTGGCTGAGTGCAGCATTGAAGTCACACACATGTAGTGAGTGTAAGGCAGAGTTCACGCCAGTAGCTAGCTAGCCACCAGCTGTGCTAAGGCCAGGCAGCACTGGGCGGCAGCTCAATTCCAGTGGAGGCAGCCTTGCTCCATGTTTGTTTCTTGTGGACTGGGTGTGATATCAGTACCCAGTAGCTGTTATATCTTCCAAATGCCATTGTACTTACTTGTGCACGTGCAGTGTGATTCATGCTGCTTACAGGGGAGCACAAGCTGTTTAATGAAAGAGAATTTGATTATGAATCCCATGGTATATAGATATGATCTGGAAATGTTATATAAGATGAGGTACTGAGACAAACAGGTTAAATAAAGTAATTCACTAAATATTTTATAACTTTTAAAGTATTCATCCCACCAGCACTCAGTTTGTAGCTTTTGATAACACACATTGATGGAACTACTGACATGTTCAATCACTATAATAATTCAGCTATGAAGGATATTTAATTGGAATATTAATTAAAATCAGCATATCTTTTGAATGAAGACAGTACACTGACAGCATGGTGTATGTGTTGGCAGTGATTATTGTTCACCACACACACACTATTTAGATGTTGAGATTTATTATTTTTATTGATCTTTGAGAAGTTTGCATAGTTTTGCCAATGATTTAAATTTAATTGAAGATAAATGAATTCTAATAACAGCAATGGAAAGAGGGGGAAAATCCTATAAAAACAATACCACTCATAATTGTACCATAATTAGTAAATGTATCACTAGAATAACCAATTCCCACTATTGCAACTACAAATTGTAAATATTTAAACTCTGATTTGTGAGCAGACCATGGTACCTGAAAATTATTATTATATATGTTTATAGTGTTGAATTGTAATGTGCAGCTAAGGCACAAACAGAATTTTAATCAAACTTTTGTATCAAAAGTTGTGTAAAAGGAGTGGTTATGTCAGTGTTCACACATTTTGTGGGTGGGGGTGCCAAGAGTTAGAGAAGGATGACAGTTTTCTGGAAGAGATGACCAGGTGTTTATAAGATCAGTGGCCAAGATCCTCATGGTCACTCAGTACAGGAAGACAGCACTCGCATTTTGGGACGATTTGAAGGAGATAGCATGTGCATAGGTATGGGCAGTGGTGCAGCCACATTCATTGGGTATTTGAAATATTTCAAGTTTCTTGTGACTTAGAAATATTCTGACACTGTACAGACTTTGATTATTTTGTACAGAGTTGGACTTAGTCTCAGAGTTGTGGGGACTTTATTTAAATTTCTTAACTAATCAGGATTTAGAACAGTGAACCATTGTGTTGATTAGTCATTTTATTGATGAAGATACTCCAGTAATTTTATAGCTGTGAACATGATCTGCTGTTTTCCAGCTAATTTATTATTTTATGTAATTTATACAGTGTGAATCACCAAAAACTTGCTCCATAAATAGTGTGCAAATGGAAAGTGCTTTGACAGAATGAACTGGTAGTTTAGGAACTTGTAGTGTTATCAAGTAAACAGATTGTAATAATACTTAGAAAGTGTATTTTTCTGCAAACATACACTTTCTTAAATGGAGCAATGACTTGCCCATAAATATAAATTCCCCATCAGTTCTGTTTGCGGACGATACTTCTGTTTTAATTCCTATGGAAGAAGTTAACACAGTCAAATTCCTAGGACTAAATGTGGACAACTTAAACTGGAGTACACATATTGAGTTCCTATCAAATAAACTAAACAGCTTTGCATTTGCAATGCAAATACTAGCAAACTCTACTGACATGAGTACACAAAAAATAGCACATCATAGTTATTTTGAATCTGTCCTTAGGTATGGTATCATTTTCTGGGGAAATTCAAGTAGTGCATCTCGAATACTGAAACTGCAAAAGAAAGTTATAAGATACATGTGTAGTGCACAACAAACAGACTCTTGTCACCCATTATTTCGGAACCTACAAATCCTAACAGTTCCCTCCTCATACATTTATGAAATTACACTCTTTGTACACAGCAGACAAAAATTATTTGAGGAAAATCATTTTAACCACACATACAACACAAAAAATAAAAATAATTTTATGTTACCCACACACCATTTGAAATTATATGCATGAACTCCACAGTATATGGGGATGACAGTATATAACAAGCTAATGGGCAAAAATATATTTAATATGAAGCCAGAGAGTCTAAAAATAAGGCTACAGCAGATTCTGTGGGAGAAATTCTACTATTCAGTAGAAGAATTCATAGAGGATGACATGATAATTTGAGCAAGGGATAACTAATTGTTAGTCTTTTATTGTATGTGTAACAAAATTGTATTATTATTATGATACCATTTGTTAAAATCAGTTGTAATTAATTGTTAGTTTTTTTATTGTATGTGTATTTTTGTACTGTATTATTGTTATGGTACCATTTATTAAAATAAGGTGTTGTATGTGTGTGGTAAAACTTTACCAAAATTTTGATGTGTCTCCTGTACCTGAATCAAATGATTTAGATTATGTATGTTATGAGACTAATAAACCACAATTCACAATTCTATTGACATTAATAAACTAAAAGTAGGGTGAACTACAAGATGTGTGTTGTTTGTTGTGAGTCATTTATGAGATATCATATTTTGAAATGTTTCCACACCAACACTTGTTTGTGCCATTCGACCTGTGTTCTTGCTCGGTATATTGCTGTTACGTTTGCTTCCAGTGTTTGTGTGTTCATTAAGGGCACTAAGACTTGGTAGTCACTTAGTGTGTGACGCAACAAGCAGTAGATTGTGAGTGGATGTTGGGATTTACCAATGCAGAGAAAAAACAACATGCTCATGGTGTATGGAGAGTGTAAGAAGAAAGCAGTTTGTTCTTCTAAGTTGTATGGGGGCAAGATATCACAATAGACTTCAGCCATCTCAGCAGTTATTTATCAGCCTCTTCAACCAATTAAATGGAAGTGGTAGTGTAACACCTAGACAACATAATAGAAGGAAACAAGTGATGACAGAAGAGGACAAAATTCTGTTTTTGCTCCTGCTGCAGTTGATCCAGATGTTAGCTCCTGCATAATTGCACAAGGAAGTGGCATGAGTCAGGCAAGTGTCCTACACATTCTCCATTGACGGAGGCTCTGTCCCTGTCACATCTCTCTCCATCAAGAGCTGAATGGACATAATTATGAGGATCATGTTAACTTCTGAACATGAGCCTTAAGATGGGATACTCCAGATGTATCATGTATCTTCTTTAGTGATAAAGTCACATTTACCAATTGTGGCCAGGTAAACTAATATAACAAGCACTATTGATTTATTGACAACCCCAATTGGCTTTTTCAGGTGGAATGTCAGTGTCCATGGAATATAAACATGTGGTGTGGGACAATGAACCATCAGCTCATAGGCTCATTTTTGATAGATGGGACACAGGACACACTCAAGTATTGGAACCTCCTAACAGACAGATGCTAGAAGACATTCCTCTGTAGACTAGGAGGAACCTGTGATACCTACATGATGGCTCTCCAGCTGATAATGCACAAAGTACTATAGCATGCCTTCATGAATTGTTTCAAATCTTTGGACTAGGTACAAAGGACTGGTATCTTGACCAGCTTGTTTGCTGGATTTGATACCTGTAAACTTTTTTTCTATGGGGAAATCTGAAAGGTGCTATCTACAAGGACATAACGACTCCACTCGCTGATATGCAATGACATATTACTGCAGCCTGCTCGGACATCTCTGCTGAAATGCTAGATGATGTGCAAAATTCTTTCCATACCAGACTGGAAGCATGTATTGCTGCTAGTGGAGGTCATTTGGAATACAATTTGTGATGATTAATTGTCTCGTTTCTGATCAGAATCCACATAACTAATGTATTCACTTGTGTTGTTCTTTAATGTTTGCTACCATATGTATTGTACAAGTGTCAGTGTGGGAACTCTTCATAACATGATATCTCATAAATGACTCAACTAGAATCCTGGAACAAACACCACTGATATTCTAATTTACCCCACTTTTAGTTTGTTAGTGTCAATACACATTGTTCCACTTGTGTCAACCACCAGTTGGAACAATAAACTATCTTACCAAAACTTAAACCATCATTAGTTGAATAGGTGATTTTGTAGTGCTACCTGCGATCAAGATAGTAGATTTAGAGTTCTGATTAGTTGTCAATAACTATTTTACTGCTTTTTTATTAAATTTAAAACAACTGAACCTCAGGAAGAAGAGGTCTGTCCCTAGACTAACAGAGAGAGAGCCAGTGATTTACAGGGTTTAACTGAGCACTGTAGCTGAGAGTAACATGTCAGCAGTTTACTAGTACTTCCACTGGTTGATTATAATCCCCTCTTTAGTGAGTATCACAGTCCTCAAATCTCTTTTGGTCCCTGAGTTTACTTTAGTGTTTAGTTTAGATTAGATTCTTGTTAGATTTTTGTTCCATAGACCCAAAAAATGAGATGATTCTCATGGGTATGGAACATGTCAGAAAGTATAACATAAAACATTTGAGTATAATACTACTACCCTGATCATTTGTCAGGAAACTGTGGAAATAGGTGAATACATTGCGGTAAACTGGAACAGCTAATATTTACTGAATTAACAAGTTGTCACGGTGAAACACTGCTATGCACTGTTGTGACCAAGTGTTGTCAGAACTGAAATCTAACAGATATTTTTACTTAAGCTGGCTTAACAGTCTCTGTTAATATATCCATCTATGGAGTAGAAGGAGATGCCTATCAAAAAGTATTTCAAACTCTGTTTAAATCGCACTTTATCTGAAACCAAGATTTTAATGGTTGCTGGCAATTTATTGAAAATGTGTGTTCCTGAATATTGGACCACTTTTTGGACTAAGGTAAGAGATTGTAGGTCTTTATGTAGATTGTTCGTATTGAGCTGTTGGTTGTAAATAGAGATGTATTACTTGCAACAACTTTCATTAAGGAGAAATATACTGAGAAGCAGTGGTTAGAATACAAAGGTCCTTGAACAGGTTTCTACATGATGTTCTTCAGTTTACATCACAAATGATTCTCATCATACACTTTTGCACCCTAAAAACTTTTGCACAGTTTGACGAGTTGCCCCAGAATATGAATCCCATATGACACAATAGAATGAAAGTAAGCAAAATAGGCAATTTTTTTTTATATCTCCTACATTTGAAATCATTCTCATGGAAAACACAGACTTGTCTAGGCACTTAAGCAACTGAATTTATTATTGAGTTGTAATCCCAGAAATTTAACACCGTCAACCTGTTCAATTTGCATGTCTTCATATGTTACACACGTGCTGGAAGGAAATCTGTTACAGGTTCTGAACTGCATATAGTGGGTCTTCTCAAAGCTTAATGACAGTGAATTAGCTTTAAACCACATATTAATGCCAGTGAGAATTTGATTAGCAGTTGTTTCTAAATCTGTACTTGACTTGCTACTTATTGCAATGTTAGTATCTTCTGCAAACAAAATAAACTTAGCATCTGGCAATGTAACAGATGAGATGTCATTAATGTACACAAGAAAAAGTAATGGACCCAAGATGGAACCTTGAGGAACACCACATGTAATTAATCCCCAGTCAGATGAAGACTGACTGCTTACTGCACAGGCATTTTGCAATGACACCCTTTGTTTCCTGTTAGGGAGATAAGACTCAAACCATTTCGCAGCATTGCCGATGACACCATTATTATTGTTCTGGATTCACAATGTGAGTACATTTTTCCAGCACCTATTCTAGATTACAGTAAGTCACTAATTATTATTCTCCACTCTTCTCTATTTGTCCATAAATCTTCAGGAATGTTGTTCTTCCTCATTGCTGACTGAACTCCCTGTTTCCATGTATCAGGTGGTCGTCCCCTTTTTCTTCTTCCAATTGGTACCCAGTCGATTATGCATTTTGGTAGCCTTTCCTGTCCATTCGTCTGATGTGTCCATACCATTTAAGTTGTTTGTGCTCGATGAAATCAATAATTGAATTTTTACATTTCATCTTGTCTCTGATTACTTCATTTCTTATTCTTTCTCGTCTTGATATTCTTGCTGAACGTCTCCAGAAATCCATTTCTGTGGCTAATAATTTTGATTTCAGTTGCCATTTTGTTGTCCACACTCTGAACCATATGTAATAATGCTCCTAACTATTGTTTTAAAAATCCTTATTTTGTTATCAGTTGTTATGTGTTTGTCCCAGAGAATTCCATTCAATAAAGAGATTGTCGTCTTTCCAGAATTTATTCTTGATCCAATTTCTTTGTCCTACTTAAGAGAATGCTGTGGTTCACACAGTCAAAGGCTTTTGGCAGGTCACAGAAAATACCAGTAGCCTCTAATTTATTATCTAATGAGTTACTACATTCTCACTGTAAGTGTAAATAGCTTTCTCTTTATCAGAACCCTTAACAAATCCAAACTGACTTGGACAATATATTATTTGCAGTCAGATGCTTAAGGAAATGCTTGAACACAACATTTTAATATATTTTTGAGAAAGCCGGCAAAAGTGAAATTGGTCGATAGTTTGATGGCATCTCTTTATCCCCCTTCTTGTAAAGAGCCTTAACTTCAGCATATTTTAGCCAGTTTGTAAATGTTCTGCTGATAAGAGATTGATTATACAAATAATGTAAGATAGAACTCAATTTGCATTAGCACTCTTTGATTAACTTTGTTGATATGATATCATACCCACTGAAATACATTGATTTTAAGAATTTTATGATGGATGCTATTTCTTTGGGAGACAGTGAGTGTCATAATCCATTTTACTGAAGTTATTTTTAAAGACTGGTCTCAGATACTCCATTGCACTGTACACTGAACCTGATAACCCTAAGCTGTCAGTAAAAGAAATGAAGTACTTGTTTAAAAGGTGTGCGACAGTGCATGTACTAGTTACCAAAGTCTCATTTATTTTTAGAGTTATCTATTCCTCTTCCTTTTTGGCCCCACCTGTCTCTGTCTTCACTATATCCCATACGGTTTTTATTTTGTTGCCTGATGTAATTATCTTTTTCTCATAATAGAGCTGCTTCAATTTCTGGATTACTTGCTTCAATATTTTGCAGTATTCTTTGTAATGCATTACAATTCTAACATCAGAGCTGCTCCTAGATAGTAGATACGGACTCCTTTTTGTCCCAAATGACATCTTTATTGCTTGTGTAATCCATGGATTATTTTTCGACTTTCTTGTGAGCTGAGTTACCTTGGGGAAAACAGTTTCCAAAAGTGGAGGTAACTTTATTAATGAATGCTTTGTATTTTCCATTTGAGTCAGAAGTATTGTAAACATCTATCCAGTTCATGCCTTTGAGCAATTTACTGATTTTCTCAATTTTTGCTTTATATATTACCCTCCTGTACTCAGATTTAATAGATTTTTTTATCCTGACATGTTTCAACATTTAACACAAGATGCTGCATGTAATTTTCAGATAGCTCATTTACTATTGGTTTTGTGATATGACTGTTTTCCCTAGATTTATCTACAAAGATATTATCAATAGCAGTCTCAGAGCATTTACATGTCCTAGTAACAATGTTCACAGTAGGGACCATATTGAATGATAGTGTTACTGACTGCAATAATTATTCACTGACAGAGCTTTTCAATAAATCCACATTAAAATCACCAGCAACCACTATTTCCTTGTTTTTTACCATGAGATAGGATGGCAGAGCTTTCAAATTATTTATGAAGAGGTTAAATTTTCCTGAAGGTGATCTGTATATACCTGCTACACTCCTGGAAATGGAAAAAAGAACACATTGACACCGGTGTGTCAGACCCACCATACTTGCTCCGGACACTGCGAGAGGGCTGTACAAGCAATGATCACACGCACGGCACACCGGACACACCAGGAACCGCGGTGTTGGCCGTCGAATGGCGCTAGCTGCGCAGCATTTGTGCACCGCCGCCGTCAGTGTCAGCCAGTTTGCCATGGCATACGGAGCTCCATCGCAGTCTTTAACACTGGTAGCATGCCGCGATAGCGTGGACGTGAACCGTATGTGCAGTTGACGGACTTTGAGCGAGGGCATATAGTGGGCATGCGGGAGGGCGGGTGGACATACCACCGAATTGCTCAACACGAGGGGCGTGAGGACTCCACAGTACATCGATGTTGTCACCAGTGGTCGGCGGAAGATGCACGTGCCCGTCGACCTGGGACCGGACCGCAGCGACGCACGGATGCACGCCAAGACCGTAGGATCCTACGCAGTGCCGTAGGGGGCCGCACCGCCACTTCCCAGCAAATTAGGGACACTGTTGCTACTGGGGTATCGGCGAGGACCATTCGCAACCGTCTCCATGAAGCTGGGCTACGGTCCCGCACACCGTTAGGCCGTCTTCCGCTCACGCCCCAACATCGTGCAGCCCGCCTCCAGTGGTGTCGCGACAGGCGTGAATGGAGGGACGAATGGAGACGTGTCGTCTTCAGCGATGAGAGTCGCTTCTGCCTTGGTGCCAATGATGGTCATA
Source organism: Schistocerca cancellata (assembly GCF_023864275.1). Classification (NCBI taxonomy): domain Eukaryota; kingdom Metazoa; phylum Arthropoda; class Insecta; order Orthoptera; family Acrididae; genus Schistocerca; species Schistocerca cancellata. Next base: position 246,613,216 of record NC_064627.1, read on the forward strand.
TGCGTGTTTGGCGCCGTGCAGGTGAGCGCCACAATCAGAACTGCATACGACCGAGGCACACAGGGCCAACACCCGGCATCATGGTGTGGGGAGCGATCTCCTACACTGGCCGTACACCACTGGTGAGCGTTGAGGGGACACTGAATAGTGCACGGTACCTCCAAACCGTCATCGAACCCATCGTTCTACCATTCCTAGACTGGCAAGGGAACTTGCTGTTCCAACAGGACAATGCACGTCCGCATGTATCCCGTGCCACCCAACGTGCTCTAGAAGGTGTAAGTCAACTACCCTGGCCAGCAAGATCTCCGGATCTGTCCCCCATTGAGCATGTTTGGGACTGGATGAAGCGTCGTCTCACGCGGTCTGCACGTCCAGCACGAACGCTGGTCCAACTGAGGCACCAGGTGGAAATGGCATGGCAAGCCGTTCCACAGGACTACATCCAGCATCTCTACGATCGTCTCCATGGGAGAATAGCAGCCTGCATTGCTGCCAAAGGTGGATATACACTGTACTAGTGCCGACATTATGCATGCTCTGTTGCCTGTGTCTATGTGCCTGTGGTTCTGTCAGTGTGATCATGTGATGTATCTGACCCCAGGAATGTGTCAATAAAGTTTCCCCTTCCTGGGACAATGAATTCACGGTGTTCTTATTTCAATTTCCAGGAGTGTATTATAAAGGACTTATTGTGAAATACTACTTCTAATGCATAAGCTTCTAAGTGCTGCTCTAAGCAAAGTTTATTAATATCAATATTCTTGAAATCAAAACAGTTTCGGACAAATATGGCAACTCCTCCTTTCTCCATATTTTCTCTACAGAAATAAGAAGCTAACTTGAATCCTGTAACATTTAACATATATATACCACTGGTCACGTGATATTCAGAGAGGCAGATTATATCAGGTGGTTTGCTCAACTCTAATTCTTCAACACAAATAAGCAAGTCATTAAGCTTATCCCCTAGTTCTCAGATATTCTGATGCAATAATGATAGCTGATTTTGTGCACTGGCTGAATTACAACTGGATGAACCTAATTTTCCTGCAAATTTTTGAGTTTCTCTAGTTTCAATCAGAGACTCTCTGTGTCAATTGTGTTAATTACAATTTGCTTTCTGGCTGCTTGTTTTATCAATGTGAGTGCCATTTTTAGCCTGTCTCTGAACATCTTTTGTTTCTGCCCTCCCTACCCTAAGAAAACTGCTGATCTGTCACTTGTAGCCACTGGTACTTTACCACTTGTGACAGTGCCCCCCCCCCCCCCCTCCCTCCGTAAGTTACTTGCTATTAGCCCAGACAGTTTTCCCTTCCCTTTCCTGTTGAGGTGAAGGCCATGCCCAGTATAGCCCCACCTGCTGATAGAGTCAACAAGAACCACACTGATGTGAGACCCCGTGTCTGATCCAAGCAGCTGTTCCACCTCGAAATTAACTCTCGTAACAGAAGAGTTTAAATGAGGCCGGTCATGGCACCTCAGAACAGACACAAGCCTAACACCATTGTGTCTCATTGCTGAAGCTATCTTCACCAGGTCACTTTCAATTGAATAATTAGGGTTCCTATCTATGCTGTTGCCCACCCCACCCACTATTACCAAGGTGCCTTCCTTTATGAAGTCTTTACAAAGTGAAACTACATCCTCCATCACCTAACATAGACTTATACTAGGTTTAAAAAACTTGTGACCAGGTAACTTGACCCTAGTTCATCCTGCAACAGTTGGCCAACACCTGTACCATGTGAACTACCTAACAACAAAACTTTCTTCTTCTTCTCAGCTTTTTCTGACTCCTTACTTTTCAAACACTTTTTGAAAGTTTGTTGTAGCCACAGGTGTCATCTAATTTGATATCTGTCACTACCCTCCATTAAAAGAATGCCAGTGTCTGCAGTGTATTAATAGTCTTTCAAGCTATGTAACTTTATGGAACTATTTATATTGTTAATGGCCAAAATCTCTATTCTATAAGACTGGAAACTGTGTGTAGTGTACCCCTCTTATTAGGTTTCTGTCATTTACATTAAATTTAATGTAGTTAACATGGGTCCACATCGTATCCACTTCCTACCAACTGATCTGATGTGGATTTGTTTCATCCATTTTGTCAGCCTATGACTTTTAAGCAGCAATATTGTGACTGTCTCTTGCTATCTTACTTGATCTGTTCAGCATCTTGGTATGCAAGCCTTCACTTTTCATGTTTACTTTGAGACCAAGTTTGATTCAACTGCCCAGTAGTATTAATGGGATACATTAGGCAGAAGCAAGTCACTGAAATGAAAGACTTGTATCTAGCCATTGAGACACATGAACTTATTATTATTCAAACTTTCAACAGTTTGTGCTACATTATTTGATTTATTTTTGTGCTTGTTCTTGTTAGCAGAAAGAGCCTCAGAGTTGTAGTTGCTGTGTGGAACAGCCTCATTTGGATGTTTCATAATTGAGGCATTTGGTTGCGTTTCAATCAAAATCACATCCTGTATAACACTAATTTACATGGATATATTTTTATCAGTGATATTTTCATTGGTGGTTGTTTCGGTAACTACAGTGATGGGTCTCTGTGCACTAGCAACCATCACATATGTCATGGGCAGAGTAGTAACAGCTTCTGGCAGTGGATTTTTGTCTGCAATCAACTGGGCCACATGCTTCCATAAACAATGGGTGCACAGGTGGCCTGGTGAGCCAAATCCGGAACAGATAGGAACGCTGACCATCATAAAAAACTATGATGCAGTACCTGCACACATTTATGCAAGATGGAATGTGTTTCTGGAGATCAACCATAAATTGCCAGACACCATTCAGCATGGGGAATTTGTGGAACTTCAGTCAGTGCACCACAGTACTACTAATGACTTTACTGTACATGGATACTAACTCATTGCATCTGTTTTGTTGGCTGGCACTTAGAAAGGCAATTCAAAAATTCTAACCACTCCATACCTGAATGAGCATCATCACCATTCATATCACCAATGTTCCCATCGAAATTACAGCAACAAGATGCAATAGCACACAGATAAGTGAAATCAGCCACAGCAGATGTCCACACAGAGCTTTGTCCTCTGGTGGAAGTGCCAGCAGCCACACACACCAAACGCTCCATTCACCATGCAGTCTTCTTGTAAGCATACTCTTTAATAAAATTTCTCCATGTGGCCTATCAACTGTCTCACATATCCAGAAAAGTATTACTGGAGACAACAGCTCTGAAAGCCTTTACTCACACCTAAGCTTTCTCTGTCCATGATATCCATAGACTGCAATACAGAATGGTGTCCACATTAATGCTACTTCCCAGCTTTCACAAGTAATCTAGTACAAAACCAGAATTGTTTGCTTGAGGACTTCCTAGCAGATATAACATAGCATATTGTTCTTAATGGGTGGAAGTGATCAAACTGATGTTAACTTCAGTCATAATGCAAGGAACTGTTACAGAGTCATTACTATTCGTAATCATACAAATTACGTGATGGATAATTTCTGAAGCTGTATTCATGAAAAAATGTGAAAAAGAAATCCAGTGTAATAGATAAATCTGTGTTTATACAATATGGATTACCAGCACTGAAAGCTTGCACAACTGTGAATCTAAATCTACATCTACATCCATAATCTGCAAACCACTGCAACTTACATGCCAGAGGATATGTCCTATTGTACCAGTTAATAGGGCTACTTCCTGTTCCATTCATGTCTGGAGTGTGGGAAGAATGATTGTTTGAATGCCCCTGTGCTTGCTGTAATTATTCTAATCTTGCCCTCATGATCCTTATGTGAGCAATATGTTGGGGGTCATAGTACAGCATGTTTATAAATGAATATCGTGGTTTTAATGCTTTATAATATTTATTATATTAAACTTACAGTTATAAATGATATGTCAAATGAAAGAGCACTCAAACAGTTTTACCAAGAACCTTATAAATGTTCAATGTGAGCACCATTTGTCACGCGGCACACATCAAGTCTATAGCCGAGTTCTTCCCAAACGTTGATAAGTGTGTCTTCAGTGATTGTAGCAACAGCTGCTTCAATCCGGTTTCTTAATTCAGGGAGGTCTGCTGGCAGTGGAGTCATGTACACATGATCCTTGATGAAGCCTCAAAGGAAAAAATCACATGGTGTTAGGTCGGGTGAACATGGAGGCCATGCAAAGCAAGCCCTGTCATTGGGCCCCTTGCGGCCTATCCAGCGCTTGGGTACAGTGAAGTTCAACTAATCGCATACTTCGCTATGCCAGTGAGGTGGCGCACCATCTTGCTGGAAAATGAAGTTCTCTGGCTCATCTTCTTTCAACTGAGGGAAGAGTCATTGCTCTTGCAGCAGTTGCTACAATCACTGAAGACACACTTATCAACATTTGGGAAGAACTCAGCTATAGATTTGATGTGTGCCATGTGATAAATGGTGCCCACATTGAACATTTATAAGGTTCTTGGTAAAACTGTCTGAGTTGCTCTTTCATTTGACATATCATTTATAACTGTAAGTTTAATGTAATAAATATCATAAAGTGTTAAAACCCTGATATTCATTTATAAAACCCTGTATATTCCTAGAGTCACTATTTAAAGCCAGTTTTTGAAACTTTGTTGATAGACTTTCTCAGGGGTTCATATCTATCTTCAAGAGCCTGCTAACTTAGTTTCTTCAGCATCACTGTAAACTCGCTCATGGGTAAAATAAACCTGTGACCATTCATGATGCCCCTCTCTGTATATATTCAGTATCCCCTCTTAGTCCTATTTGGTACAGGTCCCACACACTTTAGCAGTACTCTAGAATGAGTCGCATGAGTGATTTATAAGCAATCTCCTTTGTACACTGTTTGCACTTTCCCAGTATTCTGAACCTATGTGATCTTTACATTTCATATCCCTACAAAGTGTTATACCCAGGTATTAGTATGAGTTGGCTGATTCCAACTGTGATTCACTGATATTATAGTCATAGGATACTACATTTTTTTCCATTTTGATGAGTGCACAACTTAACATTTCTGAACATTTAAAACAAGTCTCCAATCGTTGCACCACTTTGAAATCTTATCAAGAGCTGACTGAATATTTATGTAGCTTATTTCAGACACTACTTCATTACAGATAACTGCATCATTTGCAACAACTCAGAGGTTACTATTAATTCACTATTAATATTGTCTGCAAGGTCATTAGCATACAACATGAACTGCAAGGGTCCCAACACACTTCCCTTGGGCACACCCAAATTTATTTATACATCTGATGATGATTTTTCCACTGCGGATAATCAAGTTGAACAAATATATTTCAAGGAAGACGCAATACATGAAAGTCACAGATCAAGTAAACAGAGTAAGACATGTGTACACTTTAACAGTCAAATCATAACTGAGTCCAAGTCTAACAGCCGCTGGCTGTCTGGCCACGTAGGTGGTGCTGCTGCTGCATGGCTGGCAGACAGCGCCACATGTAGAGGATGCACGTAACTGCGCGGTGGCACTTTGAAAGATCGGCGAGTCACAACACTTTTCCCCCCTTTGAAATTTTTGCTCAGGTCTTGATGGAGGTGGCCTGTAGATTGATAACGTCCATAGGTGTTGTTTGACTGGCCATAAAGTCTCGAGGAGGAGGCTTCCCGTACGGACGGAAGTGTCCCCGATGATAACGGGTCAAGATGACAGGAGACGTGGGGGTCGAATCTTCTGGGGCCCCGTGCACCAATCTGCCCATTGCGGCAAGTCCGGTTGTTATAACAGGAGACATGGGTGATGTGTCTGCGTCCGTAGGAGAAGGATGTGACTACAGTTGCTCCGACAGATGATAGTCATCTGGTTCCTGCATGGACACGTCTCCTGGTGGTGTCAGTTCTTGTGGTGGCACTGATATGATGGTGAGAGGACTGCATTGTGAGTAATGAGAGATTCCAGTGTCCCAAGCATCAGGTAGAGCTGAAGGTGGTGTAGCGACATCCGGAACAGGCGCTGACAGCACATGAGGCTGAAGCTGGTCCGAATGACACACTGCAACACCCGTGTCCATCTGGATTTCATACAGGCGTTGGCCACGTTGTCATAAGATGCGGCCAGGACTCCACTTTGGCTGCCTGCCATATCCCCGTACCCATACAAGGTCGTCGGCAGTGAACCGGCCAAGCGAAGGCACCCGCGGCCGTGAGGTGGAAGGCCCCAGAAGATGAAGTAGGATGCGGTGCTGTCAGGCATGTAAGAGCTCAGCTGGGCTGTGGTCGCCCATGGGGGTGAAATGGTAAGAAGCCAGAAACTGGAGAAGTGCATCATCAGTAGAAGAAATCAGGAGTTTCCTCATCTGAGCCTTAAATGTGCGGACCAGTCGTTCAGCCTCACCGTTTGACTGTGGATGGAACAGAGGGGCCGTGATGTGCATGACACCATGACGGGCACAAAAATCCGCAAAATTGGAAGAGGCAAATTGCGGACCACTATCAGTAACAAGAGTAGAGGGAAGGCCTTGCAAAGAGAAAATGCGAGCTACTGCATTGGCGGTTGCCACGGTGGTAGGCGACGTGCAACGGACAATGAAAGGAAAATTAGAGTAAGCGTCAATAATGAGAAGCCAATAAGTACCTAAAAAAGGTCCTGTGAAGTCAGCATGAATATGCTCCTAGGGCTTCTCAGGCAAAGGCCACAGTGACAAAGATGACTTTGGAGCGGCGGCCTGTGACGCACAAGGGCCGCGGGCAGCGACCATGTGTGCGATTTCAGAGTCGATGCCAGGCCAGTACACATGACAGTGCACCAGAGATTTTGTGTGAGAGACACCCCAGAGCCCTCAGTGAAGGAGGCGCATGACCGAAGCATGCAAAGATACAGGTACCACAACACGCAGTGAAGCATTGTCAGTGGAAAGGAGGATAATACCATCCCTAGCCGTGAGGCAGTAACGCAAAGCGTAGTAGTTCCCTCACCAACACAGTTAGACCGCAATAGACCGGTGATGCTGTATTGTAACATATCACAAAAAAAAAGCGCAATTGATTTGATGCAAGTAATAGCGTACTGTTTGAGATATATAGTACCAACAATGATGTTATAATGACATGTGTTGGACTTAAGGAAACCCCGTGTAACGTATAACTCTTCGATCTGACTTTGTGTAGTCAGAAGTCTTAGCGGACGGACGATCTGGCTAACCCTTCTGAATACAGCCTAAAACTTGGGAGAGGGTAGGGTCAGAACACATAGCAGCCGCCAGCCGGTCCCCGGTGATGGGAAACCCGTCCACAACCCGCTGCTTGGCAACATCCAGGTGGAAACACAAAAGTTCATCCCTACTGAATGCCAGATCAGGACCCATGGCAAAGTGAGACAGTGCATCAGCATTTGCATGTTGAGCCGTCGGCCAGAAATGAATCTCATAATTGAAACGAGACAAGTAAAGAGCCCAACGCTGGAGGCGGTGTGCAGCCTTGTCGGGAAGTGACGTCGATGGATGAAACAAGGAAACAAGTGGTTTGTCATCCATAACAAGATGAAATTTGGATCCATATAGAGAAAAACACCAAACTTATGAAGAGCATAAATAATGGCCAAAGCTTCTTTTTCAATTTGAGAATACTTTTGTTGGGAATCCGGGAGTGTTTTGGAGGCATAAGCAATGGGTTGTTCAGAACCGTCAGAAAAACGGTGCGCAAGGACTGCACCAACTCCATATTGAGAGGTGTCCGTGACAAGAACAAGATGTTGGCCAGGTCGATAAGTAGCCAGGCACGGGGCCTGTTTCAGCATAGTCTTCAATTTCTGCAAAGCTGCATCGCATGATGCAGACCAGTGAAAAGGCACGTTTTTATGCAACAGGCAATGCAACAGCTTAGCCACCAAAGCAGCAGACAGTAAAAACTTCTGATAGTATGCTATTTTCCCCAAGAAGGCCTGCAGTTCCTTAACAGACATAAGGTGAGGAAGGGTATCGACCGCAGCGACAGTTTGCTGAAGCGGACAAATACCATCCTGAGAGAATTGAAACCCCAAGTACGTGATATAGGCCTGAAAAAACTGTGTTTTTTGAAGATTACACTTAAGACCGGCAGTCTGTAAGACATGAAAAAGTGTGCAGAGATTTTGAAGATGTTCGTCAGTGATGGAGCCAGTGACAACAATGTTGTCCTGATAATTTATATACCCAGGGACAATGAGCAATAATTGTTCCAAGAATCGCTGAAAGAGAGCAGGGGCACTGGCAACCCCGAATGGCAATCATTGGTATTGATAGAGGGCGAAAGGTGTGTTAAGGACCAGAAACTGCCGGGAAGCAGAGTCGAGAGGAAGTTGATGATAAGCTTCTGACAGGTCAAGTTTAGAAAAATATTTGCCTCCAGCAAGTTTAGTGAACAATTCTTCAGGTCGAGGCATAGGGTAAGTGTCGATAAGGCATCGAGCATTTACAGTGGTTTTGAAATCGCCACAGAGACAAATATCACCATTTGGCTTAGCAACGACAACAACAGGAGAGGACCACTCACTGGAAGTGACAGGAAGCAAGACCCCTGAAGCAGTGAGATGATCCAGCTCCCATTTGACCTGATCACGAAGGGCCACAGGAATGGGCCGAGCCCAAAAAAACTTAGGCCGAGCAGTGGGTTTGACCATGATATGAGCTTCAAAGTCGTTTGCATGGCCTAACCCAGGAGAAAATATGGACGAAAATGTCATCGACAAGGAATCCAGTTCAGCATAAGGAATAGCATCAGAGATGATATTGACAGAGTCGTCTATGGAGAACCCAAAAACGTGAAAGGCATTGAAACCAAAAAGATTCTCCGCGTTACTATGGTTGATCACAAATATGGGAACAGTGCGAACGACAGATTTGTAAGATACCTCAGCATCAAATTGTCCCAAGCAAGAAATCTTCTGTTTATTGTAAGTCCATAATTGCCTAGTGACAGATGACAGGATTGGAGAACCCAACTGAAGATACGTCTGAGAATTGATGATAGTGGCAGCAGAACCAGTATCCACCTGCATGCGAACATCTCGACCAAGTATTTGGACAGTGAGGAATAACTTACCTGAAAGGAAAGAAGTACAATTGACAGACAACACAGAATCAGCATCATGTTCATGAACATCATGAATGCAGTCGGATTTGCAAACGGATGACACAGGACCCTTTTTTTTGCATTTGTGACACACGGCTCAATGTTGTGGACAATCTTCTCATGAATGTTTCTTAAAACACCACGGACATGAAGGAAGTTGCCGTGGGTTTTGCTGCAGTTTCTTAGAGGTTTGTTTATGGTTAGGCCAAGGCTGCGCTTGGGAGCGTACTGCAGCCACGTCGGCCAGCGGGGACACGCCACATGCTTCGTCAACATTGCACAGAGGTTGTATTTCCCTGACGTCGCCCCATGCCTCTATTTGCGCTCCAGCGGCATGAGAAATTTCAAAAGACTGAGCAATGGATAGGACTTCATCTAGAGTCAGATTTGCCAACTGAAGGGCACTTGCCTAACTTCTCTGTTGGGCGCCGATCGGATAATGGCATCCCGTACCATGGAATCGGCATAGGATTCTTTGTGAACTTCAGTAACAAATTGACACTTTCTACTGAGGCCGTGAAGTTCAGCAGCCCAAGCACGATAGGATTGATTCAGTTGTTTTTGACAACGATAAAAGGCAACATGAGAGGCTACCACATGTGTTTGCTTTTGAAAATAGACAGACAGAAGTGAGCACATTTCAGCAAAGGACAAAGACGCAGGATCTTTCAAAGGAGCCAATTGTAACAACAACCAATACATTTGAGGTGAAATCCATGAAAGCAATAGAGACTTACATGTTTGTTCATCCGCAACATGAAATGCCAAGGAGTGCTGTCGAAGACATTTTTCATAATCAGACCAGTCTTCTGCTGTCTCATCGCAAGGAGGAAAAGTAGGTAGAGACAATGATGAGAGATGCCCCGCATTTGATGCCGTAACGAAATCACGAATCACATTTGTGAGAAGTGTTTGCTGTTCTGTGAGACCTTGCAATAGTTGCTCTAAAGTAGCCATGGAAACATGTGGGTCAACGATGGAAAAGAAAAATTCCATCCTTGTCGCCAATTGTAATAACTTCAAGTTGAACAAATATATTTCAAGGAGGATGCAATACATGAAAGTCACAGATCAAGTAAACAGAGTAAGACGTGTGTATACTTTAACAGTCAAATCATAACTGAGTCCAAGTCTAGTGGCTGCTGGCTGGCTGGATGCTTAGGTGGCAGTGCTGCTGCATGGCTGGCAGACAGCGCCGCATGTAGAGGATGTGCGTAACTGCACGGCGGCACTTTGAAAGCTCGGCGATTCACAACAATAACATGCTGTGTCCTCCCTACCAAAATGTTATCATTCCAGTCACAAATTTCACTTGATACTTGATACCCCATATGATCAAACTTTTGACAATATGTGTGGGTGTAGTGCTGAGTCAAATGCTTTTTTGAAAATCAAGAAATTCTGCATCTATCTGACTGCCTTGATCCACAGCTTTGTGTATGTAATTTGAGAAAAGTGCGAGTTGGGTTTCACATGATAGGTGTTTTCAGACTCCATGCTGGTTGGCATGAAAGAGGTCATTATGTTCAAGGTACCTCATTATGTTTGAGCTCAGAATATTTTCTAAGATTCTACAACAAGCCAATGTCAAAGATATTGGACAGTAGATTTGTGGATCACTTCTATTATCCTTGTTGTAGATGGCTGTTACCTGTGCTTTCTTCCAACTATGGGGCATGGTGTTTTGTTTGAGGACTGTACAATAGTTTATAGTTAGAAGAGAGACTAACTCAGTTGCAAATTCAGTATAGAATCTGATAGGTATTCCATCAGACCCTGGAGCTTTGTTCAAAATAATTTCAGTTTTTTTCTCAACACCACTGACACTAATACTGATTCCACTCATCTTTTCAGTGGTATGAGGAAGAACTATGCTATTTTTGGCAATTTTTTAAGTTCAATAACATTTGTTTCATCCTCAGACTAAACATATTTATTTAATATGGCCAGTGCCAACACCACTGTCAAGATAATGACAAAATAATATGTCAAGCAATTAATGATGAACATTTAGTGCTCTAAATAAATCATACTCTACTTAAGAGCTATGTTTGTCTCTTAAGGGAGATTTCATTCCTCATAGGTTAAAGAACTTCTTAATTGCTTTACACAACTGTTTCAATAAATAATAATCCAGCATGTTTCACACCATCCTCTGTTTTCTTTCTTTTCTAGTGCATACACAAAGTGTTTACATCGTAATCCATTTCTGTAAAACAGCAAATATGTTCTTGCATACAGTATTGGACAAGCTATTATACTCCACTTAACTATACTTTCAGTACTTGTGAAATTTCTAATATTGTATCTGTAGGATTGTTTCAATTTTTTCCTACTTGTTTCAGTAATCAATGAAGTGGTATATTGCAACTGATTCTTTTTTGACATCTGACATAATTTTTGCCATTTGTGTGTGCGCCAGAAACTTTATGTATTACTAAGTACAATTAAAAGCAGCTTCACTTCAGAGTTTATTCAAATGTTATCTGCAAATCTTTTATTCTCAGTATTTCAAAGCTTTTTGAAATTTTAGGAATTTCAGTTGCAGAACACCATAGGGTGCTACATAAACAGTCTCTTTATTATGTTAGCTGAATAATGTGCCTTTTGCAGTTTTTAATTAAACTTTTCCAATTTTTCATTCATGGTGTTCGATGATCTGGTATTTTCCTTTTTTTCATATCCAGAGGTATCAGCACCTGTTGAATCATCCACTGAAGAATGCAGACTGGAATTAATGGGCCTGCAGAAATACTGTAACTACAGTATAGAGGTGAAAGGCTACACAAGAATGGGAGATGGCATTCCAAGTAGACCAGTCTTTTGCAGGACACAAGAGGATGGTACGAAATGTGTTAGTACTGTTGCATAATATGGTACGATAGACTGTAATACTCCAATTATAAACACTCAGTTCATGGCAGGCTATAGCCACCAGTCAAAGAAACTGAAGCAACCGAACAGGGCTGATGGAAACATAAATAATTAAAGCCAAATTTTAAAAATGAGAGAAATGAAATTAATAATAATAATGTGTATAGGAAAATAGTACTGCCTTCATCTGCTGGAAAATGGAAGTGTATAACACACTGGTACAAAAAAATAAGAAATTTCAAGTCTTGGCACTTTTCCTTTACAGATAATTATAACACAGGAGGAAAGTGAAAGTTATGACTGAAAAGAGAAGCTCAGTTGTAATAAAATGTTAACAGTTATTTGAAGACAGAGATTAGGTAACAGAAAGAAAAAAAATCAAGAGATCACACTGTCTTGGAAGTGAGGACGTGTGGTACAAAACTTAAATGATCATAACATGGTTGCAAAGGCTACTCATATATACCAGGATTTCTGTGCCTGTTAAGTTTATTAGGGAAATAAGATGAATCACAGAAAATGTTTTGTTAGGTGTAGTAAGGATCAATCCTATTCGTGATTTAGAGTCCTTCGCTGTTTTGTACCACTGTCTGCTCCATCATGATTGTTCCACTTTTAAGCAACCAGTACACACGCACTTTTGTATCCTAAAACAGTCTGAAATTTAGTATCTGGCTTTTTTTAAAAAGCTGTATCATCAAAGTAGCCTTTATTCATATATATATTCTGCACAATTTCAGTGCAGTAATGTGTTCATTGTAAATAAGTATTATAGTCGTTCTATTACATGTTTATTACCTTAATACCTTATAAATAAAATAAAAACTTTTTTTATTTTAAATTCAGTGCATTAGTGTTTGTGAAATGATTCTTTCATATAGTGTTCGTTAAAAAAATTACATTAGCTTATTTGTTTGAGTTGTAAATATTTGTCCTTTATTACTGTCTTTATGACATGTTCTACATCCTGGAGGACCTCCTCACTTCAGATCATTTGGAATGAAAGTAAATCTGATCTAATCTAATCTATCAGCAACACACTGATTTACTTCAATAAATTATATTATTTTGGAAAAATATAATAAATTTAGAATAAGACAAGCATATTTCTATTTCAGCACTTAAATTCAGCTGATGTTGTGTGATTTTTTTTTAATTTTCAGTACCTGATAAGCCTGATGACATCAAGGCACTTGTGGTGAATGCTGAAACATTGTTAATATCTTGGTTAAAGCCAAAATTTCCGAACGGCATCATCAAAAAATACATTGTATACGTGCGGTCACTGGATGGCGGAACATTGGTAAATATTGCTAACCAACAAGAGGTGACAGGCAATTGTGGGTCATAGTTTTGAAGACAACATCTCAGGAATATATTATTGGGAAAAAACACACAATTTGATTTTAATTGGACACACCAAAATTTTTTCAGATAATGGAGAGAGACATTTTCTAATTTGTTAGTTTCATGCATAATCTTTTGTACACTACAAAATTTTATGGAATATAAGGAGTTGTCAAGGAGAAACTTTTTCAGTTTGTTTTCTAATTTAACTTTTATATCATTTGGTAAGTGATCATCTGTTTTGCTGGCAACATTTGCAGCCCTTTTTGTGTGAAAGACAACCTTAATGTGGAGTAACAAATTTCATTTTTCCTTGTGGCATTGTAATTATGTACATCACTGTTGCTTTCAAATCGCAGTGGATTTTTTGAAACAAACTTCATGAGAATGAATATCCTGTGAAGCATTAGTCAAAATGCATAGCTCCTTAAATAGGTGTTTACAAGTTGATCATGGCTGAGCACTACATATTACTCTTACAGAATGTTTTTGAGTAATGAATACTCTTCAGTAAATCTGAGTTGCCCATTACATTGTTCCATGTGACATTATTGAATGAAAATATGAAAAATATGTCAGCTTACTGATTTGTCTCTCCCTAAGATTTGCATTGATTTTAAATGGAAATGTGGCAGAATTAAGTGGTTTTAGGAGTTCTAAAATGTGTTTTTTCCAGTTTAAATTCTCATCAATATGGATCCCACAATTTTTTTGGCATCATCCTAGTAATTATTTCCTCACTGTATTTTACACTTAGATTGGTGTAGAACTTCTAGATAGGCGGAACTGAATATGATGTGTCTTTTTGAAACTGAGAGTGAGAACATTCACAGAAAATGACTCTAGTATAGTTTTAACCATAGAATAGATAAGGGATGGGGGAGGGGGAAATAGCCCACACACACACAAACAAATGTGCTTGGTCTGACAAAACCTAACATTTTATTTACATTCAAAAATAAGACAGACATAAATTTTCAACAGCATTGCCTAAAATACTTCTTCTACTGTTTATTAGTATTTAAATTTACCATAAATTTCTTTAAAAATAAGACTGCATTTCCTCCAAACTTCTGTAAATCAAATTATAAAGTATTTAAAAACATTCTTGAATACTTAAAACTACTTTTTTTACTTTTGAAATCTCGTATCCTTAACAAGTTCAGAATTTAGGATTGTTACTCAGTATTCCACAATATTACACATTTTAATGCAGATCACAGTCTAATAAAAAATAGTTGTCACTCATTATGATATACATATTACTTATCAGAATTTTCTGCACAATCTTTGCATAACAGTACAGAATGGACAGACATAGCCACTTTCTACAACTTTTGCAAAAATTTCTTGTTTTGTTGTCTTTCCATTTATAAGAACAACCACATTTGCATTCTGGTACAACTTCATTCTCACTGGTAATCCCAGATAGCTGTGCTTCCAGTAGGCGAACGTCCCTTGGGGAATTCTTGTGGTTAGCTCTCTGTGCCACATACAGTTTTATCAGTTCCAAATTCAGTTGCTTGAGAAACAGTCTCTTGAAATGTCCAGTCCTGTGTTTGCTTTGTCTTGTACAAATGTACACTCCTGGAAATGGAAAAAAGAACACATTGACACCGGTGTGTCAGACCCACCATACTTGCTCCGGACACTGCGAGAGGGCTGTACAAGCAATGACCACACGCACGGCACAGCGGACACACCAGGAACCGCAGTGTTGGCCGTCGAATGGCGCTAGCTGCGCAGCATTTGTGCACCGCCGCCGTCAGTGTCAGCCAGTTTGCCGTGGCATACGGAGCTCCATCGCAGTCTTTAACACTGGTAGCATGCCGCGACAGCGTGGACGTGAACCGTATGTGCAGTTGACGGACTTTGAGTGAGGGCGTATAGTGGGCATGCGGGAGGCCGCTGAATTGCTCAACACGTGGGGCGTGAGATCTCAACAGTACATCGGCGGAAGGTGCACGTGCCCGTCGACCTGGGACCGGACCGCAGCGACGCACGGATGCACGCCAAGACCGTAGGATCCTACGCAGTGCCGTAGGGGACCGCACCGCCACTTCCCAGCAAATTAGGGACACTGTTGCTCCTGGGGTATCGGCGAGGACCATTCGCAACCGTCTCCATGAAGCTGGGCTACGGTCCCGCACACCGTTAGGCCATCTTCCGCTCACGCCCCAACATCGTGCAGCCCACCTCCAGTGGTGTCGCGACAGGCGTGAATGGAGGGACGAATGGAGACGTGTCGTCTTCAGCGATGAGAGTCGCTTCTGCCTTGGTGCCAATGATGGTTGTATGCGTGTTTGGCGCCGTGCAGGTGAGCGCCACAATCAGGACTGCATACGACCGAGGCACACAGGGCCAACACCCGGCATCATGGTGTGGGGAGCGATCTCCTACACTGGCCGTACACCACTGGTGATCGTCGAGGGGACACTGAATAGTGCACGGTACATCCAAACCGTCATCGAACCCATCGTTCTACCATTCCTAGACCGGCAAGGGAACTTGCTGTTCCAACAGGACAATGCACGTCCGCATGTATCTCGTGCCACCCAACGTGCTATAGAAGGTGTAAGTCAAATACCCTGGCCAGCAAGATCTCCAGATCTGTCCCCCATTGAGCATGTTTGGGACTGGATGAAGCGTTGTCTCACGCGGTCTGCACGTCCAGCACGAACGCTGGTCCAACTGAGGCGCCAGGTGGAAATGGCATGGCAAGCCGTTCCACAGGACTACATCCAGCATCTCTACGATCGTCTCCATGGGAGAATAGCAGCCTGCATTGCTGCGAAAGGTGGATATACACTGTACTAGTACCAACATTGTGCATGCTCTGTTGCCTGTGTCTATGTGCCTGTGGTTCTGTCAGTGTGATCATGTGATGTATCTGACCCCAGGAATGTGTCAATAAAGTTTCCCCTTCCTGGGACAATGAATTCACGGTGTTCTTATTTCAATTTCCAGGAGTGTATTTATAACAGTAATGTACCAAATTACATAAAAAACCCAATGACCAATGTCTTGTGTGCCTTCCATCATTACATTTTTATCACCTAGCATCAACTACATCCACTCCTGTCTTTGTTGAGTTGTAGAACATAATTCAGTAATCTTTTGCTTCCTCAGATTACCTGTTTCTTCACCAACTGTACTGTAATATGCACTGAAGACAGCAAAATCACATTTTAATTTTCTTTGGCACATAGGACACCAATATGAAATTGCCAGTAAATCTGAATATGGAAAAAAAATATTTCTCTTTTATTTCTGCACAATGTTCCAACAAGTGTAAGCTTACAATTTATGAAAAGTTTTTGAGCAAGAGTGTAGCTTGTGAACCAGTTGTCAAGGGCAATATTCCTCAAGGGCAATATTCCTTCCAGTTTATTTCATTGGCACTACAAGTCTAAGCACAACATTGCCACCTGTGTTACTCATTTGAAAGAAACCTGCGGATTGTTGTCCTACAAATAATTCAAAATTTTGTATGTAGTATGTTCCTGCATCTGCCATGATAAATATTTTGATCCCATACTTTCTGTGTTTTGAAAGAATGTATGCTCTGAAAGAACAACATCCCCAAAGGGATAGTAACATTTCATCCAGTAACATTTCATCCACTGTTATGTATTCACTTGTTCTGTAATGCCTTGTCTAGTTTTTTGTGAATCCCTCCATAATATCATGTAAAGGAGCCAACTTACCACTTTCTAACATTCCTCTTTTGTGTGAATAGTATCTAATCTAACACATCCAAAAGAAAGTGAAGTCTTTGCAGATACATAAATTCCTTCCATGTGCCACAAGTGTCCAACATTCATACAGAAGACCCAAAAATGCCTTGAACTATAATGTTTTTAAGTTTCTGCAGTATTTGGGTCATTTTAATTAAGAGGTTTTACAAGATCTATGTAAGTATTTTTGCTCTGTATTATCAAATCAAACAAATTGTCATCAATGAACAGTTTCCAGACTTCAACAGTGGTGTTAGCATTTTTTGCTTCCCCACTTACACCAGGAAATAGGGTAACTATGCTGTGAAATTTGGTATTGACTTCTTGGTTGGCAACATTTTTCAGCCATTTAGTTTGCCCATCTCTTGACAGATAGCAAGGAGAAGATTCACTGGAAGAGGGATTGGAACCACTACACAACTTCATAGAGAGTGTTGATTAGTTTTAGTGATTATACTCACATATCTGACAGGGATAATAACATTATCTTCTCTGTCCAGCTGTTTGTCACTCATTTCACACACTGTGTCATGATCACTTTCAGGGCCAAAATTAGAATCTGCATCAAGATTGTCATCATCACTTTATAATAACAACTTTTCAGTTTCTTCCTTACTTAGTGGACACTGTTAAGCCACTATTGAGCAGTTTTACTGCTCACAGTCAGCATAACAAGAAAAGTGCATAAGCAGAGAAAGCTAATGTAAATGGATGGGCTGTGTCTCTCAGACCCAGAACATGTACCTTCCCGTGTCAACAATAGATTGGCGAACAAAGAGGAATGATGAGACAAGTAGTGGTCTTCTCTAGGAACATTAACTGAAAGCTACAATGAATGGCGTAGTATTAAATAGTGTACTGGAAATGAAATGAGAATTTGGCATAATTGGCTCAGAGGCCCCTTACGGGGCAGGTCCGGCCGCCATGGTGCAGGTCTTATTACATTCAATGCCACATTGGGCAACCTGCGTGCTGGATGGAGATGAAATGATTATGAACACAACACAACATCCAGTCCCTGAGTGGAGAAAATCCCCAACCCAGCTGGGAATCGAACCCAGGCCCCTTAGGACGGCAGTCCGTCATGCTGAGACATTCAGCTATCTGGGCGGACAATAGTGTACTACTGTGGATATTTTTTTTAAAAAATCCACGTGGGTCTGAGAGATACAGTCCATGTGTTCTAGGGTAAGAACATTATTTATCATTTCTCCCATTGCTGTACGTATGTTTGGATCGATTACAATACCAGCCCCAAAGAAAAAACTAATTCTGCTTGTTGTATGTTAGACAGACAGGAACAAGATTGAGCCTTGTGGAAGCCCATAAATGCCTTCTCCTCAGACAGAAGAATCTCTCCTGCTTACATTGGCTGTATTATTAAGTATAGCTTTCTGCAGTCTTTTAATTATGTGTGACATTATACATTGGTTTTGCTATACCATCACTTACATAAAACTTCAGTTTGTCCGGGAGAATATTATGAGTCACACAGTCAAATGCGTTAGATAGATCACAGAAAATGCCAACCGGTGATTCAATCGCCTTAACTTCCTGCCTTTTCGAAGTTTCTTCAGTTTTAATCTGCAGTTCATTACCAATAAATTGTGGTCAGAGTCCACATCTGCCCCTGAAAATGCCTTACAATTTAAAACCTGGTTCCAAAATCTCTTTCTTATCATGTCTTTAATGTATCTGAAACCTTCTAGTGACTCCAGGTCTCTTCCACATTTACAACCCTCTTTCTTGATTCTTAAACCAAGCATTAGCCATGATTAAATTAAGCTCTGTGCATAATTCCACCAGGTGGTTCCCTCTTTTATTCCTTCCCCCAGACCATATTCACCTACTACTTTTCCTTCTCTTCCTTTTCGTACTATTGAATTCCAGTTCCCCATGACTATTAAATTTTCACCTCCCTTAACTATCTGAATAATTTCTTCTATCTCATCATACATTTCCTCAATCTCCTTCTCATCTGCAGATCTACTTGGCATATAAACTTGTACTATTGTGGTATTCATGTCTATCTCAGCTACAATAATGCATTCACTATGCTGTTCATAGTAGCTTATCCGAATTCCTGTTTTCTTATTCATTGTTCAACCTACTCTTGCATTATCGCTATCTGATTTTGTATTTATAACCATGTATTCACCTGACCAGAAGTCCTGTTCTTCCTCCCACTGAACTTCACTAATTCCCACTATATCCAACTTTAATCTATCAATTTCCCTTTTTAAATTTTCTAACCTACTTGCCCCATTAAGGCATCTGACAGTCCATGCTCCAATGTGTAGAATGCCAGTTTTGTTTCTCCTGATAACGACGTCCTCCTGAGGAGTCCCTGCCCAGAGATCCCAATGGGGGACTTTTGCCTCCAGAATATTTTACCCAAGAGGATGCCATCATCATTTAACCATTCAGTACAGCTGCATACCCTCAGGAAAAGTTACCACTGTAATTTCCCCTTGATTTCAGCTGTTCACAATATCAGCACTGCAAGGCTGTTTTGGTTGATGTTGCAAGACCAAATCAGTCAATCATCAAGACTGTTGCCCCTGCAACTATTGAAAAGGTTGCTGCCCCTCTTCAGGAACCATACATTTGTCTGGCTCTCAACAGATACCCTTCCATTATGGTTGTACCTAGGGTGCGGCTATCTGTATCGCTGAGGCATACAAGCCTCCCCACCAGCAGCAAAGGTGTATGGTTCATGGAGGGTTTCCTTTCATATGATACTTTAATCCTCCCAGTGATCCATGGTTTTTATATGACTGTTTAATGTTGTTTCTGATTAGCTTATGTGGAAACCTATTTTCAATCACTGATTTGAATGTATCATGGAATAGATTAAATTTTATGTCAGCATTTTGTTCATTATAAATTTCATGTCAGCATTTGGTTCATTATAAATTTCCCATATCATCTCTTGTAAACTATACTTAAAAATGTTCATCCTGAAATCATTAATTATTCCAACTGATTTCCACCGAGGAGTATCTATGCCACAAGGCATTCCTCATTTATCCTAACAAACTGTGCATCATGACTAGAGAGAACATTTGTTACTGGGTGTACCGTTATTTTCTCGTTTTGAGCTTCAGAAAAGAAAGCACTATCAATCTGTGTCCTGTTGTCAATATCCATCAGTGCTGAAAAATTAATTGTTGAGATCAAATTTTAAGATCCGAGAAAGGTGTTAGATGATTTTTCCTATCACAGTCCTTTAGAAAATCTACACTGCTGCTTGCTGCTGTGTGACACATAGCATACTAGGGAATCCACATTCTTCATAAGGAGTTCAAAATTTCTGAGAGGGGATCTATTACTGTTGCAATTAAAAGTAAACTATTTTTCACCATTAATTCACAGGCACACACTTTTGTGCACTGATCACTACAATGTTTAAATGTTTCTAAATTTGTGCTCTATCTAAATGTATATAACAACTCTTTTGCACCTGTTAATTCTTCATCAGTAAGGTACTGTACTGTAATCTTTCATAGTCAACTACTCTCACCCTGTGGTTGTGTGGTGCTCAGATAGGTGCTGGATGTCTATCTTTTCAGAGCTCTCTAAATTATCCAAACAGACATGAAGCTCAATTAGCTTATGACTCAGTCCTGTAATATTCTGATGAAATAAGGTAACCTTACTTTTCTGTGCATTCTTAACCATTTTGCGGGGTTCTTGTGTTATTTGAACTTATTTCACAACAGGATGCCTGATCCCTGTCTCTAACCCCCTCTGGTGCTACTAACCACAGGGATCTTGCTTTGTGTGATGATGACCTCTCATATATTTTCTGCAGGAAACTGAGCCAACGTGTCTTTCTGCCCCTTATTCAAGTGTAGCTCATCTATAAAGGAGACCACATGTAGAACACATTCTTGAGTACTACTCGAGCGTTTGGTATCCACACAAGGTTGGAAATGAAGACATCAAACAAAATCACAGGCATGCTGCTAGATTTATTATCAGTAGGTTTGATTAACATATGAGTATTACAGAAATGCTCCATAAACTCAAATGGGAATCACAGGTAGGATGATGACCTTCTTTTTGCAACAACATGATTGAGAAAGTTTAGAGAACCAGCATCTGTGGCTGACTCCAGAACAGTTTCTTACATTCACCAGTGTAAATTTTGGGTAAGGACCACAAAGAGAAGATAAGAGAAATTATAATTTATGTGGAGGCATATAGATAACATTTTTTCTTCACTCCATTTATGAGTGGATCAGGAAAAGGAATAACTAGTCATGGTACAAGATACCCTCAGCTGTGCAGCACACAATGGGTTATGGAGTAGCTGTAGATGTCAAGGTTCTAGTCATTGGTGTTTGATCTTCAGCCCAAAGACTGGTTTGATGCAGCTCTACATGTTAGTCTATTTCATGTGAGTTTTTTCACATCTGCAAAACTAATGCTACCTGCATCCACTGGTATGTGCTTACTGATGTCAAGCTTTGGTCTCCCTCTACAGTTTAAAGACCCTCCCCCTCCTTCCCAGAAACACGCTTCCTTTCACTTCCAAATTGACTAAATTTGATGTCTCCCCAGTTCACTGTAGTATATCATCATTAGTTATCCAGTTTAACCATCTAATCTTCATCATACTTCTGTAAAAATACCACATTTCAAAACTTCTATTCTCTTCTTTTCTGTTTATCATTCATGTTTCACATTCATACTCAATTATTCTTCCAACATATACTTACAGAAATTAAAAAAAAATGGCTTCCTACACTTAATTTAATTTTATCATTTATTCAAGTTTCTGTCACAGTTGCATACAATTACTTGATTGTAACTAGTTTTCAATGTTAATGTTCATTTAGAAACCATTTCCTGGATTCCAAATATTCATTAGAGTATAATTCCACTGATACAAGACATCTTCATGGATTAGATCTGTATGGTAAATGTGGTATGACCATAACACAGAAGCGGTACATTCAAGAGGCTATGAGGGTGTGCTGAAAACTAATGCCTCCAATTTTTTATGTGAAAAGACTTAAAACTTTGCACTTAAAACAAACATTATTAACATTTTACATCTTTGAGGCATTACTTTTCAGCACACCCTGATAGTTTGTACTGGAGGTCAAAACTAGAGCTATTTGTATTGTTGAACAGATGATTATTTTGTGAAAAATTTTACACTAGGAAAAATAAAGTATAATCAAAACCAAAATGAGCATTTGAATCAAAGTTTGCAAATCCAGATTGTTACATCTTCACCACTTGTCCACTGGACTTTCTCATCATAGAACTACAGTTATCAGGACTTAAATGACACACAAACCTTTTGTATGAATTTTACTGTCCCACTAGATATATAAGTGTATAGTTTGTAGCAAAATTGTGACTGGATGTATGTCCCAAACAACAAAAAATAAAGTAAGTGAGCTACTTAACTGTCAAAGTTACAAGCCTAGTACAACTCAAAAGTCATGAACCAAATTTGTTATGTGCTTCAAACTGCTAGTTCAAAATGTAACCAAAACACAGCAAAGTCATAAATAGTGGACTAATAAGTAACATAACAAACAGCTTCTCACAAGTAACTGACCTACCCACCTGTTACTCCATGCTCATGATTAATCAGTCATGTGAGCCTCTGACTCCACCTATAAAACATGTTTGACAGGACTCAAAGAACAGTCATTAGCTGCATGGTCACCAAAAGTCATGTGAGCCTCTGACTCCATGTATAAAACATGTTTGAGAGGACTCAAAGAACAGTCATTAGCTGCATGGTCACCAAAACTATGATTATATACCTTAACAAAATCTATGCCTCTCATATTGATATTG
Organism: Schistocerca cancellata; assembly: GCF_023864275.1. Taxonomy (NCBI): domain Eukaryota; kingdom Metazoa; phylum Arthropoda; class Insecta; order Orthoptera; family Acrididae; genus Schistocerca; species Schistocerca cancellata. Next base: position 246,636,078 of record NC_064627.1, read on the forward strand.
TCTGCTGAAGGGGATACAAAATAAATTTTCTCAAAACCTACAGAGCCTCGAGCTAAAGACAAAATAGGTGATTCTTTTTCCAATGAAGAACATGTGTTTAAAACTTTATATAAACCTGTGTCCCACAATTGCTTTATGACATGCAAAATGTTTTCTTTATTCTCAGAAAAACAATATTTTCAGTTAATATTTTATTGTTATTACAGATATTTTATCATCATAAAAAGCAACTAACTTGATAAATAATTAGGTAAGAGTGTTATTTTTTAAAATGTATATCTTATGTAAAATAAAATTTGAAGTCTTCTGAATGTGCGCTATAGATAGCTCACAGAACAAAAGGAAAAACTAGGAAGTTAATAATAAATAAAATCATGGCTAACAGTGCATGTACTATGAAGAGTTTAAAACATTGGAGACCTGATACGATGGCTCTTAATTGACAAAATGTTTTGCTTTAACTAAATTTCGGTAGCATCTGGTGCCATAATAAAATGAATATCTCTGCAAGAATTGTTAAATTCCCTTTTGTTTTTCAAGATTTTTTCCCAATTTGCAAGAAAATTTGGTTATTATGTTTGAACATTTTAATCCTTCACAGCTGAGGGAAGAATATGAAATTCCTCCTACACAGACACATTATATTTTGTCTCATCTAATCGCTCACCATCGCTATGAGCTCTGGGTGACTGCAGCTACGGTGGTAGGAGAGAGTGACACCAGTCTGCATGTAGTACAGATACCAACAGAACAAGTTCCAGCAAGGATTGCATCATTTGGAACCCATATGATGGCAGCCAGAGGAGAACAACTTTCTCTGCCCTGCATCACTGTTGGACAACCACATCCTAGTACAATATGGAGTAAGGGGTTAGTAAAATTCATTGCTTACTTCAGTGACTTACATCATAATTTATGAAATTTTACATAATGAAGTTATATTACTTTTAGGAAAACTTGCTTAAAATTTTAAAGAATGGTCAGAATTGGTTTCTTTGCTGTGAATCTCTCACAAGTTGTTTCCTTACAGCAGTCTTACAGGTAATAGAATAGTGTGATGAGTTTGAAATGTGTAATACCAAACATTAATTTTTTAATGAGCTACTGTGCCATTGTACGAAGGTTAGAGAAAATATTAGCCTGCAGGTAATGTTATAGTGTATGGCTAGAATACACACAGCATAAAAATAGTAATAAAATAGTGATACAGAATTGCTGGTCAATAATTATCTCTAGGGGGCAAAAAATTTAGCATTGTTGAGATACACATGTATAAGTACATGACACTAGCCTAGCATATGGAAGTATTAATTCCTTCTTCAAGGAGGAGTGAGGGATAGGTCAGGAAATGATAAAAATGAAGAGCAGATCAGTCAGACTCCAGGATGAGAGGTACCAATTGTATAATAATAATAATAACTGACAATGACTGAAGTTATTACATAAACCTAGATGGTCAATCTGAAGATAAAAAATAATGAGGAAGAAGAGCAGTGTGAAGAAAATAATCTCCAATGGGAAATTTCACTTGTGTGAAAATAAAACAATAGACATTACAAGCCATCACCAGTCTTCAAAATGTAGACAAAAGCTGATTCAAACATAAATTTTATGATCCACGAATTCTTTTGTCCATCACATAAGAGGAAAGACCAGAAGGAACTGAGACAATTTGAGGATTAGGGAAAGTGTAACGTGGGTGCCCATGTTAAGAATGAGAAGGAAATCTGCAATGAAAAGAGTTTCGTATTCCATACTCCCATCTTCCATAATCATTCTAATACTGTCCTATAGTTAATGGTTTCAAAGTGCCATCTGCAAATGACTGTGCTTTTGTTGATCTCTAAGCACAGTCTATTGTCCAAACATACTTGTATAGGTATCTGTCCCATATCCAATACACATATTTTAGGTTCTTCCTAATGCTACTGTAATCTATATTAGCATTCCCCACACAGTCTGTTCACTTCCAGTTTTGTGTCATCTCGTTGTCATTGCAGGCTTGTACCATGGAAAGCAAGGAGAGGATGTTATTTGGTGGCCAGTATCCTCTTTCTATAACACTAACTGCATGCATATATTACCTAGGCTCTTTATTCATAAGAATAGAAAATTACTTAACTGAAGATAGTCCACCTGTTGTGGTACAAGCCCTCTGTAATAGACCACATTAATTTCACTGCTGGTGAAGTACAAGGCCACTATGTACACTACTATGGTCACTATGTGCTGCCTGCGACTGTCTGCAGCTGCAAGTGATTGGGCTGTGACTGATGTCTCAGTGACTCACTGGATGACAGACTGAAACTGACTGTCCCTCCAGTCTGTGGCGGCAATCTAAATACTGGCGGCCGAGAGGAGGTAGGTGCACATTTCTTGTGCATCTGCCTTTGGCCTCTATTGATCATCTCGCAACCTCTTTGCCGACTGGTGTGCTGGCACCAGCTCATTCCAGCACAACCAACTTTTTCTTTAATTTTACTTATGCCTGAAATGAAACCTATTATCTCCAGTTCCACATGGAAAATGATGAGGCAATGAATGGATGAACAAACATCATGGCAGTCTTGTACTTGTTACGTATTTCGCATTATATTTCCTTTCCTTGCTCTCATACTTTTTTGACATTACATTGATAATCAGGTGGAATTTTTCTGTTTTACCTTGATGACACTTTTTCTTCATTGTCCCAACAGTTTAGTGGACCTTGATCCCTGTAATTATTGAAATTTCCATGATAAAGTTCTGCATTTCGTTCTCTCTTTTTGTGATGATTAAGATTTTCTGTTCAGTTGATTCAGTTTGATGAAGTTTAAGATAAATTTCTTCAGTACCAAGGTGCAGCATTAATGCTAACATCTCACACATGAAAATACATACTGTATTTATTCGAATCTAAGCCGCACTTTTTTTCCAGTTTTTGTAATCCAAAAAACTGCCTGCAGCTTAGAATCAAGTGCAAAGTAAGTGGAAGTTCTGTAAAATGTTGGTAGGTGCTGCCATAACTAACTTCTGCCATTGAATATATGCACCGCTGCACAGGCATGCTTTGCAGGCACAAAGACAAATACTGGCGCCAAAACTGTGTGCATCAGCAAATAAATTAAAAGAAAAGGTAGAAGAATGTAAACATCGTGTCATGTATTCTTTCGTGTTTGCTGTTATCTCATTTAAATCCTGTCTGCCTAATAAACTATGAAACTAGAGTGAGACAACAGCAAACGCAGAAGAATATACATAGCATGTCATGTTTATATTCGTATTATTCTTATGCTCAATAGTGATACAGTCAGAAATGAAGCACAGCAACTGACTAGATTTTTAAATCTAAGATGACTCTAATTTCTGTGCAGAATGTAATGTACTAAAGAGGCATCTGCAAAGATTTTCAAATGGAGAAAATTTTTTGCTAAACTCTCTTTCAGAACATCATCTATCATACACAGTGTATTATTTGGTTCTTGTTGATCATTATCAAAGAAAGCAGCAGTGTGAGTAACAACAAATAGTAGTCTCTTGCCATTGTTTTGCTAATGAGACAATTCCTGTCCTTTTTAATTGTAAGCAGTGGTAGTGTGCACAAAAGCAAGCCATGCCGCGAGTGGCAACAGGTCGTAAACACTCATTATCAGAATGTGACAAAAAATCCATGACACAATACAATAATGCATTTTCAGCTTAGTGTGATGCAAACACCTATAACAAAGAGAACGGCACTTACCAGATCAAATCAAAATAAGCAATCGATTAAAACCAGACGAAGCATCTGAAAAAGGAAGGGTACCCATATCAATACGGATGGAGCACCTGACACATAGCAATAGCTACTTGGAAAAGCTTAAGTGTTAAGATTACAACTCGAACCAAACTACTGTAGCTTTATCTTCATCCATGTGACCTAAATTGTGTCTCATGTTACAATGGACCAACTTTGTTTCGACTTGGAGGTGCAGTCTAAAACTTTTCTCTCCCCTTGAATTTTGAGTCTCAAATTTCAGGTGCGGCTTAGATTCGGGAACTTTTTTTTCCCTTGATTTCGAGTCTCATTTTTCAGGTGCAGCTTAGATTCAAGTGCGACTTAGATTCGAGTAAATATGGTAGCTTCAGTACTGAAATGTCTATTAATTCTTTTTCTTTCATAGGGAAAGGCAACCACTCACCTACAGCAGACTGATGCATGGACCACAGAAAAACATAACAGAAAATATCATTTGCAATAGCTTTTGACCACTAGTTCTTTTGCCAGCAATAGCACGCACATTCACACCAATGTCTTGGCCAAAGTAGCAGCTGCAGTAAACCCAGAGGAAGCCCACTGCAAATGTGGCTGAAATGCCGATGACAGTTTTTACAAAGTGGTGTAGCTCTGCACCCAGAAAACCTTTATAAATCATTATACCTTTCTTTCAAAATTACTCAGATTTCTTCATGTAACCTCTCCTTATTCTTTGACATTTGCCAGTACACATTTTTGTACTAATTTTTCACATTTCAACTACTTTGCTCTCAAGTGTATACATTTAACTTGAGCAGATTAGGGCCTTTAGGCCCTCTCTTATGTTGGTCCAGGTTTCACACATACAGTGCATTTTTAAATCATACAATATTATGAAAATGAATTTTATAATATTGTTACATCCCATCCTGGATTTTTGATTGTTTGATTTTTAAATCATAGTTACCCAAGAAAAAAAACAATAATCTGTTTTATGTAATAAAAATGATCTGGATGTATTTATAGAGAACGAGAATAAATACTACTGACTATAAACTAATAAAGTTCATACTAGCAGGACTACTATTATTACTACTACTTCTGCTGCTGGCACTAAAATACAGTAATAATAATAATAATAATAATAATAATAATAATAATAACAACAACAGTGGTAGCAGCAGATACAAAATATATTTACAGGCATACAAAAGTTGTTTCTCACATAGAAAGTTCTGAGGGGAAGAACTTTATGCAGGCAGTGCTCACTGAGAGAAGGGTAACAAGTGCATGTGGGGACAAGGGTAGACATTATTATTACTTCAGTAGATATGTCTTTGTCTTTTGAAGCTGTAGATATTCAGTTTTCTAAGATAATGTGGGAGGAGATTCCAGAGTCTGGCTCTTGCTACTGAAAAGGATTCTTAAGGAAATGGCTGATTGATGTAGTGGGACAGAAAGGATTTTGCTCTGATGAGTTAAGGTCAGTGAAAGTTATGAGGGGAGCGTAAATTGATAAGACAGAAGAGATAAAAGTATGGAAATCTGTTTCACATGTCTGCATATAGCTGCAATAGCTGTTATAAGAGAGTGAAAATTGATCAAAGAGCAAAATGCCACACATATATCAAACACAGGTGTTTATCACCAGTTTCAGGTGCTGTGAGCTTTCCCTCAGAAAGACCTTTCATGATAACGTCAAACTAATCACAATTGGAAGTATAAGTGTTTGTACCAGTTCAATTGCAGATAGGCACAGCAAAAAGACTGTCATAAATAAAGCTTTTGGCCCTCATCAAAAATAAACGACACACACACACACACACACACACACACACACACATATGCAAACCCAAATGCAAATGCAACTGACACACACATGACTGCAGTCTCAGGCAACTGTGGCCACACTGTGAGCAGCAGCACCAGTGCATGATGGGAGTGGTGACTGGGTGGGAGTAAGGAGGAGGTTGGGGCGGGGAGGAGGAGGGATAGTAGAGTGGGTGGCAGACAGTGCAGTGCTGCTCAGGAGCATGCAGGGATGAGGTGGAGAGAGGGTAGGGTAGCTATGTGCAGTCAAGAGGTTAGGAGGGCAGGCGAGAGGTGGGAGCAGAAGGGGGTAGCAGAAAAGGAGGGAAATAAAAAGACTGGTTGCATTAGTGGAATGAGGGCTGTATAGTGCTGCAATGGGAAAAGGGAGGCAAGATGGATGAGGACAATGACTAACAAAGGTTGAGGCCAAGAGGGTTACAGGAACATAGGATATATTGCAGGGAAAGTTCCCACTTGTGCAATTCAGAAAAGCTGGTATTGATGGGAAGAATCCATATGGCACAGGCTGTGAAGCAGACATTGAAATGAAGGATGTCATGTTTGGCACCATACTCAGCAATGGGGTGGTCCATTGTTTCTTGGCCACAGTTTGTCAGTGGCCATTCATGCGGACAGATAGCTTGTTGGTTGTCATGCCCACATAGAATGCAGCACAGTGGTTGCAGCTTAGCTTGTAGATCACATGACTGGTTTCACAGGTAGCCCTGCCTTTGATAGGTTAGGCGATGTTTGTGACCGGACTGAAGTAGCTGGTGGTGGACGGAGTATGAGCCATGAGGTAAGGGGCTGGGAGCAGGGATTGTGTAGGGATGGATGAGTATATTGTCTAGGTTTGGTGGATAGTAGAAAACCACTGTGGGAGGTAAGACACTTCTCATTTCAGGGCATGACAAGAGGTAGTTGAAACCCTGGCGGAGAATGTAATTCAGTTGCTCCAGTCCTGGGTGGTACTGAGTTACGAGGGGGATGCTCCTCTGTGGCTGGATGATGGGATTTTGGGAGTTGGTGGGAGGGAAAGATAAGGCACAGGATGTTTGTTTTTGTACAAGGTTGGTAGGATCATTATTGTCTGTGAAGGCAGCAGTGAGACCCGTGGTATATTTGAAGAGGGACCACTCATCACTGCAGATGCGATGACTACAGGTGGCTAGGCTGTATGGAAGGGACTTCTTGGTATAGAACGGGTGGCAGCTGTCAAAGTGGAGGTATTGTTGGTGGTTAGTAGTTTTGATTTGGACAAAGTTAGTCATTGTTCTCACCCATGCAGCCCCTCTGTTCCCATTCCAGCACTATACAGCCCTCATTCCACCATTGCACCCGGTCTTTCAACTTCTCTCCTTTTCCACTACCCCCTCCCCCCACCTCTCCCCTGCTATCCCGCTAACCTCCCAACTGCACATAGCTGCCCTACCCTCACTCCACCTTGTCCCTGTGTGCTCCAGAGCAGCACTGCACTATCTCCCTCCAAACCTCCTATTCCTACACCTCCCTGCCCAAGCCTCCTCCTTACCCCCACCCAATCTTATTTTTCTCAGTTGCTTGCTCTTGTTGTGTTACACAGAAAGATAGTTCACCTGTGACTTAAAAATAACAATACTAACTTTCTTTTGTTGTATCAGCTAGCTGGTTTTGAGTTACTTGCCTCTTGCCCTTGAACATTTATTGTGCAGTATGAAATTCCTTTCACAGTCTTTTTTTATTTTTTTATTTATTTATTTACTTATTTATTTATTTTTTTACAATTGTATTGACCAACTAGGATCACATTAAAACTTCAATTCCTCTTCTTCCTTTGTTGTTGTTTCCTATTTTTCCAGTAGTCCCTCATTTTCTCCCCATGAAGTCTCTTCCTTTCTTCTGTCCATGTCGTTCCCAATTTTTTTATTTCTTCTGCTTTGAAAGCCTTCCAAATTTAGTATTTTATTTTTAAAACAGTTTCTTTCTGCTATTTCTGATTCTTTAATGTTGTTTCTTTCTAGATCCTTCTTTACTTCTGTAATCCATGCTATTTTCAATTTCTTCTTCCAGAAGAAAACTTCTATTTCCATCCATTCAGTAGAGGTGTCCAAAAAAGGTTAATCTACATTTGGACATTACTTCAGATATTTTCCCTACATATTTGTAGATCTCCTCATTACTTCTTATTTTCCAATGATCTGCAGTTTTTATTGCACCCATTATTTTTCTAATAATCCTTCTTTCCAGTACCTCTAGTCTGTCCATCTTATAGGTTATCGTTAGGCATTCAGATCCATATAAATGTTCTGGTCGTACTACTGTGGTGTAGTGTTTTAGTTTTGTTTTTCTAGATATACATTTCTTGTTGTAAATATTTTTGGTCAAACCATTTGTTAATTCTTGCATCTGTTGCAAGTTTTTCTAGTCCATTCTGTTGTATAGCCTCTCCCAGATATTTAAATTTATTTACTCGCCCTATTTTTACCTATTTGTGTTTCTATGAATTTTGACACAATTTTTGTATTTGTCATGAATTTTGTTTTTGTAGCTGAAATTTTGAGACCAGCTATGTTTGCTGTTTTTTACAATAGGTTTATCTGAATAACTGCTTCTGTCAGGATTTCTGAAAGTATTTCAAAATCATCCGCAAAAATGATTTCTTGAAATTTGTAAATTATAGGTTTGCTGGTTAACATTCTATGCAGAATTATTGACTTTAAGTTAAAAATTTGATCTGCACGGGATCTTCCCTTTGGAAAACCACCCTGATATTCTCCCAGTTGTTTGTGTAAAGTATCTACCACTCTGTTCAGAAGAATTTTTGATAATATTTTGTATGCCACTGGCAAAAGTGACACTTCTCTATAATTATTGACATTTTGTTTGTCTTCCTTTTTATTAGCTAGTGGATTAATGCTGTTTTCCATTCAACTGGAATCTTTTTCAGTTTCCCAAGTGTTCTCAAGTAGCAGTTTTAGGTCCTTTATGATTTTTGGTTCTGACCACTTCAATAATTCTGCTGTAATGGAGTTTTCACCACTTGTTTTATTGTTTTTGAGTGTTTTGATGGCTTCATGAATTTCTAACTGTCTTGATGGGAAATCATCCTCTAGATTTTGAGGTGTCACTCGAAATTCTAATTTATCTGTTGGAAGTGGACAGTTTAACAGCTTTTCAAAACATTTTGCTAAAATTTCACAACTTTCTTTGTTATTTAATCCCATTTTGCCATTTTCATCTTTGAAACAAATACTTGGTGCCTGATATCCTTTAAGGATGTATTTAAAAGTTCGGTTTTACAGTTTATTTGGTTTTACAGTTTATTATATTTCTTCCAATTAATTCCTGACTTTTTAAAAATATTTCAATTTGATTTGCAAGCATGTCCTTTCCCTCATGCTTGCTTGTCTTGATTGCTTTTAACGTGATTTCCAACCCGCTCATGCTAGGTTACCAATTTATTTAAGGTTTTTGCATCTATATTGTTGAATGATGGCTGGGAGGACCTGCCTTTTTAAGTCTGCTATTTTGCAAAATACCTGAACCACCTGCTGATTTTGTTCCTACTAAAACCATAGTGATCATTCCTGTTCTCTGATTTCTACTTTTCTTCATTCTGCGTTATACATTTTTGAAGCTTGTATCTATTGTTGATTATCTGATCAAGTTTAAGTTATAACACCATGTATTGATACCTAAAAAACTTTTCCTACAGTTACAAAGACCTGATCTGTCCCAATTCTTCATTGCAGTGCAAACTTGGTATGGAGGAAGAGGAGTTTAGCGTTTAACATTCCGTTGACAATGAGGTCATTAGAGGCGGAGCACAAGCTCGAATTAGGGAAGGGTAGGGAAGGAAATCGGCCATGCCCTTTGAAAGGAACCATCCCGGCATTTAATGAAGTGACTTAGGGAAATCATGGAAAACCTTATCTGGATGGCCAGATGTGGATATGAACAATTGTCCTCCCGAAAAACTTGGTATGCCACTATGCAAACTCACCAGACTTTATTAACTGCATCAATTAATCCAAAGATTGCTGTGATGGTTGAGGTCCAGATGCACACAATGTTCTGAGGTACACCCATCTCTCACTGAACTCCTCTCAATGAGTGGATGACAGTCTGGGATCTTCTTTACTATTAACAAACATTCATTACCAGAAAACTTGTACATTTATTCACTGGTGATATTCTTCATAGACTTATTTGAATTACACCTGAACAGTCCTACATGCAGCCCAATCAGAGAGCATAATATGCTGCACCAATAAGAATGTCTTGCATGTTAATGTGAATAACTGTAGCACTTCTATAGTTGGCAGTGGCTGGAGTGAGGCTTCAACATAAATATGTTAATGGCCACTTGCTACAGTGGCATGACACTATAGTTACATTAGAACAATAATGTTCAGTATTTCAATTTTTTTAAAATAATTTACATACATATGAAATGCTGACTTCACAACTGTTTGCACGCAAATGAAATCTCAATATCTGGTTGTCCAATGTCGTATATATATCTCACAAGGTACTGCAGTCTTTCACATGATTCCAATTCATTGACACTCTTTCTGTAGTTTGGCACCATGGTGAAATTGAATCACAGAATCTATTAGAACATTTTATTTCAGTTTCATAGATGGAATGCATTACATTTATTTGGTTTTATGCCATATTCCTTTGATGTTGAAAACTTCTGTGACAGTCCATTCCACACTCTAACATATGTTAAAGCACCAACAACAACAAACAACATATTATGCACCTTGACATTTTTCCACATCAAACACAAATGTGTAGGATTCATAAAAAATGCATCTGTATGGACACTGATTCACTGCACAGATCCACAGGCTTTAATTTGCCCAAGTGCTGCATGAGGTGAGCGTAAACGCAATTTCTCGTGCCATAGTAGCTATACCCAGAACTTTGAGTTACCTTAAAAACTAAAAAGAAGGTTACCACATGTCACAAAATACCACCCTCACATCAACTGCACCAGCTGAAACATTATTACCTTCCAATGTTCTATGTCCACATAACGACCATTAAGATATTACCAATAATAAGTGGATTTATTGGTGGTGAACTATTCTTACTCCACAGAGAAATTTCTTAGTAGAGCTAGTTGATATATATGTTATTGAGACACTGCCTGATAAGAAAAGTGAAGCACCCTGAAAGGGATGAGGAATCGAAATGAAGCTTTGAGGGTTGAGAGGGTATGTGTTAAGCTTCGAGGGTTGCACTCCCACTGGCCTGGACATATACACTGATTCAGCTGGGAAGGATGTCATACAACCATTCTGTCCTCTCCTGATGCAAGCTGTTCATCACTGTTGTAACTGGTCCTGGAGATCCTGGATACTGGCACTGCAACAAAGTTGATGTCCAAGTGTATCTCACACATTTTATTGGGGACAGATCTGGTAATGTAGCTGACCACTTGAGTACCTCAGCATCACAGTCAGTTTGTATAAATATGTGTTGTATGTTGTCAAGCATTATCTTGTTAAAAAGTGACACCACAACACTGTCATATGAGAGGCAACACACGAGGATGCAGGATGTCTGTGAGATACCGTTGTGCCACCAGAATTCTCTCAGTCACTACCAGCCATGTTCTGGCGACAAACCCAGTGGCTCTCCACAACATGAAACCAGAAGTAACACCACTGTGTGTCTCCAAAATATTAGAAGAAAGCTTCCTCTCCCCAAGTTGCCACTATTCTTTTCTATAATGTTCATCTGAGATAGTGCAGAACTGCACTTCATTGTTGAACACAGTACAACACTATTCATCAGCAGTCCAAGCCTTCTGGTCACATCATCAAACCAAACACAGTCAATTTGTATTGTGGTTTTAATGGCAGCCTACACATGGGGCAGTAATTCCCTAGTCTAGCTGCTGCTAGTCTCCAACTTAAGATGTGGGATGACTCAGAATGTTGCAGAAAGTCCATTAATTGTTCACACTAGCAGGTGCAGATGTGAAGGGATGATGATACGCTTGGTGCACAATACAGCAACCATACCTTACAGTGGTCAGATGGGTTGACTGTAACCTTGGCAATGAGTAGGCCTGCCCTCATGTTCCCATGCACTCCAGCATCGGGCCACGGTTACACCTGAATACTCCATAAATCTGGATACTGCATGATTCAGCTGGTTGGCCAAATGGAGTCCCACAGTGAGATCCTTTTGAAACTCTGTCAGGTGCTGTTATCTTGTCTCGCATGAGTACATGGCTTCTCCATCTCCTGCACAGAATCACTCAACATCTGACACTTTTCACATCCCATATATAAGTAACATGCCTGGTAACAGCACTAAGAATGAACAATACTAATGCTATCTGGTAGCTGTTCTACCTGCACAGAGAATTGCAATTCTCATCATTTACATACCCACCAATGCTGAGAAAGTGACTGAAGTTGCATTGACATTCTACCATATCTTCTGGGTGCTTCAGATTTTTTGTCAGGCAGTGGAATATTAAATAATGTGAGTGCTACATAAAAACTTTACTTCTGCACGTATTGATTGTAGTAGTGCAGTCTGTGTAAATAAGTACTGTAAAATTATCTTATATGCTTCAGTGCACAATGAAACCTTGGTAATTTGAGATAATTGGGACTGAGTACAGCTCAAATTTGGGAAAACTCAAATTACATGAAGAGTGACAGATTTAGCGATCTCTGATTTAAAAATTAATTCAAAACTTGATGCTTTGTTAGAATACCATTGCTCTAGTTTGGTTTTGTTCCACTGCCAGTTACCTCCTGTTACTTTGTGCTCCATTCTCCTGGTAATGGAAAATCCAGGATGGAATGTAACAATGTTGTGAAAAGGAAAGTTGTAACTCACCATATAGCAGAGATTCTGAGTCACAGATGGGAACAACAAAAAGACTGACACAAATAAAGCTTTTGGCCAGTTAGGCCTTCATCAAAATTAGACAACAAACACACACATACACAATCACACAAACATGACTCACACATACATGACTGCAGTCTCAGGAAATTGAGGCCACACCTCAAGCATGTGTGAGTTACATTTGTGACAGTGTGTATGGGTGTGTTTGTCATCTAATTTTGATGAAAACCTTACTGGTCAAAAGATTTATTTTAGACAGTCTTTCTGTTGTGCCTATCTGCGACTCAGCATCTCCGCTATATGGTGAGTTGCAACTTTCCTTTCCACAAATTGTTAAAATTCTCATGATACTGTTTTTATGTCTCCTCACTGTCCAGTCTTTTCAGTACTAAAACTCTCATCTCCAAAGAAACAAATTTCCTTTCTTATTTTGAAGAGTCAGCATTCACATTAGTGAAAAATGGCAAGAACAATAATAAATACAAAACACTACTTGACTGCACATACACACTGCACTGAGCCTGAGCAGGCACTGGCTAACTGGCGGCAGGTGAAACAGTAATAGTGGCTAAAGTGGGCATGATTGTAAACTGTATATGCATGAGTATCTCAACCACTCTTCATACCCATTCCCTGTGCCCCTGTGCATTTTCCATTTTATACATTATTTTTTTATGTAGTAGTCATCCATCATCCACTTAGATTAAAGACTCAGATTTCCAGGGCTTGAATTATCACAGTTTTACTGTATAGACATTTACATGTTTGTGACAAAATTGGTGTTAACTTTGAAATAAGTTTTTTTGCTTACTCCACTTCCTTAAGGACAATTTACCTTAGAAACTGTGAATCAGACTTCTGATACATAAAACACCATCATGTAACTTAGTCACCAACACAATAGCCATCATCTTGGTACTTGCTTGAAAATATGAATTATTTGTATTCTTTCTGCTAGCACCACTAATTCAGGCAGAAACTTGCTCTACTGTATGTTTGTGGTTTCCACTACCATAACTAGACTCAATGTCTTCCAGTGCCTGTCCAGTCTTTCACATTTCTCTCTTTTTTTTTCCACATGATTATGTAATTTTTCTTTTCTTCTTTCTACTGACATTTATTCTTGTGTCAGCAATAAATCTTGCTACATTCTGTCCTTCATTTTGCCAACTTTTTTCTCTACCACTTTAACTCTTTAGGTGTTGGATAAAGAAATTCTAGTTTCAAAACCAAATGTTTGCATCACTTTTGGTCTATGTATGCATCTCTTACCATCCTCTTAGAAACTGTGTTTTCCTCATTTGTGACCGTAAGGAAAGGTTGGGTTACAGAAGCAAGAAATTCAGCTTCTTGTCATTGGGAATTATTATTCACTTCCATGGTTTTTAGTATTTTCATTGAATATCTAATATTTGTTTTACAATGTAATCACACTGTATGAACAATAATTTTACTGATACTTTGTCTTCACTACATTGTATTCTTTCTACCACAAACTTTCAGTTCTCATGAGAAATGCAGACTTTACACAGTTGTGAGAGTCTAACTTATCATATACACTCTACTTTTTCTCTCTACTTACTACATGATCTATTAGCCGTAAAATGTACATATTTTGCTACTGAATTAAATAATATAAGAAATTATGCAAACCATTTATATCTAATAAAGTAATTTTTTTTCAGAGGTCAGCTTATTCAAGAAAATAATCATATACACATCAATGCTGAGTGGACTCTCCATATTTCCTCAGTAGAGACAGCTGATACTGGAAATTATTCATGCCGAGTGCAGAATATCTTAGGGGCTGATGAAATCACATACACAGTGATAGTGAAAAGTAAGAATTTATGTGAGCTAAATAACAAATACATTTGCTTCCAATAACCATAAATCCATAAAATTTAACTAGTTCATTCAGTAGATGTATCAACATATATAGAGATTGTTAGAATGACTGATACTGATGGATGAAATACAGTGTTAATCTCAAGATTTCTTTTATTGAAAGCCATAGGCAGAAAAAGCAAAGTTACATTCATTCCTTCATGATGAGATCTATAAAATGTGATTGATTAAGTTGGAATCGTAGGGGTTAATTTCTCTGATATATGAAACACAAAAGGAATGGAGGAGGTGTGTCCATGTAACACTGAAGTGTTTTACATCTTCAAAATCTTAAAAATTGGAAGGCATTCGGTTAGGAATTTAAGGATCTATGATTGGAACTACATTCTACAGTCACAAGTAAGACATTATTGATAAGAAAATGTTTTTCCTAGTGTAAGCAACAGCTAGGTTATGACACTGCCTGTACAATACAATAAGAATCTTTTCACCTTTTCACATTTGAATTCTGTTAGTTAAACACTTATTTTTCTTCTGTATGTTTGAGCTCACTTTGTTATACTCATAAACAACTCCTATGAAAGATCCAAAGTTACTTCTTGCTTTAGATTTCATTATTCCACATAATGTAGTGGAGAACAGCCAAAATACATCAGCACAATGGAACCACCAGTGTCACAATATCTCACTTCTAGTGACTGCTGTCTTATTCATGAACACAATTGTTAACTGAACAAAATTTCTACCAACTGTATTTCTGCACAGACAGAGGCTTCCACAAAAAAGTCAGTAGGAAGGATCTGTGCAGATGTTTTGACACTCCCATCCTCTTGTGCACTCTTTTGGTTATTAATGCTGCAAAACTATGCAGGCAGAAACTTTTTTTACAACATAATTTCTTGATATTCTGATTTAACAGTGACCTCTTTGTCAACATCTTAACAGCCATGACATAGTGTCTCTGGTTTTCTCCATTTTGTTTGACAGTTTCCTCTATTAAACACTACCTCTCATTCATGTACAGATCTTTATTACTCTAGTGTATATTTCTTTATTGTTGTCTGTTTACTATGCTCTTATGATGTAAATTTAGTGCTTCATATTATCAGCTTCATTGGAATTTGAATATCATTTTTTGCATTCCACAGAGTTTATTTTCTCAGTTTTTCTGCCTATATCATTTTGTCCTGAATTATTATTTCTCTCTTCTCCACCTCTGTATCCTCCAACAGATTTTCACCATTTTTCCCCCTCTCTCATACATATCTGAATATTTCTGTTAGCTTTTCAGCCACTCATGTCCTTGTAACTATTATGATTATGGCTGTAATATTCCTTGTGAATAAAACACATAACAGCAGATCATATTTTCAGTGTAGTGAAATATTTCAGAATACAATAAGTTATTTTATCCACTCTTGGGGACCTAAATTTAATATACTGTGTTCTTACATGCTTTCAAAGACAGAAGGAATAATGGGTGTAAGTATGCAATTTATCAGCCTAATTCATTTTCTCTTAGGTACAATTTCATTATTCTCCTTTTCATCATTCAGTAGAATCTTTTACTAAGCAAAGAATTGCTCAGTGATGCCATCATTTCCTTTCTCAAAAGGCTTCACATTTTATCCTTGGATTTTATAAATAAGTCACACAATTTTTGAAATACGCTTTGAAACTAAACCTGAGTTGGGAAACATTTATATTAAAAATTCAACATCATTGTAAAACTGCACCAAAATACCTTATGTTTTTGTAGATATGCAACAAGGCATTGCATATTGATATGAAGAATAAATAGTTTGCATCATTTTTCACAGAGAAATATCCAAAACTGATTTGTTCAGTATTAACTATACCATACAACTTGCAAAGTTCCACTGCATATAATCATGCCAACTTGAAATAAGAAAGGCTGTCATGTTTAAACTTAATCAGTAACTCAGTTTATACTAGTTAATAAATTTAAGTTTATATCAGAATGTCACTGTGTTCATTTCAGATGACTAAAAGTGTACATACTCAAATAGTGTGTTGGAACACACTTGTAAAATAAATGATTGAGCCATACCATCATGGCATAGATGTTATTACATTTTCACTTACCTCAGACACTTTGGGATATTTGATCCAATGGATCATACTAAAAAGAATTTCACAGGTGCTGTACTAAAGGTCTGCATCTGGCATTTAGCTCACTTGTATTGATCAGCAAAGGTAGTTCCATGAAACTCTGGCAGATTTAGCTGGGCTTCTTTGTACACAGTGATCAACTGCATTCAGTTAATTAATGCAGCTCATGCTCAAATCATCTGATCATCAAATTACTTGAACACTGCTCAATTGACCTCTCCAGGAAAATGTGAAAGCAAAGTCAGATTCCAAAGATGAGTGTTAAAGGCAGCACTTGTAGCATGATCACTGTTGATTAAACAGACTAGAAATCATGATTGTTACATGCACTGTGGCAGGTGCTCTTCTCTCTTGTCTCTCAGTTCCATTATGATGTATCTGAAGACATCTGCAGAAGATATCAAAATGTAAATTCTGAAGCATCGCCATCTTCAGTGAATGATATTGTAGCTAGAAAGTATGCAGAAATTTGTGCCAGAATCTACATCCATTTACTTTTGTATCATGAAGAGGATTTCACATTTTGTTGGAAGCTTGTAGACTTTGCTTCACAGTTTCAATATTCTGCCTAATCCTACAGCAGTGTCACTGAAAATTGGAAGACAAGTCAATAAAACATAGGTATATTTTATGTTAAGGCTATGCCATTTCATGTACAGCAGTCACATGGACACTTCAGTAATGAAAAAGATACTACCAAACAACTACTGAGAACTTTCCTGACCGTGTTTGAACACTGAGAAGAAAAAAATCTGGGAAATTTACTAAGAATCACAGTCTTGAAACATTGTTTAACTTGCAAATTTTTGAAACAGGTTTGCTACCACTAGAGTTTTAATTTTTTAGATAGTAACATTCACATCAGTGCCAACAGATTTTCACATTCAGATTTCATTTAATAAAGCAGAGCATGTTATAAAAATGAATAATTTGATGTTTCATTCTTAAATTAACAATCATTACAAAGATTAATAGTTACTGCATTCTTTCTACATTTTACATAGTCCAAATTTTTGTTGTTGTTTAGCGAAACTTCTTTCCTCTTGGAGATAATAATGTTGCAGTTAGATCTATCATGCAGACATATGTGTGTGCGGTATAATCTAAATTGATCTGAGCATAGTTCCATTAGCTGGCAGGAATGTAAAAGGTCACACCAGGTCACAGACACACACACAGTTTTTATGCTCACAACAGCTGGGTGGCTGATGGATCAGACCTGTTTGCCTCAGCTTGTCCAAAGTTGCCATACTTGACTACCAAATGCTTGTTTCAAGCATCTGCACTCAAGAACACCATGCCCAAGTGTGGTGCATTTGAGTATGAGTGCAGAAAATCGCCATTGTGTAGCAAGAGTAATAGAAGGCAGATTTCAGACTACCTAATAGATCAAAACGAAAATTTCTGTTCTGACACTGACAATGTTGAGTGTTTATGGAAAAAGTTCAAGGCAATCGTAAAATGCGTTTTAGACAGGTACATGCTGAGTAAAACTGTGAGGGACGGGAAAAACCCACCATGGTTCAACAACAAAGTTAGGAAACTACTGCAAAAGCAAAGAGAGCTTCACTCCAAGTTTAAACGCAGCCAAAACCTCTCAGACAAACAGAAGCTAAACGATGTCAAAGTTAGCTTAAGGATGGCTATGCGTGAAGCATTCAGTGAATTCGAAAGTAAAATTCTATGTACCAACTTGACAGAAAATCCTAGGAAGTTCTGGTCTTACATTAAATCAGTAAGTGGCTCGAAACAGCATATCCAGACACTCCGGGATGAGGATGGCATTGAAACAGAGGATGACACGCGTAAAGCTGAAATACTAAACACCTTTTTCCAAAGCTGTTTCACAGAGGAAGACCTCACTGCAGTTCCTTCTCTAAATCGTCGCACAAACGAAAAAATGGCTGACATTGAAATAAGTGTCCAAGGAATAGAAAAGCAACTGGAATCACTCAACAGAGGAAAGTCCACTGGACCTGATGGAATACCAATTTGACTCTACACAGAGTACGTGAAAGAACTTGCCCCCCTTCTAACAGCCGTGTACCGCAAGTCTCTAGAGGAACGGAAGGTTCCAAATGATTGGAAAAGAGCACAGGTAGTCCCAGTCTTCAAGAAGGGTTGTCGAGCAGATGCGCAAAACTATAGACCTATATCTCTGACGTCGATCTGTTGTAGAATTTTAGAACTTGTTTTTTGCTCACGTATCATGTCGTTTTTGGAAACCCAGAATCTACTCTGTAGGAATCAACATGGATTCCGGAAACAGCGACCGTGTGAGACCCAACTCACTTTATTTATTCATGAGACCCAGAAAATATTAGATACAGGCTCCCAGGTAGATGCTATTTTCCTTGACTTCCGGAAGGCGTTCGATACAGTTCTGCACTGTCGCCTGATAAACAAAGTAAGAGGCTACGGAATATCAGACCAGCTGTGTGGCTGGATTGAAGAGTTTTTAGCAAACAGAACACAGAATGTTGTTATCAATGGAGAGACATCTACAGACGTTAAAGTAACCTCTGGCATGCCACAGGGGAGTGTTATGGGACCATTGCTTTTCACAATATATATAAATGACCTAGTAGATAGTGTCGGAAGTTCCTTGAGGCTTTTCGTGGATGATGCTGTAGTATACAGAGAAGTTGCAGCATTAGAAAATTGTAGCGAAATGCAGGAAGATCTACAGTGGATAGGCACTTGGTGCAGGGAGTGGAAACTGACCCTTAACATAGACAAATGTAATGTATTGCGAATACATAGAAAGAAGGACCCTTTATTGTATGATTATATGATAGCGGAACAAACACTGGTAGCAGTTACTTCTGTAAAATATCTGGGAGTATGCGTACGGAATGATTTGAAGTGGAATGATCATATAAAATTAATTGTTGGTAAGGCGGGTACCAGGTTGAGATTCATTGGGAGAGTCCTTAGAAAATGTAGTCCATCAACAAAGGAGGTAGCTTACAAAACACTCGTTTGACATATACTTGAGTATTGCTCATCAGTGTGGGATCCATACCAGTTCGGATTGACGGAGGAGATAGAGAAGATCCAAAGAAGAGCGGTGCGTTTTGTCACAGGGTTATTTGGTAACCGTGATAGCATTACGGATATGTTTAGCAAACTCAAGTGGCAGACTCTGCAAGAGAGGTGCTTTGCATCACGATGTGGCTTGCTCGCCAGGTTTCGAGAGGGTGCGTTTCAGGATGAAGTATTGAATATATTGCTTCCCCCTACTTATACCTGCCAAGGAGATCACAAATGTAAAATTAGAGAGATTCGAGTGCGCACGGAGGCTTTCCGACAGTCGTTCTTCCCGTGAACCATACGCAACTGGAATAGAAAAGGGAGGTAATGACAGTGGTGACAGTGGCACGTAAAGTGCCCTCCGCCACACACCATTGGGTGGCTTGCAGAGTATAAATGTAGATGTAGATGTAGATGTAGATGTAGATCTCTAATGAATACCATTAGTGTATGCATTATGCAAGAGGGTTGGGAAGATTTTTATTTCCTCCTAGCAGCTGAATGAAGATTCACCACAGCTTTCATCTGTTCATCAAAGATGGTAATTCATGCACAAAATTAACCTTGAAAACATATGACAATGTACCAGTGCATTTAAATATTTTTTATCCGTCAGTGTACAATATTGTGAAACTGTAATGCTTAACTAACAATATTATTAATGTGGAGCTATAAACATAATCTGCTTATTATATTTAAAAAAATGAAATAAAATGTCCTTGGTCTCCTTAACACGTGGACAGAATTTCTACTTGAGTTAGTGCCTTCACTTTTCATATACACCAATTTATAAGGTGATGTTTTCTCAGCTTCCAAATCATCTCATTATTTGTTGATAACATTCAAGTTTTATAATACTGAGTGAGGAAGTTTGTGAACTACATTTGAAACAACAATGCTTAGGCACTGTTTTGTCTCTCATGTCATAGCACATTAAGTACTGAATATACAAAATACTGATAAGAATGTCTGAAATATGATCATGAAATGCATGGTACAGATAGGTAGTACATTGATACCATAGTCACAAAAACCAAACAATAAAATTCTGAGGAGTATCTGCAATTGAATCTGATCACTTTTACGTGTGTTCAGCTTTTACTTTGTATATAACTTGACTAATGCAGTGTCTGATTGACAGACTCTTCACATAGATGTGGAAACAAACAAAATACAAAAAGTTAACACTGCTAACAAATTAAAATTGTGTATAAAATGTGAACTCTACCTCTGTTTTCTTACACAAAGTGCTTGGGAACTGAATTAGTTCATGTACTGTGTGAGACAGCAATTTTTATATAATGAGAAGTTGCCTCTGAAATATGAAGCGAACTTGACTTAAAAGTTGTAGTAATTTTCATTTCAGTTGATTCAGTTGTTATTCTGTACCTTGCATACCATGACTTTATTTTATTGTCATGAGAATGCCGAAACAAGAAAATATTAATTTTGAACCTATATTTAAAAATAATTATTATTCTTACAGCTCCATTGCCTCCAACTGACTTCAGAGTTTCTTCTGCCACTGAAACAAGTTTATCTTTGAGGTGGTCAGCACCAGATGACAGTATCTATGCAGCTGAAGGTACAGGAAAGATTATAATATATTACCAACACCATATTTCTTTTAAACTTCATTGCTTACAGATGTATAATAAATCAAGGCAAAACATAATTTGTACTGCATTTTAATATTTACTTGTTTGTTAATATCAATCTATATTACTAAATAGACTAAAATGGTGCACAATCCCAGTTGCATGTTGCCTATATAATGGCTTCCAGGGCAACAAGAAGTTGATTTTCACTGTTTTGTATAATTATCTACCAAATTTATAAATTTAAAATCCTGTCATAATCTACTCCTTAAGAGGTATAATTTTATGTTAACAGTCTAACTCAACAATTAAATTATTTACCCTACAACTGTGGGCAGTTTTCCCATTTTTCTGTATAAAACCACAGACCAATGCTATTAAGTAATTACAATAGTTGTTAAGATTTCATGAAAAGAATGTAACAAGAAAACTAAAAACTGACTTTACAGCTGACATTTCACCTATGTAATGTGGGAATCATGAAAATCATGTTCAACATTATAAACACAGGAGAAGCTTACTGACAATTTTTCAGAGTGTGGTATTTCTTGAAGCAAAGTTCCACACACAGGCTCTCAATTTATTTGTAAAGTTGCTGGCACAAGAAGATAGTGTGTGTAAGTGTATGGGTAAAACTTTGAGAATGTGTAAAATGCGTCTCCCAATGTTCACTTTCACTGAGGATGGCAATGTCATCAGCAAATCTTATCACTGATACCCTTTCACTCAGAATTTTAATCCCACTTTGGATCTTTCTTTTATTTCCATCATTGCTTCTTTTATTTCCATCATTGCTTCTTTGATGTACAGGTTGAGCATATAATGTTCTTATGCGTTATTTTACTTATTGTAGCTGGCAATCTCTCACAGCAGAAGTCCTAAATTCTCAGTCACTGTAAAAATTCCAACTTCGGAAAAGCTAAAATTAAAAATCAGTCTTGTATTGTGTTTCAGCTGAATATTTATTACAATCTCAAAGTAAATAAAGACACTTTGACAAATCTGAAATTAGTTGTAACACACTTACAATAATTAAATAAATCATGGTCAGCAAGCTACATGCTTTCTATCCAAATACATTCAAAGTATTGACCCCCTTTTGCCAACATTGCTGTAACTATTTATACTTTCTTAACAATCCAAAACAATCCTCGGCACTGTTTAGAATTATTTTTTGATTAATTAACAAATAAAATTGACATAGAAAAATGGAAAATACATATATGGTAGTACGTTTACTCCAGAACGGCTAGTACACTACGATATTAGTACTTGTCTGTTATTTTATTTGAGAATAACTTATTGAATAAGAAATTATAATAATACATTTACATTTTTTATTAATTACTAGAGATTCCCTTCATGGAAAATGTACCCTTCATTTACAGAACTTCTACACAGTAGTGTTATTAAGATTCCATAATTATTTTCTTTGTAACTTTTCCACAAGTACGTATTTCCATACACATCTATGTCAGAAATTACTGTTTATGGTTAAAATTTGTGTGTTTAAATGGGTTTCAATTAGACTGATACGTTTCAAAAACTATGGAAGAAAGACTCCACCATTGCCTTATGCCCTTTATAAGCCAAGCATTCTGTCTTGGTTTTCCATTCTTATTGTACCCTTTGGTTCTTATATATATTGTATATTACAGGATCTGATATTCCCTGTAGTGTATAACTATTTATGAGAATTGAAAACATCTTGCATCAGTTTATATTGTTTTATGCTTTTTCTAGGTTGACATATTCTGTGAAAGTGTCTTGATTATCATAAGTCTTGCTTCCAATGTCAAGTTCTACATGAGAACTGCCACTATGGTGCCTTTACCTTTCCTTAAGCCAAATAGTTCATCAACTAACAGATTGAGTTTCTCTTCCATTCTTCTGTATTTTATTCTTATCAGCAACTTGGATGCATGAACTGTTCAGCTGACTATGCAGTACTTCTCAAATTTGTCTGTCCTTATTATCTGTGAGGTGTGGGATGATATTTTTCCAAAAGTCTGATGGAATGTCTGAGTCTCCCTAACTCAATAACTGCTTGGCAACCATTTCCTCGACAACTTCAAAAATTTTGAATGAATGTTGTTTATCCCTTGTGGCTCGGCAATTACAAGTCTGACAGAGCTCTGTGAAAGTTTGACTCTGATACTGGGTTCCTTGTGTCACCAAAATCGATTTTGATGAGAATAACCTTGTTGGTGCAGTCCTATTTTCGCAATATGAATATTTATTCACAAAGCATTTCAGTAGCATTATTATTTTGTGCCTGATTTAGTGAGTCATACTGGCTTACTAGTGCAAGCTACTGTCATCACATACTATGAATTACTAAACACTGTGAGCAATGTTTCATAGAATGTGAAATAACAGCTTTTCTTTCAAGCCATTGTGACTACAGGGTGTTTCAAAATGAATGTACGGGTTTTAAGGCTTTGTAGCACATATTACATTCATCTTACAATTATAAATAATACACCAAGACAGAAACAGAGAAACACAAACAGTTTTTCTTACAATTATTCAGTGTGAACACCTATCGCACATCGAGTCAATAGGTGAGTTGTTCCGAAACCTTGATCAGTGTGTCAGGAGTAACTTTTACAATAACACTGTTTCTAAAGTTGGATAGATCAGCTGGTATTGGAGGCACATACACATAATCATGTCAGATCATGTGTGAACATGGAGGTCATGTATAAAATGCTGTGTCAAGTGGCCCCTTGTGCCCAATCTACCGGTTGGATAATACAACATCATTTAACAAGTCTCGTACTGAGTTATGCCAGTGAGGCTCCCAAATAAAGATGTGTTATTCAGCTTCTTCCCATTGAGGCATGGGCCATAGCTGTAGCACATCAAGACAAGAAACGTCAGTTATAGTTGATTCACCGAAAAAGAAAGGCCCATAAACTTTCCACGGGGATTTTTATTGGGGCTAAGTGTGAAAGACTAGCATTTGTTCAACACGTTTTTCAGTCACTCTTTGTCATTCCATTCTCTTCCCATTGCGCACATGTATACAAACAAAACTGTTTAAATTGCTCTTTGATTTAGTGTATTATTTACAATTTAAGTTGAATGTAATAAATGATACAATACCTTAAAACTGGTATGTTCATTTTGAAACACCCTGCATTATTCGACCAAATGAAAAATTTGTTATTTTGCAAACTGTTCCTCATTTTGTGGCACTGAATTTTAATGATTTATTGTAATAAAACTGCCAGATGTATTGGTAACTAAGAATAACAAACGAATTTTCAAATTCATTTAAATTCATTAAAATACTGCTGAAATTGCTAAGAGAAAACAAATCAAGAAAGCCATAGGTGGAATGAAACAGAAAAATTTAATGATGAATGACTGAGGCCTGAAGGAGGAAAATCATCACAAAGCACAAACAAAGCAGTGGAATACAGCAGTATAATGAGACATATGGACACATTTTACATGGTACCCATTGTTATGACATGAACTAAAAGTTGTTTCTCTGTCATGAAATTATATTACCATAGTTCCTTACCTATGTGCTTTCAGACAGGATCTGTATTATTAGAGGCAGTCAAATGAAAATTGAACACACACTACAATGGGATGATGGAATTGTTCCATTGAAAAGTAATCACCACATGCATTAAGACATTTATCCCACTGGGAGATGAGGTGATCAATTACTGTTTCAAAGAATGCAATCAGCAACTGATGGATCCACTACTCCCATTCTTGCACTTACTTCTCTGACTGAAGCTGGCAACCACACATAACCCCCCCCCCTTCTCTTTCCCAGGTCACCAAAGGTGCGAAAATCACATGGTGAAAGATCTGGTCTTTATAGAGGACTGCAATGTTTCCCATCCAAATTGCTGAAGTGTAGCCTTTGTGTGATCAG
Organism: Schistocerca cancellata; assembly: GCF_023864275.1. Taxonomy (NCBI): domain Eukaryota; kingdom Metazoa; phylum Arthropoda; class Insecta; order Orthoptera; family Acrididae; genus Schistocerca; species Schistocerca cancellata. The sequence continues at coordinate 246,660,976 of NC_064627.1, forward strand.
CAGTGCAGGGCAGGCATTCTTGTGCAACAGGATGATTCCACCTGACAGCATTCCCACAGCCAAAGGCAAATGGCAGGCATAGCAGTGGAGATGCCCCACATCTCCCCCGCGAAAGAAATCCAAAGCTGTTCACACAAGTTTCAGTAAGGTCATGATGATCTCCTCCTTTGATTGCAGGGGTCCTCTGCTCATTAAGTTCCCCAAATGGCACCACAATCAACATGCAGCACTGTGAAGACACATTGCAGAAACTGCAGTGTGACATAAGATCAAAATGCCCAGGAATGTTGTCAGACTGAATCATCCTGTTGCACGATAATGCCTACCCTCACAGTGTCAATCAGACAACAGGTACGCTTCAGCAATTTGGTTGGAATCATTGCATCATCCTCCGTACAGCTGTGATCTTTCACCTTGTGATTTACGTATCTTTAGTGACCTGAAGAAAGAGCAAGAGTGGGTGAGATTGTGGATCCCTCAGCAGCGGACCCCATTCTACAGAAGAGAAGTTGGTCATTTCGTCTCCAAGTTGGATAAATGTCTTAATGCATATGGTGATAACTTTTGAATAGAACCATTCCATGGTCCCATTGTGGTGAGTATTCAGTTTCCATCTGACTGCCTCTCACAGAACAGTAAATTATTATAACACTGTTAGATGAAGCACAAGTTGGAATAACAGCATCATAAAATGAGTGTGCCACGTTTATCAAGACGAACAATGTCCAAAAGGATTATGGTACTGACAACTCTTGGCACAATATCACCGATGATTAATAATAGTGAACAGAAATGGATACGGAGTGATTAACATTAGCAAATAGTGAAGGGGGGCAGTCTCACCAAATATTGATCAGACTCTTCATCAGATATTGCTGACGACTGTCAAAAGAAACAAGGATGACTTCTTGGTGCATCTCCAAATAAGCTCTGATTGCTCTGATTGTTGCCAGCATCATATTTAAAGTACCAGGGAAGCAGGTTGCTAGCCTTACTTGCCCCGAGTCCCATTGAGTTTTACCCCTAATGGTTGAGGGACTAACCGGTGGATTTGGTAGTCTTTGCCGTATGAGCACAAAGGTGACCATGACTCAGAATATGTCCGAGATGCCCAGCCTTATTCCAAAGTAACTGGTATCCCGACTGTCGGGATCACTTACTTGGCCACTCATACGTTGCCCGTGGTTCATGAACTAGGACATGACTACAGGAACCCACACTATGAACCACCTCCAAATAAGCAGATACTTCAATTTATATCACACTAGAACACAGTTAGCATGTCAAATAATTTGTTTCTTGTATCATAAACTAACATAAAGTGCTCAAACCTCTCATTCTCATGATTGTAAGCGAGAAGTCAAAACTGTGAGCTAGGCAGGGGTTTGAACCAGGATCCCTGTCTTTTGCATTCCTCATAAGCTAAATCAAAGCTACAACTTGTCACTGGCTCCTCCAGTTTCCTTCTTTAAAGCTTTGAGTAATTTCATATTAAAGTGGCACAGATAGCATATTCATAGCACATTGCCTTCAAAAGGCAAGAATTTGTGTTCACACCCTAGTCTGGCTCCAAGTTTTAATGCGTCACACAGAGCAAAACTATCTTTCTCAATTGGGCAACATTCTCCAAGCCCTAGATTGATACCACAATTGTCAGAATAAGCCAAGTGGTACTGAGATTTTTTGACGTGCAGCAACTACTAACGATAATCAGAGGAGAGTGATATTGTCTGATGAATCTGTTATTACATTGCCAGCACTAGGTTAGGTCAGTAAAACTTAATGAGGGACCATTTACACTCTAACCATAAAGTGTATGTTCATAACACCTGTCATGCAGAGGCAAGGCAGCAGAACAGCTGATTTGTAGAGGCAATGATGCAGCAAAGTTTTTGCTTTGATTGCATAAATATTAGGTATCTGATGTAAGCTTAATAAATCCAGTGATGGAATGAGATAAGACTGAATTTTTGAAGGAAAACCATTGTTTTGCAGAGAAAAATACACACAAACACATAATAAATAATTTCACAAAGAGTTTTCATTTTCTGCTATTTCTGCACCTTGATGTTTCTGTTATTGGTGCATATACTGTATAACTCTGGATGCATTTAAATAATGGAAAATGAAACTGTCAACTGCCAGGCTAACATAGATCTCTGCCTATAATCTTCATTACAGGACACAGCGGTTGGATGAAGAGGTGCAGTTTGTCAATGACTTGTATTGTTGCTGTGTACACTGCCTATGGCCTGGCCAGACCACTGTTGATGCCCTCTGCTGGCTTGGCCACTAAGTTCTGGGGTTGCCAAGTCCCGCATCATCTGAACTGTAGGAGTTCAGCTTGCTGCAGCCCATATGATGTATATGTTGTGCATGATGCCAATGCTGTCTAGGGCACCACAGCAGTTGCCTTCGCCAGCTCACAACAAAATTTTCAACTTCCAACCTAACTTAGACCTCGGGCTGCAAAATGTCAACAAGCAGCAAAAGCAGAATGACGATAAATTTGTACATCAGTGATATGAAGCTGTAACTAGTTGACAGTTGTTCATTGCCTACAGAATACTATTCACCCACAGGCACCCACAACTTGAAATGGTAATGCGTTACTAACATCTGTATACACGGCAAAACAAATGCAATGGGATGACAGCCTTTTGTAAAATATAGCCAGTTAGCTCTGCATATGAGTGACATACAAAGAGCATAAGTAGCTGACTGTCTGTTTATGGTCATTAAACTGAGAGGAATACTGTATATTGTAGTTTTATTTTATCAACTGAATTATTGTACCAAAAGAAAAATTCACTCAAAACAGTAATATCATAACAGAATTGCTTCTTGATACTTACCTTCAGGAGCTGAGATTTTAGTTCTGCTGATAAGTGTATGTAAAATTACACTACACTATCCTAGATCCTATAGGCTAAGAAAGGTTAAAAATGAAGTGTGTGTCACTCAGACCCCAAGTTGAGAGGAGCTCACCTGTTGTGAGGACAAGAAGAAACAAAGATGGAAAGGGTGGGCAAGAGGTGTGGGGGGAGGTGTGGGGGGAGGGGGGAGGGTTCAGAGAGAATAGGAGATCAAACACAGCACATTGGTAAGCATTGTGCCAACTTCAGTCTAGAGATGATGATGATGATGATGAAATGAGAAGTAAAAATGGATTAAGAGGAAGAAAAATGATCAGTGCAACCAACAAACAGAGGAAAAAGAGAGAGCAAGAGGGGAGGAGAGTGAATGTGAAAAGTAAAACAAGTAATGTATGTATCATAAAAATGTAAAAAGTGTTCAGTTATTGAACAGCCCTCCAGTGGACTACCATATTTCATAATATAATTCCAAATATGGATTTTGTAACTCATTAAAAGTAACTTAAAATAGTCAAAACTATAATTTTAATATCTGAAAGACACATTTTCATTATGATTGCTCTTCTATCCATCTGAAATCCATTGTATATGTTCAGTGACTAGCAAATTTAGAATCTATAAATTTCTAGTTTAAAATTATTTTCATTTGCAAAAAATATTAATATCATCAGAAATATTAACACCATTTTATTTACAGGCTATACTTTATACTTTAAACGAGAGTTTGGTGAATGGGAAAAGGTCATTGTACAGGCTGAAGATAAAAACTTTACTCTTGGAAACCTTCAGTGTGGTTCTAAATATCAGCTTTATCTTCAAGCCTTCAACCATATGGGCAACAGTAGTCCTACAAAAAATATAACTGCTTACACACAAGGGAAAGGTAACACCAGCATATTTTATAATCACAAATTTTTCCAAAGTTATAACTGTTTCATAATATCAATCTAGAGTCTATTTAGAAATAAAAACTGGAAACTGTGTAAGTATAAGCAAATAATACATAGTATGAAATGTAAAACACAATCTGGACTACAGTAAATTACAGTACTAAAGATAATAATAAAAGATACAAATGTGTTAACATGAATAGTCACAATGCAATTTCTTCATTTTTACACTCCATGAATTCCTTGACTGACAAAAGTGCCTTAGTCTTACGCCCACTCCCACTGTGTGTGATATTTCTGACATCTTTTAGTGGTACAGTCTGTATTTGTGAAGCTAGTATAGTGATAAGTTTGGTTTTAAAATAGTAACTTCCAGCTGATTACTTAGCATTCTCTGATTATATATTTTTATGTCACCCAATTGTCATTTTTATGTCACCCAATTGTCATCCGAACCCCACCAGGTGAAATGTTATCAGGACTGTCAACAAGCAGTCAATGACAAAAAAGCCTTTGGATATAGTATTATTAGTCATGCATCTTTCAAGATTTCCTAGTGTTTATGTACCATATACAGCCCTCAGATCTCCTTAGGATCATGTATTGAAAATCCCATAATTTTCTTCAAGGCAACTACTGAACACTGTCAGGTGGTGTCTGCTGGTTACTGTTGGTAAGTACCAACTGTCAATTTCCACTTTTTGTCAGACTATTGTGGAAGCCTCATTTGACGGTCACACACACACGATCGAGTTGTCTGCAGACATCTCTCTCTATCTCACACACACACACACACACACACACACACACACACACTGCATCACTGCAAAGGGACTGGAAACCGTTCACTGAACAATCATCTACATACGTAAGTGAGATCATACATATTTTAGTCATAAATTCACGAAAATAAAATTGAAAAACAAATTATGATAAAATCAGTTAGCTTCACCAGAAAACTCATTTAGTTCACTTTGAAGATATAAATAGTGTGGATAACAATGAAGAATGTAGTAAACTTGGCTTACCCTCAGGATTGTTTCCAAGTTGATTTCCTCATTCAGTAACAACATATACGTAGAGAAGAATATACATGACAATTACATCAGTTTGCCAATTATGCCTTTACTATCTATGGCTAGTGCAGCATCAGTTGTCCAATCCTTTAGCACTTTGTTTCATCCTAGGTCCCTAATTTGGCATCTTAAGTGGAGGAACCTTCATGAGTATGGGAAGACAGGAAGATGGACCGTGGCAGGCTGAAACTTAGTATGAGACATGATCAAATAGGTGTTGGTAGAACACTAAAGATGAATGGCAGAGATATAAGTTTATGATCTGCTTTTTAACACAGTTTTAAAATCACACTAATTTCAATACATATTTCTCCATTTATTAAAAAATTATCCTAGTGTATTAAAGACATGCTTTAAAATAATAATCACACTGTTTATGTTTTTTTAAGCTCCTATTGCTCCAACGAAAGAAGATCTACTGGCCACCAACTCTACCTTCATACAACTGAATGTTGGCACATGGAATACTGGTGGCTGCCCAATAACCACATTAGTTGTAGAATATAAACTGAAAACTGGAACAAAATGGATACTTGTGTCAAACAATCTAAAGTACACAGAAGAGAAGTTTTCCATTCTTGATCTTAATCCAGTGACAAATTATGAGCTTCGGATGACTGCTCACAACAGTGCAGGTTCCACTGTAGTCACATATGACTTCACAACTTTATCCAGCACAGGAGGTAATTATATTTGTCTCATTAAATCAAGTCCTTTTCAATAAATTATTTTTTTCTTTCACTTCCTTCCTCATTTCTTTGCTTTATGTTATTGTTTTTGTGAATTGTATATTATTTGCTCTGGTTTTTAATCTGCAATCCTGCTGGACAGAATATACATTTCTCTTTGTCTGTATTGTTATTTTAACTTTCAACCTTCATTCTTTTAATATTTGTGTTAGCAACAGTTCTGATCATTTTTTAGTATTTGAGTGTGGCTCAATGTTTGAGAGTAAGGCATTAATTAGATGCCACTATGGTGACTTGGGTGTCCCTGATCTACCCCAATTAACCAACCAAAGAAAGGAGACCTACAGCTTAACATGGGTTCCAAAAGCTTAACATGGATTACAAACCATGTATCGTTCCTCATGACTCCTCACATTGTTGAGAAGTGAAGATTAGATTAAAGGAAGCCTGAAAATGTCTGTTCTCTCTCTCTCTCTCTCTCTCTCTCTCTCTCTCTGTGTGTGTGTGTGTGTGTGTGTGTGTGAGAGAGAGAGAGAGAGAGAGAGAGAGAGAGAGTTTGTGTGCGTGTCTTTGCGTAGGTGGGTGGGTGTGATGTGGTCTTTAGAAGCTGGTCTTTATCTCTCTGTCTTTCTCTCTTGTTTAGTACCTTATGTACAAAATTCCTTTCTTTCCAATCTTCATGTTCATATTACCAACTTCTCTTCCGTTTTACCATGCTTTAAGTGTCCAGTTGCAATGCTCCTGTGTAGTTATTAAAGACACTCATGTATAAAAAGAAACATTGGAGTTTGTCCCATCGACAATGCAGTCATTAGAGATGGAATACTAGCTCAGTTAAAGCAACTAATCTGGCATTTGTGTGGAGTGATTTAGGGAAATTGGGGAAAACACAACTGTGGATGGCCAGATGGGATTTGAAAGGTCATCCTCCCAAATGTGGATACAGATGCTAATCACTCATGTATGATTACGGCACCTGTGTGCAGAAATAAGTTGATATTCTCATTCTTGCATTGTTAGCCAAGGCATCTGATCATGGCAGTAGATTTTTTATCTGAATTTAAGTGTATATGGTTCTCTTAGCAGCATGGCTCATGAAAAGCACATTGCCCATGTGGTTAGCTCTATCTCCAACCCCCAACCTCCCCATCCTCTAACTGTCCATGACCAAATAATACCTGCATTTATGTCTTGTGGTTTGCCCAAGGCAAGGCCTTATGACAATGTTCATAGATCACATGAAGCTATTATTTGGAAAACTGTGTTTCCATCACGCTAACAATCTCGGATTCACTTATACATTCACATAATTCACTCACTATTTTAATAGATTTGATAGTATTTCCCAGTCTTCTTCAAATTTATTTTTCATAAGAAGAGTTTTTGTGCCAATTTCCTTCTCACTACTATATGTTCTACATTTACCATTGAGACATGGATTATCTGTAATATAAAATCATGACTGGTTGTGAATTCTGTGATTTTTCTCCTATCCACTCCCAGAGTACCTCTGTCATCCTGATTTAGTGTGATGTTCTGTTAGCTGTTGTCATGCTTCATCAAATGAAGTAGAACAAATAGCTAATTCACTATTCCTGAGTTCTTATTCTTCCCCTTCACAATTTGACATCATAACCTGAAACCCCCCCCCATGAACCATGGACCTTGCTGTTGGTGGGGAGGCTTGTGTGCCTCAGTGATACAGATAGCTGTACCGTAGCAGGTGCAACCACAATGGAGGGGTATCTGTTGAGAGGCCAGACAAACCTGTGGTCCCTGGAGAGGGGCAGCAGCCTTTTCAGTAGTTGCAGGGGTACAGTCTGGATGATTGACTGATCTGGCACTGTAACACTAACCAAAATGGCCTTGCTGTTGTGGTACTGCAAACGGCTGAAAGCAAGGGGAAACTACAGCTGTAATTTTTCCCGAGGGCCTGCAGCTTTACTGTATGATTAAATGATGATGGTGTCCTCTTGGGTAAAATATTCCAGAGGTAAAATAGTCCCCCATTTGGATCTCCGAGCTGGGACTACTCAAGAGGATGTCGTTATCAAGAGAAAGAAAACTGGCGTTCTACGGATCGGAGCATGGAATGTCAGATCCCTTATCGGGCAGGTAGGTTAGAAAATTTAAAAAGGAAAATGGATAGGTTAAAGTTAGATATAGTGGGAATTAGTGAAGTTCGGTGGCAGGAGGAACAAGACTTTTGATCAGGTGAATACAGGGTTATAAATACAAAATCAAATAGGGGTAATGCAGGAGTAGGTTTAATAATGAATAAAAAAAATAGGAGTGCAGGTAAGCTACTACAAACAGCATAGTGAACGCATTATTGTGGCCAAGATAGACATGAAGCCCACGCCTACTACAGTAGTACAAGTTTATATGCTAACTAGCTCTGCAGATGATGAAGAAATTGATGAAATGTATGATGAGATAAAAGAAATTATTCAGGTAGTGAAGGGAGACGAAAAATTAATAGTCATGGGTGACTGGAATTCGAGAGTATGAAAGAAGAAGCCGCCTGGAGGAGTTTAGCACAGACCATAACGTAATCATAGCTAACACTTGGTTCAAGAATCATGAAAGAAGGTTGTATACATGGAAGAATGCTGGAGATACTAAAAGATTTCAGATAGATTATATAATGGTAAGACAGAGATTTAGGAACCAGATTTTAAATTGTAAGACATTTCCAGGGGCAGATGTGGACTCTGACCACTTTCTATTGGTTATGAACTGTAGATTAAAACTGAAGAAACTGCAAAAAGGTGGGAATTTAAGGAGATGGGACCTGGATCAACTGAACAAACCAGAGGTTGTACAGAGTTTCAGGGAGAGCATAAGGTAACAATTGACAGGAATGGGGGAAAGAAATACAGTAGAAGAAGAATGGGTAGCTTTGAGGAATGAAATAGTGAATGCAGCAGAGGATCAAGTAGGTAAAAAGATGAGGGCTAGTAGAAATCCTTGGTTAACAGAAGAGATACTGAATTTAATTGATGAAAGGAGAAAATACAAAAATGCAGTAAGTGAAGCAGGCAAAAAGGAATACAAATGTCTCAAAAATGAGATCGACAGGGAGTGCAAGGATGTAGAGGCTTATCTCATGAGGGGTAAGATAGATACTGCCTACAGGAAAATTAAAGAGACCTTTGGAGAAAAGAGAACCACTTGCATGAATATCAAGAGCTCAGATGGAAACCCAGTTCTAAACAAAGAAGGGAAAGCAGAAAGTTGGAAGAAGTATATAGAGGGCCTATACAGGGGCGATGTTCTTGAGGACAATATTATGGAAATGGAAGAGGAGGTAGATGAAGATGAAGATGAAATGGGAGATATGATACTGAATGAAGAGTTTGACAGAGCACTGAAAGACCTAAGTCAAAACAAGGCCCCGGGAGTAGACAACATTCCATTAGAACTACTGGCAGCCTTGGGAGAGCCAGGCCTAACAAAACTCTACCATCTGGTGAGCAAGATGTATGAGACAGGCGAAATTCCCTCAGACTTCAAGAAGAATATAGTAATTCCAATCCCAAAGAAAGCAGGTGTTGACAGATGTGAAAATTACCGAACTATCAGTTTAGTAAGCCACAGCTGCAAAATACTAACGCGAATTCTTTACAGACGAATGGAAAAACTGGTAGAAGCGGACCTCGGGGAAGATCAGTTTGGATTCCGTAGAAATGTTGGAACACGTGAGGCAATACTGACCCTACGACTTATCTTAGAAGAAAGATTAAGGAATGGCAAACCTACATTTCTAGCATTTGTAGACTTAGAGAAAGCTTTTGACAATGTTGACTGGAATACTCTCTTTCAAATTCTGAAGGTGGCAGGGGTAAAATACAGGGAGCGAAAGGCTATTTACAATTTGTACAGAAACCAGATGGCAGTTATAAGAGTCGAGGGGCATGAAAGGGAAGCAGTGGTTGGGAAGGGAGTGAGACAGGGTTGTAGCCTATCCCCGATATTCAATCTGTATATTGGGCAAGCAGTAAAGGAAACAAAAGAAAAGTTCGGAGTAGGTATTAAAATCCATGGAGAAGAAATAAAAACTTTGAGGTTCGCTGATTACATTGCAATTATGTCAGAGACAGCAAAGGACTTGTAAGAGCAGTTGAACGGAATGGACAGTGTTTTGAAAGGGGGGTATAAGAAGAACATCAACAAAAGCAAAACGAGGATAATGGAATGTAGTGGAATTAAGTCGGGTGATGCTGAGGGAATTAGATTAGGAAATGAGACACTTAAAGTAGTAAAGGAGTTTTTCTATTTGGGGAGCAAAATAACTGATGATGGTTGAAGTAGAGAGGATATAAAATATAGACTGGCAATGGCTAGGAAAGCGTTTCTGAAGAAGAGAAATTTGTTAACATCGAGTATTGATTTAAGTGTCAGGAAGTCGTTTCTGAAAGTATTTGTATGGAGTGTAGCCATGTATGGAAGTGAAACATGGGCGATAAATAATTTAGACAAGAAGAGAGTAGAAGCTTTCGAAATGTGGTGCTACAGAAGAATACTGAAGATTAGATGGGTAGATCACATAACTAATGAGGAGGTATTGAATAGAATTGGGGAGAAGAGGAGTTTGTGGCACAACTTGACTAGAAGAAGGGATCAGTTGGTAGGACATGTTCTGAGGCATCAAGGGATCACCAATTTGGTACTGGAGGGCAGCTTGGAGGGTAAAAATTGTAGAGGGAGACCAAGAGATGAATACACTAAGCAGATTCAGAAGGATGTAGGCTGCAGTAGGTACTGGGAGATGAAGAAGCTTGCACAGGATAGGGTAGCATGGAGAGCTGCATCAAACCAGTCTCAGGACTGAAGACCACAACAACAACAACAACAACAACAACCTGAGCCATCAGTTAACTATAGAAGAAAATTTACCTGCTATCTAATACATCAGTGTTACTGATAACAGTAGTGATGCATTATGGCATTTAAGCACTGAGGTCTTAGTTGGTGCTGCAGGGAGTTGACAACATATCTGCACACACAAGTCACCCAACACCCATAAATTCTTGGGTGGTAGAGTTCAGATCTGACAAGCTGGGAGCCAGCACATCAATTGGAACTCGCCACTGTGTTCCTCGACCCACTCCATCACACCCCTGACCTTGTGACATGGTGCATTATCTTGTTGAAAAAGCCTCTGCTGTCGGGAAACATGTTGGGTTGTACAACGAATGTACAGTTCTCCTTGACCTTTGTGGTGCCTTGCATGAGTTTCACTGGACCCGTGGATGCCCACGAGATTCTCCCCCAGAGCATAATGGAGACATCACCAGCTTGTCTCCATCCCACAGACGAAGTATCAATGAGCTGTTCCCTTGGAAGACGACAAATTCATGCTCTTCCATCAGCATCAAGAAGTTATTGGGGTTTATCAGACCTTTCAACACTCTGCCACTGCACCAATGTTCAGTGCTGATGGTCACATGCCATTTCGGTTGTAGTTGCTGATGTCATGGTGTTAACATTGGCACATTCACACATTTTCAGCAGCTGTGGAGGCCCCTTATTAGGAGTGTTTGGTACAGTGTGTGTTGAGACACACTTGTACTCTGCCCAGCATTAGAGTCTGATGTTAGTTTCATCACAGTTTGCTGCCTGTCCTGTTTTACCAGTCTGGCCAGCCAATGACATCCAACATCTGGACATCTGTAATGAGGGGTGGCCACCCAACCGCATGACATCTGGACATGGTTTCACCTTGATTTTACCATGGTTTCACCACATTTTGAAGACACTCACTGCAGCACTCCTCGAACATCTGTCAAGCTGTGCCGTTTCTGAAATGCTTGTTTCGAGCCTCTGGGTCTCTGTCAAACTCAGGTAGATCGCATGCCTTCCCCATTCCACAATGAACAGCACACACACTGATACTATGTGCAACATTCATGTGTCTGACTAGCAATTATTCCTCACCGTATGACACTGCTATCATCTGGACAGGTTTATGTTGGTGTCATAATGTTCTGGCTGTTCAGTGTCTACCCAATATTACAAGAACTTCTCTTCCTTCACTGTTTGTCAGATCACCTCCATAATAAGCATAGTCCCTCGCTATGCTAGTCATTTCTCATAACATTGACGACATTTTGAATCTCGTGCAATGGTTATCATCTATTACCCCTTATCTTACTATGCCTGTAATACATGTGATCTTTGTTCAAACTCTGAGCTTACCAGTTTTAACGAAAGGCTATTTATTTTGTTCTGTGGTTTCTTTTTCTACAGAATCCGCAAATCTTAGATATCAAGATATCACCTATATTTGGTGTGACTGCACAAGAACTGAGTCACTCCTTTAATCCCTAAACTCTAATCTTGATATCAAGACATAGTTTTGTAGCTTCCATAAACTGGCCTAGGCAAATCCATTCTTGTTGGACGTAAGCAACACTCAGTTCCCAACAAAATTTTGCAAATCCTAACAAAAAACCTTGTTTGGTGGTACTTAACAAATTTCCTCATGCTAATGTGTTTGTGGCAACAGTCGACCATCAGTAACTTCACCAGCGAAGTTCAGAGTAAATGGTCTTTGGAGACTGGAGCTTCTTTAGAGTTCCGTCAGCAACTTGACTGAGTGATACGCGTGTCGTGAATTTCTGCATTGTTTTTCTTGTGTTTTCTGTAATTATACGAACCTTAATAAAAATGTCTTATCATAATAAGTTGGAGTGTTCTGTGTGTGGTCTGTTGCTATAGCCAAAAAACCCACATTGGTGACCCAGAGTCACGAAAATATGTTGCATTCGCTCGCTGTGTATCACCGGTTTCGGGTCAATAGACAATATCGCTGGCATTTCAGAATGCAGAATGGACATTCAACTGTGAAGTTCAACGCTTTACCCTGAGTGCTACTAATACACCGGAAATGTTCATATCTCCAGTGTTTGCCTCACCTGGCCGGATGACTCTAACCTCTGCCGGCATACCACAATGGGTGCTGTACACATCTGCGCGGACACCTTCAATGGCATTCTATGCTCGACAGAATGCTCCTCCAGCACAAGATCCCAGAAATCCCTTGCCAGAGTTTCTACTGCATGACATGGACCACGCGGCTGTCCAGTTTTGGGGTGCACACGCATGGTCGCCCCCTTCTTAGAGCGGCCCACCATTTAACGTGTCCCCCTCCGCGCTGGTCGAAGGGACACTCACGCCAACCGTGCTGGGCCATTTATACGCCTATCTGTCCTGCCGCCCCGTGCACACCTCAGGCGATGCACCTGCCATGTTTCCGCCCCGTCACTCGGTGCTCAGTCGTGATCTCGCACCTCTGCTCGATATTTAGAATGCATCAGCGGTTGATCCTTCCGTGCACGCCGCGGTGTGCTCATCGTGTGGCTGTACAGATTCCCTGCCTACAAGGACTGGATACCGCGTCTCGCCTACACGGCTAATGGATGTTCAACGCAACACATCGCCTGTCACTGAGGCACAGTTCGCACCAGTGAACACCGTGCAGAATCCCTGTATGTTCCAGGCCTTTCCTACAGCCCCGCAAGCACTGGCCCCCGTTCGCTTTCCAAAACTGCCGCTGTTACAACCAGACAACCAAGTGATGTGGTTTACCTTGGTGGATAACGTGTTGGACATACACGGTATTGCGGATGACAGCACTCGTTTTGTATGTTTAGTGAATCACCTACCACCACCCTGATCTCATCAGTGACTTGTTGCTGAACCCACCCAAGAGCAACAAATGTGCCTCTGCTCATGCATTACTCATCAAATGGCCTTCTCGTCCGGCAGCCGATATGGTTCAGAACATAATTTATGACGAGACTTTAGCGACAGAACACCCTCACAGCTATGGTGACACTTGCGTGCGCAGGTCAGTACCGAGATCTTGCCGAACTTAGCACTCTGGGCATTGTGGTTGGTGAAGCTGCCGCAAGAACTACAGTTACATTTGCTTCCACATACCGCGGTGTCACTCGAGGATAAACTATGGCTGGCAGACCAGGCATACGCCATTATTCGACACAGCCACCTCCCTCTGCACAGCACAGTTCCTAATACCACCGAGGTTGGTAATCCTGTGATTATACTTCCACCATCGGGTGGTAGAGGCCAGGCGTGTGTGTATCGCAGACAGTACATGGAACAGCAGTCATCTAGCGGCCAAGACCTGGTACCAGTGGGTCAGCAACAGCCTCTCCCCACCCCAACCAGGCTAGCGCCTGCCCACACTGCCTTCCCCTCGCCTGATGCTTCTGCTGCCGGGACGAGTACAGCTGACTCACACATATGCTGGTTCCACTCCACTTTCAGGGTCGCCGCTCGCAACTGCTGTCTGCCCTGCGTGTTCCCAAATGCTGCACGTGGGCCGCAGTAGGCGCCATGGCACATGGATACATGCAGGGGCGCCCACAGACGTTGCAATCTGTCACATCCCCCACCTCACGACGACGTCTGTACGCCTTGGATTTAGGTTCGCGCCGGTATTTTCTCGTCGATACTGGAGCAGATGTTAGTGTCATACCTCCCACATTTTCTGTAAAGGACACAACACCAACCAAACTGTCCCTTCGAACAGCATATAAGTCGCCACTTCGTGTCTGTGGTTTGGCCAAGTTACCTACTGAACTCATACCTAGCAAACAGTTCACTTGGTCCTTCTACGTGGCTGATGTCGAAGATCCAGTATTAGGCATTGACTTCCTTTTCCACTTCGGACTGTCTCCAGATCTTCAGTCGGCCACATTATTGCACCACGCCTTGTCCACCCATATTGCATGTTCAGTCACCTCTTCAGCCCCCCCTCCCCCTCAGCTTCCCGACGACTTCGACATAGCTCCTATCGAGTGCTCTTCACTGGCGGACAGCCTCACAACTTCCAATGCCCAGATCCAGCCCGAACGCCCTGCAGTCAATGATCTTTGTGCTCACAATGCCGAACTGAACCGTGCCATATCTTAAGCTACACAAGCCCTCACCGAGGCATGATGCCTCGTACAACGCCTGTCAATGCTGCCACCATCCGACACTGGAGATGCACCTTATGGAACTTTGTCACCACTGACACAGACAGCTTCCCCAGCACATCAGGTTAGTGACTCTTGTGTGCTACCAATTCCCATTCACGATGGCCCCCAAGCGAGTTCACCAGCTGAGCTGAACGCTATCATGAATCGCACGACACACAAAATTGTCACAACAGATGGGCCACCAGTGCGTCATAAAGCACGCTGACTGCCACCACCTAAACTACGCCTTGCAAAAGCTGCAGTGGAGGAACTTCTATGGGCAGGTATTATTCACCTATCGGACAGTAACAGCCCATACATTTAGTCCCCAAAAAGGACGGCACAGTGCACCTCTGCAGCGACTATCGTCGCCTCAATGCACGGACGGTATTAGACAATTATCCAATACCTCACATACAAGACTTTGCAGAAGTACTTAGCGGAGCATGCATCTTCAGTGTCTTGGACACCCACAAGGCATATTTATAGATACCAATGGAACAGAGTGACATACCAAAGACAGCAGTGATCACACCTTTTGGCCTATACAAATTTTGTTACATGCCTTATGGTCTCAAAACGCTGCCCAAACTTGGCAGCGTTTTATAGACTCACTTCTGTTTAACTGCACATGTTGCTACGCATACCTCGACAACATACTAATTTTTTCCCCCTCTGACAGGGAACACGAACTCCACCTGGCCATGATACAGAACTTATTGACACGTAACGGAGTAGAGATAAATAATGACAAGTCACAACTCTGCTGCACTGCTGTCACTTTTCTGGGGTACACCATCTCCTCGGATGCCTGCATCTCTATTACAGTAGATGCAAGTGATTTTGCAATCGGTGCAGTCCTCCAACAACATGTCAATGACACAACACAACAACTGCAGTTTTTTTGCAAAAATCTATCTACAGCCGAACATAAATGGTCAGCATTTGACAGAGAATTGCTTGCAGTTTACGAAGCTGTAAAATATATCTGCACAGACATTGAAGAAAGGAATATAATAATTTTCACAGACCATCGCCCCCTCGTGGAGGCTATCCGTAACCTTGGTTCTGACCTTCCCCCACATAGGTTTTGGCAAATGGACTTAATTTGCCAATACACAACAGACATCTGTTACATTCGAGGTTCAGAAAATGTATCACTGCATTTTTGTTCCCCATTAATTTCGACGAATGTGCCCACTTACAGGACAGTGACACCGAATTGCACAACCTCCGACAGGACCTAGATACTTCTCTTCAGATCGTTTCGTACAACCTTTCAGGCTCAGCCAGGCCACTGTGGTGTGATACATCCATGGGCACCGCCCGGCCTATTGTTCCCCCCGCGCTGCGGTGCCAGGTGTTCACTACGTTACATAACCTGGCACATCCTGGTGCTAAGACTACTACGCACCTGGTTACAGAATGCTTTGTGTGGCCAGGTGTGAAGAGGGATTGTCGTACTTTGGCTTGTGCTTGTTTACAGTGCCAGCGCAGCAAAGTCGGCAGGCACACACATCCCAAAAGGCCACTTCTGACATGTACATGTGGACCTCGTAGGACCGTTACCCGTGTCTGATGATTTCAGGCATATCCTGTCCGTCATTGACTGTGTTACACGTTGGTTGGAGGCAATACCCCTGCAGGACATCACAGTGGATTCTGTAGCATGCACATTCGTATCCTCCTGGATAGCTTGATTTGGCTGCCCTATATCCATCACCACCGACCAGGGAAGACAGTTTGAATCCCTGCTGTTTAACAAACTCTGCATACTCTGTAGGGTGGATAGATTCTGCATTATGGCTTAACACCCTCAGAGCAATGGACTGGTTGAGTGGTGGCACAGGACTCTGAAAGCGGCACTCATGTGCCACGGTGGTGCCCTTCCCTGGGTTATGCTAGGAATACGCATGGCTTACAAGACAGACCTCCAGGCTTCACTCGCAGAGCTCCTGTATGGCGAGACCCTAGTTCTCCCCGCAGAGTTTGTCAATGACGAAGCAATCGCTGACCTATCTGAACTCCCCACGCTAGTTGAACGTGTCCAGACACACATAGCCATGATCTGCATGCCTTCTCCTCGACCACATACCTGTCCTCGGATATTCCTGCATCGGCACTGGACTTTTTCGAGTTTGCTATGTTATGGGATGACACAGTCAAACCGGCATTACTGCCATCTTACTCTGGCCTGCACTGAGTAGTGGCTCGCACAGACAGTACTATGGACATTCTCATCAGTGGCCGCCGGCAGACAGTTTCCCTCCGACGCGTGAAACCAGCCTGGACGATAGAGGAATCTGTAACACATCCCCTTGAGTCGAGATTTCTTCCATCAGATGATGACCCCGATCTCACACAGACCGCCCACTCCCCTGTGCCCCACCGTGATCATATGTGCACCGAGCCTACACCTGTGGGCAACTCAGTGGTTGTGTATGACGATACTCTACCCTGCACTGCATGTGACAATCCACAACCTCAGGCTCAACCACATGTTGCGTGTGACATTACCCCGTCCCAAATGTTGGTACCCAATACCCCCACAGAGTGTTCCAGTGTTTCTCCTGAACTACGTTATTTTCTCCCCACCCCCTGTAGTGCCCCCTACATCCACTGTCGACAAAATTTGCATCTCAATCAATGCCTCTGAGTGCCCATGTGACGAGCTTTCCTTGCAGCTCCACGAGGGATCCATCTTCATCCTCTGCATAGGGGACACTTCATGTGGGTCCACACCCATGTCACATATCACCATCTTGTGCACAGTCCCTATCCCAAATAGGGTGAATATGGCTGCCATAGCTGCAACGCTCAGCACCGATGGGGTGCTCAAGATTTGCATCCCCCTCTCCACCTGTACTGCAGCGACGACATCTCCTGTGCCAGTCCAGTTCACAAATGCAGGTCAACCAGTCCCCCCCCCCTCCCCCCGCCGACCTCCCCACTGGATGGAGGACTATACGAGTGCTAGTCCACCCTGCACAGACAGTATGGACTCTTAGCACATGCTGCTATCAACCAGCGAGCATCCCACAACGCTACTACACGTCCTTCCCCCAGTGCTCCACACTCCCGGAGGGGGGGTGGGGGGGGGGGGGGGGGGGGGATCTGTGGTGACAGTCGACCGCCAGTAACTTCTCCAGTGAAGTGCAGAGTAAATGGTCTTTGGAGACTGGAGCTTCTTTGGAGTTCCATCTGCAACTTGACTGAGTGATACGCGTGTTGTGAATTTCTGCATTGTTTTTCTTGTGTTTTCTGTAATTACATGAACCCTAATAAAAGTGTCTTATAGTAATAAGTTGGAGTTTTCTGTGTGTGGTCCGTCACTATAACCAAAAAACCCACATGTCCATCTGTGCCTGTTTGTATGCAATACTTCAAATTCAAGAATAAAAACTTGAAATTATCAGTGTTGAACTGTAATTTATGTTTATATATTTATTTTTGTACAATTGAGGAAGACTTTAGAACTCAAGATACTTGTAACTTATATAAATTGTTTTTGATAATAGAGTATTCCATTATTCACAATGAGTTGAACATTTCACTTGCTTTTATCATGTCATATACAAATCCAGCATCATCATTCCATAACTGTTTGGATCAGGAAATTACATTACCTTTTGAGCCTCCCCACCCCCACTCCTCTCTCTCTCTCTCTCTCTCTCTCTCTCTCTCTCTCTCTCTCTATCCCACCTACTTCCACTGCCATGGCAGTGCTGACTGTTTATAAGCTGTTATGACCAGTTGTCTGGGCAGATGAGTGTTGAAGGTTCAAGAGAGGAAGGTATTGTGACAGTTGAGAGAGATAGAGGGGGGAAACTGAGTAGCTGACACAACATTACTATTGACTGCTATGGCGCCACTACTCAGATGAAAATGGTCCTTCAGCAAGTTCTCCAACAGGATCACACTGAACTCAGGCATATGAAGTATGACTATAAAACAATGGGATTACAGCTGTAAAACATTCTATTTCAGAAACATACATTTGTAATTATTGTCAACCTCAATGTACTCCACTCCTCTATTGCCACAATACTCCATGTGAACAGTGCTGAAAGTCTTCCTCTGTGAGCTTCTTGATAATGCATGCCACTTTTTCTTACACTGCTTCATAAGACTGAAATCTTGTTCCTTCTAATGCAGGTTTGACCTTGGGAAGTCACATGGTGCTAGGTAAGGTGAATAAGATGGGTGGTAAAACAGTGGAACACTGTACTTTGCTATAAACCTCTTAACAGACAATGTGGTGTGAGCTCATGTGTTGTCTTGATGTAGAAACTATGATTTGTTCTTTCACGTTTCATGCCACTTTTTTTTTCTCAAAGAGCTGAACAAGAACCTCAAGGTAGTAATGTTTATTATTAGTTTGAGCTTCAGGAACCCAGTAATGATACAGAATTCCATGAATATAAAAAAAAAACAATCATCATTGCTTTGAATCATGAGTTGTTCATTTGAACTTTTTTCACTCTCTTTGAAATTGGGCCCTTCCAGCACATGGATTGGCACTTAATTTCTAGATAATAAGTCAAAAACCAAGATTTGTCCTATGTTCTCACTGTTTCCAAGAAATTAGAATCATGTTCAACAATATTCAAATTGTCAGTACAAATATTTTCATGAGCTTCATTTTATTTGATTGTGAGAATTTTTGGCACCATTTTCACACACGTTTCTCTTGTTAAATTAGTTACAAACAATTTGCCTTAAATATTATTTGTCAAATCCTACAGTTTCAGCAATCAATCAAATACTCAACCAATGGTCAGATCAAATCAGATTACGTACTTTTTTGATATTTTCATCTTCTTTTGAAGACGTAGGATGTCCCAGGTGTGAATCAACTTCAGCGTCTTGTTGCTCTTCTTGTAAATGCTTGAAACTTCCAAAAACCCATGTACATGATACACAAACTTAACCATACACTCCTTTCAGAAAAAGATAGGTTTCAGTAGCAGTTTTTCAAAGTTTTGTGTGAAACTTCACAACAGTTTGTTGCTGTGTTATTACATTTATCATTTTTCTGGCAAAACAGAATAACCGCTTTTACACAAATGAAGGCCAAGGCCACCCTGATTTGCCTATAGACACCAGAGAAGCTGCATTTGACTAAGAAGGTTCATGCCTCACAGCTGTTGGTTGTTCATCTTTGGTGCACACTTACTTACTTTGTGTCAGCATCACTTCCATTATGTTATAGCCACACCTCAAACAAGCCAGTGTAGGGCTGGTCTCAATCTCTTCTATGTGTGTGTTATGATGTGTGCAGTGAAATACATGGCATGAGTTCTTACTATATTGGCTAAGGTGGTGTTCTGGTAGACTCTCAGTGTAATATATAGAACTCTAATACAGCTTGGACTGGGAAATAACAACTTAAGGTAGCTCGCACTGTTCCTAGTAACATCTTGTGTATATATTTCTTGTGACAAATAAACCATTTCAGTAATGTATGTAGACAACCTTTTTACAAAGAGTAGGAATAAAGCTGTTGTTGTTGTTGTGGTCTTCAGTCCTGAGACTGGTTTGATGCAGCTCTCCACACTACTCTATCCTGTGCAAGCTTCTTCATCTCCCAGTAACTACACTTTGGAAAAAAATAGCCACTAGTCTTTCACTGCTACTCAGTTGCTGATTTTTTTCTAGTACTTCAAAGCATTTCTGTACCTTACACAGACCACTATCAGCTGTCTACATTCTGGCAAAGTCGATTTGTTCAATATATACATTAGAGTTATGTAAAACTTACATTCCTGAGTCTAAATATTCAGGTACTTTGCAGGAGTGGCTCATGAGGTATTCTTTCAAATTTCTCTCTGTCTGTCTCTCTCTCTCTCTCTCTCTTTAAATATTTGGGGATTTTCAGTTTCATGCCTGATGTCCCTCAGCAATTTGTTATAAAATTTTGCATCTGAATATAAAACTCCATTCAGAACCCTACATATGGATACATAGTCTGTACAGAAACTGTTGTTACTTTTAAAATTTTGGTTGTGAAATGCAAATTAGTCCTAAATTACCTCTTGTTATTAACCAGGAGAGGGGGTGGAGTAAAGCTCATCACATTCACAGCGTTTGATAAGTATTTTGGTGAACCTTGGGTTCCTGAGCTGGAGACTGGTGAAAGCTGCTGAACGTCTATAACTATAAGCTGTGAGCATTCTTCTGTGACCACCATGCTATACAGCTGTGGAAAATTCTGTGTCACAGGCAGTGATGATGGGAGAGAATAGGGATTGGGAGGAAACAAGAACAGAGTGTAAAATGCCAAGAAAAGTAAGGGTAAGAAATAAGCGATAAGGGAATGGTTGTGTATGTGAACTAGTGGAGTTTTAGGCTAGAGGGTTGCAGTAATGGAGGATGTGCTGCTGAGGTGGGTCCAAATAGCATGGACACAGAAGCAGCTGTTAATGTGTGATGTTATGGTTTGTAGCAGGCAAGTTTGCATTTGTATAGAAATACAGAATTCAGCATTGACCATTCATGTAGGTACACAGTTGGTTAGTTAAATGGACTAGGATATAACTTACATTTTGTGGACATGTATAGTAAAATTACTGGTAAGATATCCCTTATCTCAGGACACAACAACAGCTAATTGAAGCCCTGGCAATGAATTTGGTTTTATTTTCAAGCTCTGATATTAAGTGGTACAAAAAGCATTAATTAGTATCTGGTCTGTAGAGGTGAGAGGATTGTTTGGTTGTAGGAAAACATCCTATGGGAAGTCTGGTTGTGCACTAAGTGGGTAGAATATGGTCTGTACGACAATGACTTGATAAGATTAACATTATATTTGGATAAATGTTCCCACTTATCACAGTTGCAGGAGATGTCAGAGAGATTTATTTTGCTTGTAGAATGTGTGAAGTGGAGCATTGGTAGTCTTTGGTGGACACTTTTGTAGAGGTGTCAGAGCTGGATGGCCACTCCCTGAAAAGTTGCTCATTTCCACTTGTTGAATCTAATTTGATGGTGGAAGGTATCATTTTGGACATCAGAGTCTATATTGGAAACCTGTCATTATAAATTGAATATGAAGTAAAAACTTAATATGAGGGACAAGACTTTAGGCTTCAGCTGAAATGGTGTTGACTTAGACAGCTAATGAAGTAAGAGTAATAAATAATAAAAGAAATATTATTCATATTGCACAGTAAACAGAAAATACAACATTAATAACAAGTTCACAGTGTGAATCCCAAAATGATACACATTCTGTTTCAGCTGTTGTGCAGCCTGAACTCATTATGTGGGGAAATTATAGAAGAAAGTACTTCTACAAAGATCCTGGTGTAATTATACCTGTTGCTGTTATAACACTTATTGGAGTAACTTCTGGAATTGGGATGTTTCTGTACGTGAAAAGAAAGAAAAGAAGCCACACTGACAGCAAGAGTGAAGGTAATATATTTAATTTCAACTATAGATTATTTTATCATCAGGTGTGATTTTTTTTCATGTGACTGCATGGACTTTTAACCTGAATTCCAAACAAGATCACTTTCATCCACCTTCTTCATTTTCCCATCTATTCTTACTGTTCGTTATTTTTGCATTGCTTAGTTCTGAAATGGAAGCCACAAGAATGACTCAGTTGTTTGCCATTATCACAAAAATAAATGTTTAGATGATAGAACACAGGAAAGTATAAATAAATGGTAAAGATGCAGACAAGAAATAATAGTGTACTAAAAGATTTGATGAAGTGTTATCTAAATAACTTAATATTATATACAGAACAGTGGTTGCAAAAATTTTGCAAGTATAGATTTGAGCTTTTATTCTCTATTACTGAGAAAACTGTCACATACTATTGCCGTCACAAAGTGCTGATAATTTAATGTTCAAACTGAATTCTAATCAAAAGAATTCTCAATGATGGAAATTTTAAGTAGAACTAAATTAAACTGCTGCATTTAAAGCAGTTTCTTTTTCATGGCAAGACCAACTAGACTAGTAAAATATGTAATCAATAAAAATCATCTTTAAAGAGCTAGAAATAAGTAACTCAGAACCAAAGGGTAAGAAATACAAACAGCACACACTCCAGTCAATGTCTTGCAGCAAATGCTTCCTAGAAGCTGGTAGATGATCACAAAAAATAAAGCCATGAATTAATCAAAAAACAGATAATTTTGTAATTACCATTTGGAAAGACAACCCATCACTTTTAAAGGTACTCTGTGCTGTAATAGCAGTACATATATTTCATCGAATGAGTCTTTCTCATATTTCTAGACCCTCCTCTGTATACATAGGCTATTTATTTCATTGACAGTGGGAGTTATTCAAAGTGTTTAAAAATTTTTACTGCTTCAGGAAGTGTATCAGTACTTAACATGTGCGAAATGGCAATATCTTGTCAGACAATACATTTTTTTCAATAACTAAAAGCACATTTGATACTAATGATACAGGATTTGTTTTATGCCAACAGCAGCTTCCTCAAAAGTGAAGGTACCCTTTTAAATCCAAACCACTAGCCGTTTTACATGTAAAATGTTTGAGCCACAATATTATTTCATAATGTACGAAACAGTCCATTTAAAATTTTAGTCTTAAAAGATAATTCAGAGAAATTATAATTTTATTTAGTTTTAAAGTAGAATTCAGAGTGATTATAATTTTATTAAACCATTAGACCTAACAGCTTCCCTCTTATCGTGAAATATAAACTTGGGTAATTATTAAAGAGAAGTTCTGTGAGGAGATGGAGAGTGATTTGTGATGAAATGTAGTAGGGCTGACAAACAGTGTTGTTCTCTCAAATACCAAAATGAGGAAGTCACATGTAGTAAAAAGGCTCTTACATAATCAAATAGGACTGAGGGGTAAATATTTTTATATCATATCTCAAATATCAGTCATATATGTGCACTATCACTAGCTGATGTGACATGGATCAAGGCAATCAGGTAGATTTTTTTTTTTTTTTTTTGCATTCTAAATGCATTTGTCTTAATACTATGACAATGTTCATTAAAGATAATATGATTAAATAGAGAATCAAACAGAATTTGTGACTGGACTGAGGATTTCTTGGATGGGAGGACCAGCATCTTATCTGGGATGGAAATTCATCAACAAATGTAGAAGCCATCCTTCCTATGTTCCATATAGAAATGGGATAGGAAGAAACCATAATGCATGGTATGATGGGAAGTACCCTCTGCCACTTACTGTGGTTTACAGAATGCAGATTGAGGTAGATCACCAACCCAAGTTTCAACAATATTAGGAAAAGAATAGTTGCTACCCACCATAAAGCTGACGCATTGACTTGCAGAAACACACATTGCATTCCAGTCCAAGCTGCCTGAGATGGCAGTCGTGTGTGTGTGAGGTATGTTAATTCACTGTGTAACCTTTATGGTGAGTATGAATTTTCCTAATATTTTTGATATTCCAACCTGGAGTTTCCATTGTTTCATGTCAAATTTCATGTTTAATGGCATGAATTGCTTCTTTAGATAAAAGAAAATGTGTCCTTTGGATAAATATGGACATGGTTCAGCATTAGACCAAGGAAAAAAAATGCAATATTTCAAGCATGTCTAAAATTAATATTATGGCATGGTGCCTGATATGATAATTTATGCTGTAATACAACGTATCATGTTCTCAAATTATTGCAAAGGTCTTCAGATTAATATATTGACAATATGTATTTATACAACTGAATTCTTGTTTTAGGTGAGAATATAGCAGATTCACATGTCCAATCTGAAGATAAGGTGGGGTACGGCACTGCAGATGTTTCACAGGACCAGAAGCTCCATCAAACTTCATCTGCATCAGATACAACAGCAAGAGTCAACCCTTATGCTACATTTAGGTTAACCGATGAAGAAAAACTAAAAGCTATAATTAACGATGTAAGGATATTGTGAATTTAAATTTTTACAAAATTTTTGCATGATATAACTACTGAACACTGTCAAAGGAAACATGACTTAGCATGGAACTAAATGTGTTCAAAATTGGTAGAATTATAGTTTTACTATGTAGAGGCATGACCAAAATACATTTGTTGTTTGTTTGTTGCACTGGAAGTGAGAGTAGTAATAATGGTGTTCTTCCATCAATAGAAATAGAGGTAAGTAAAGTGGAATAAAAAATTGGGTTGCTTCAGGACTTTGACATCTCTGTTGCATACAAAAAGTACTGTGTGCCATATAGTTGTAACAAAAATAGTTATAAAGTGGGCATGTGGTTCTACAAGGTGATGTTCACTCAAAATGACTCAGTGCATTACAATTAGTAGTCCTAAACAAACAAATTGTCTTATCTAGGAACACTCAATATTCCTAGTGCAAGAACTTCATTGTGAACAAAAGCCTTAGTTGAATACATATTGTTATGACGAGATCACTTATTATTAATTTCTCCATATCTGAATGATGATGATGCTACTGATTCTGCAACTGATGTTCAATTAATGAAAAGCTAGTCCAGTTGCTTTCATAGAACTTCTTTAAGTTCACACAACTGGTTTTTGCCTCTGAATCTGAAACTGCCACATACTAGTACGTAATATGATGTGCATATAAATGGTATATATTTTTTATAATAGGAGATAAGAGGTTATGCTTACTTATGTATGGTATAAGTGCAAAAGTAATATATAATCAAACAATGGAAAATCCAGGATGGAATGTGTGTGTGTCTACTGCTGACAAAGGCCTTAATGGCCAAAAGGTATGATTGTGTGAATCTTTTTATTGTGCCTATCGTGGCTCAGCATCTCCGCTATATGGAAAGTAATATATAACTTACTTTTTGCTGTAGAGAACCAATATCAAATTATAAAAGGAGTAGAAGTTAAGTCAATTTTAAAAAGTTTTGCATCCAATGCTGTCATGAAAAAACTGGTTATGTTGCAATTCTGATCCTTTAAAACTGTTACATGGTTTAGCTTGAAAAGAGTTATCAGACAAGTTTCAAGTACTGGAGTGTACTGTTCTTATAATTACAACATGCCCATTTTTCTCAAGGTATCATTGGACTTGAAACTCTCTTAAATCCATTTGAATTCTGTTGTTTTTATCATTTGATGTTGCTTCTCTACAGCATAATTTGAGTTGTATATTATTTGTGCACTTGAACTGTACATATATAACCACTGTCTCTCATCTCCTATTTAAAAAAATTGATATGCACTTCATATTACGTACTAATATGTGGCAGTTTCACATTCACTTGATAAGGGCCTAATGCGAAGTCTGAAACTGGTTGTATGAATTTAATGGGTATATATATATATATATATATATATATATATATATATATATATATATATATATATATATATATATATATATATATATATATATACCTAAAAACAAAGATGATGTGACTTACCAAATGAAAGTGCTGGCAGGTCGACAGACACACAAACGAACACAAACATACACACAAAATTCAAGCTTTCGCAACAAACTGTTGCCTCATCAGGAAAGAGGGAAGGAGAGGGAAAGACGAAAGGATGTGGGTTTTAATATATATATATACCTAAAAACAAAGATGATGTGACTTACCAAATGAAAGTGCTGGCAGGTCGACAGACACACAAACGAACACAAACATACACACAAAATTCAAGCTTTCGCAACAAACTGTTGCCTCATCAGGAAAGAGGGAAGGAGAGGGGAAGACGAAAGGATGTGGGTTTTAAGGGAGAGGGTAAGGAGTCATTCCAGTCCCGGGAGCGGAAAGACCATATCATGTCTGCTTGTGTCTGTATATGTGTGGATGGATATGTGTGTGTGTGTGTGCGAGTGTATACCCGTCCTTTTTTCCCCCTAAGGTAAGTCTTTCCGCTCCCGGGACTGGAATGACTCCTTACCCTCTCCCTTAAAACCCACATCCTTTCGTCTTCCCCTCTCCTTCCCTCTTTCCTGATGAGGCAACAGTTTGTTGCGAAAGCTTGAATTTTGTGTGTATGTTTGTGTTCGTTTGTGTGTCTGTCGACCTGCCAGCACTTTCATTTGGTAAGTCACATCATCTTTGTTTTTAGGTATATATATATATATGCAACAAACTGTCCATTCGCATGAATGGACACAGGCAGACAGTGTTTGTTGGTAAGAAGGATCACCCTGTGGCTAAACATGCCTTGGTGCACGGCCAGCACAACTTGGCACAGTGTTACACCATCCGGGTTATCTGGATACTTCCCACTAACACCAACCTGTCAGAACTCCGGAGATGGGAACTTGCCCTTCAGCATATCCTCTCTTCTCGCTATCCGCCAGGCCTCAATCTCTGCTAATTTCTAATTTCAATTTCCCGCCGCTCATACCTCACCTGTCTTTCAACAACGTCTTTGCCTCTGTACTTCCGCCTCGACTGACATCTCTGCCCAAACTCTTTGCCTTTACAAATGTCTGCTTGTGTCTGTGTATATGCGGATGGATATGTGTGTGTGTGCGAGTGTATACCCGTCCTTTTTTCCCTCTAAGGTAAGTCTTTCCGCTCCCGGGACTGGAATGACTCCTTACCCTCTCCCTTAAAACCCACATCCTTTCGTCTTACCCTCTCCTTCCCTCTTTCCTGATGTGGCAACATTTTGTTGCGAAAGCTTGAATTTTGTGTGTATGTTTGTGTTCGTTTGTGTGTCTGTCGACCTGCCAGCACTTTCATTTGGTAAGTCACATCATCTTTGTTTTTAGGTATATATATATATATATATATATATATATATATATATATATATAGTTATAATAGAAGGAAACATTCCACGAAGGAAAAATATACCTAAAAACAAAGATGATGTGACTTACCAAATGAAAGTGCTGGCAGGTCGACAGACACACAAATGAACACAAACATACACACAAAATTCAAGCTTTCGCAACAAACTGTTGCCTCATCAGGAAAGAGGGAAGGAGAGGGGAAGACGAAAGGATGTGGGTTTTAAGGGAGAGGGTAAGGAGTCATTCCAGTCCCGGGAGCGGAAAGACCATATCATGTCTGCTTGTGTCTGTATATGTGTGGATGGATATGTGTGTGTGTGTGCGAGTGTATATCCGTCCTTTTCTCCCCCTAAGGTAAGTCTTTCCGCTCCCGGGACTGGAATGACTCCTTACCCTCTCCCTTAAAACCCACATCCTTTCGTCTTCCCCTCTCCTTCCCTCTTTCCTGATGAGGCAACAGTTTGTTGCGAAAGCTTGAATTTTGTGTGTATGTTTGTGTTCGTTTGTGTGTCTGTCGACCTGCCAGCACTTTCATTTGGTAAGTCACATCATCTTTGTTTTTAGGTATATATATATATATGCAACAAACTGTCCATTCGCATGAATGGACACAGGCAGACAGTGTTTGTTGGTAAGAAGGATCACCCTGTGGCTAAACATGCCTTGGTGCACGGCCAGCACAACTTGGCACAGTGTTACACCATCCGGGTTATCTGGATACTTCCCACTAACACCAACCTGTCAGAACTCCGGAGATGGGAACTTGCCCTTCAGCATATCCTCTCTTCTCGCTATCCGCCAGGCCTCAATCTCTGCTAATTTCTAATTTCAATTTCCCGCCGCTCATACCTCACCTGTCTTTCAACAACGTCTTTGCCTCTGTACTTCCGCCTCGACTGACATCTCTGCCCAAACTCTTTGCCTTTACAAATGTCTGCTTGTGTCTGTTTATATGCGGATGGATATGTGTGTGTGTGCGAGTGTATACCTGTCCTTTTTTCCCCCTAAGGTAAGTCTTTCCGCTCCCGGGACTGGAATGACTCCTTACCCTCTCCCTTAAAACCCACATCCTTTCATCTTTCCCTCTCCTTCCCTCTTTCCTGATGAGGCAACAGTTTGTTGCGAAAGCTTGAATTTTGTGTGTATGTTTGTGATCGTTTGTGTGTCTGTCGACCTGCCAGCACTTTCATTTGGTAAGTCACATTATATTTGGTAAGTCACATTAGCTAAGTCTTTCATTTGGTAAGTCACATTATATTTGGTAAGTCACATTATCTAAGTCTTTCCGCTCCCGGGACTGGAATGACTCCTTACCCTCTCCCTTAAAACCCACATCCTTTCGTCTTTCCCTCTCCTTCCCTCTTTCCTGATGTGGCAACAGTTTGTTGCGAAAGCTTGAATTTTGTGTGTATGTTTGTGTTCGTTTGTGTGTCTGTCGACCTGCCAGGACTTTCATTTGGTAAGTCACATCATCTTTGTTTTTAGGTATATTTTTCCTTCGTGGAATGTTTCCTTCTATTATAACCATATCTTTGTTTTTAGGTATATATATATATATATATATATATATATATATATATATATATATATATATATATATATATAAAATAGAGGGAAACATTCCACGTGGGAAAAATATATTTAAAAAGAAAGATGATGAGACTTACCAAACAAAAGCGCTGGCTGGTCGATAGACACACAAACAAACACAAACATACACACAAAAATCTTTACAAATGTCTGCTTGTGTCTGTGTATATGTGGATGGATATGTGTGTGTGTGCGAGTGTATACCTGTCCTTTTTTCCCCCTAAGGTAAGTCTTTCCGCTCCCGGGATTGGAATGACTCCTTACCCTCTCCCTTAAAACCCATATCCTTTTGTCTTTCCTTCTCCTTCCCTCTTT
The DNA here is from genome assembly GCF_023864275.1 of Schistocerca cancellata. Lineage (NCBI taxonomy): Eukaryota > Metazoa > Arthropoda > Insecta > Orthoptera > Acrididae > Schistocerca > Schistocerca cancellata. Next base: position 246,690,112 of record NC_064627.1, read on the forward strand.
CCTGACGAGGCAACCGTTGGTTGCAGATTTTTGTGTGTATGTTTGTGTTTGTTTGTGTGTCTATCGACCAGCCAGCGCTTTTGTTTGGTAAGTCTCATCATCTTTCTTTTTAAATATATATATATATATATATATATATATATATATATATAGGATAGAAGTTGACGGGTGTGTTCATTGGCTGAGTTGATGTGTAGGTGTACACATCAACTCAGCCAATGAACACACCCGTCATCTCCTATCCTTAATAAAAGTTTAAGTATATTTTTCTTTCGTGGAATGTTTCCTTCTATTATATATATATATATATATATATATATATATATATATATATATATATATATATATATATATATATATATTTAAAAAGAAAGATGATGAGACTTACCAAACAAAAGCGCTGGCAGGTCGACAGACACACAAACATACACACAAAAATCTAGCTTTCGCAACCAACGGTTGCCTCATCAGGAAAGAGGGAAGGAGAAGGAAAGACAAAAGGATATGGGTTTTAAGGGAGAGGGTAAGGAGTCATTCCAATCCCGGGAGCGGAAAGACTTACCTTAGGGGGAAAAAAGGACAGGTATACACTCGCACACACACACACATATCCATCCACACATACACAGACACAAGCAGACATTTGTAAAGGCAAAGAGTTTGGGCAGAGATGTCAGTCGGGACGGAAGTACAGAGGCAAAGATGATGTTGAAAGACAGGTGAGGTATGAGCGGCGGCAGATTGAAATTAGAAATTAGCGGAGATTGAGGCCTGGCGGATAGCGAGAAGAGAGGCTATGCTGAAGGGCAAGTTCCCATCTCCGGAGTTCTGACAGGTTGGTGTTAGTGGGAAGTATCCAGATAACCCGGATGGTGTAACACTGTGCCAAGATGTGCTGGCCGTGCACCAAGGCATGTTTAGCCACAGGGTGATCCTCATTACCAACAAACACTGTCTGCCTGTGTCCATTCATGCGAATGGACAGTTTGTTGCTGGTCATTCCCACATAGAACGCTTCACAGTGTAGGCAGGTCAGTTGGTAAATCACGTGGGTGCTTTCACACGTGGCTCTGCCTTTGATCGTGTACACCTTCCGGGTTCCAGGACTGGAATAGGTGGTGGTGGGAGGGTGCATGGGACAGGTTTTACACCGGGGGCGGTTACAGGGGTAGGAGCCAGAGGGTAGGGAAGGTGGTTTGGGGATTTCATAGGGATGAACTAAGAGGTTACGAAGGTTAGGTGGATGGCGGAAAGACACTCTTGGTGGAGTGGGGAGGATTTCATGAAGGATGGATCTCATTTCAGGGCAGGATTTGAGGAAGTCGTATCCCTGCTGGAGAGCCACATTCAGAATCTGATCCAGTCCCGGAAAGTATCCTGTCACAAGTGGGGCACTTTTGGGGTTCTTCTGTGGAAGGTTCCGGGTTTGAGGAGATGAGGAAGTGGCTCTGGTTATTTGCTTCTGTACCAGGTCGGGAGGGTAGTTACGGGATGCAAAAGCTGTTTTCAGGTTGTTGGTGTAATGGTTCAAGGATTCCGGACTGGAGCAGATTCGTTTGCCACGAAGACCTAGGCTGTAGGGAAGGGACCGTTTGATGTGGAATGGGTGGCAGCTGTCATAATGGAGGTACTGTTGCTTGTTGGTGGGTTTGATGTGGACGGACGTGTGAAGCTGGCCATTGGACAGGTGGAGGTCAACGTCAAGGAAAGTGGCATGGGATTTAGAGTAGGACCAGGTGAATCTGATGGAACCAAAGGAGTTGAGGTTGGAGAGGAAATTCTGGAGTTCTTCTTCACTGTGAGTCCAGATCATGAAAATGTCATCAATAAATCTGTACCAAACTTTGGGTTGGCAGGCCTGGGTAACCAAGAAGGCTTCCTCTAAGCGACCCATGAATAGGTTGGCGTACGAGGGGGCCATCCTGGTACCCATGGCTGTTCCCTTTAATTGTTGGTATGTCTGGCCTTCAAAAGTGAAGAAGTTATGAGTCAGGATGAAGCTGGCTAAGGTAATGAGGAAAGCGGTTTTAGGTAGGGCAGCAGGTGATCGGCGTGAAAGGAAGTGCTCCATCACAGCGAGGCCCTGGACATGCGGAATATTTGTGTATAAGGAAGTGGCATCAATGGTTACAAGGATGGTTTCCGGGGGTAACAGACTGGGTAGGGATTCCAGGCGTTCGAGAAAGTGGTTGGTGTCTTTGATGAAGGTTGGGAGACTGATGTATCATGATTTATATTGTGGGATTAACGAATTTGGTAGTTGTCAAAGATCATTTGTAATCAACTGAACATCACTGGTGTCCATTAACTCCTGAATGAGCTGAATGAGCTACCATCACAACTTGGTCCAGAAATTATGCTGAAAACAGATGACTCCTCAACTAGCTTAACTAACTCTTGAGTGCTGCAGATAACATTGCTACATGCTATCTTCATTGTTAAATTGTTATTTTCTTATCCATCAGCCTGCTATGAATGACTTGCATTCAGAACATTACCAGGTGCTGAGTTACCCACATAGTCTTCTTTGTCCTGTATTTAATGTTTCTGAAGCACTTCACTTGCAATGATGACTGTTATTGCTTTGTAATTGCCTAGACCAAAGTACAGTGCTGTAAAAATTATAAATATCAGTCATTGTTTGACTCAAGCTTCTCATAAGTTTGATACTGTAATGGTAAAACTCAAGAGATGCTAAAATTGCTTTTCTCACTAAGAATTAAAAATCTGTTGCCAGTTTATTATAAACAAAAGAAACATGTCAGTACCTATTCATTTCAGTTGTTCACTGTTCCTTCCTAGCTACTTATCATAACATTTCTTCTTCAGTCTATATTATTTTTGTTTGCACATTCGGACAGGTATTTCTGAACTCAATAGTGTATTTGCATTTAGCTTTTATTTCATATATAACCTTTCTTTTTTGATGAGGTTCTGAGAAGTACCAATTATGTATTTTTTTCTGTGCATCTGATGGTGATTAGTAATTTGTGTGGTACATCTTGAAACAGGATACAATACATTATCGTGTGTTCCATGTTTTGTAAACAGTTTTCTTGGCCCTCTTTTGGTTTTATATTTTCTGCTAATTTTAGTATTATTTTCTACCAGATTTTCTGTCATTCTTTCTATTATATTTTTCAATTTTGGCATTAATTTCTGATGGATTTTTTGAAGTATTGTATGTTATTGACCTTTTTTCTTCTATTGAAAACGAAAATATAGCCATCAAATAACTTTATTTTTACTGCCTCGTTTCATTACATTACTGAAAAAGAGGAACATTTACATTAAACCTTTTAAATCCAATCAATTATAGAAAAAGTAGTTCTGCAACTATACATGTGAAAGTTTTTCAAAAGAAAGCATAACTACGAAGTTCTCCTCCATGACAACCTGGCAACACTTCCATGTAGTGTGGAAACAGCCACCTGGAGTCTCTATCTGAGCACAGAAGACAAAGTGCCTTCAGCACCAACACTAAACTTTTGATAATGCCAACATTTCTTTCTTCCATGGAAAGTTGTGTTTCCATTTAATTATGAAGAGATTTGTATACCTTCAGAGTAACTAAATGTTAGGACATGTCCTACTCAATAGCTAAATTTTTCATCACCAAAAATTCCTCTTCCCACAATAAGGAAACAGTTTTCAAACTCTCTTAACTTGAAATAGAAATAATAGTTTTATCTGGTATGCTGATATTTTTGCACAAGAAATTGCACCGAAAACTATATACATTTTAAAGAACTCTTTCTTGCAGTGCATCAAGTAAACTGCACACTTTTGTAGTATGCATGTGTAAGTAAGAAAAGCATAGGGCATGTGACATATATAAACATGTTACTGGCAGTAAAACATAACATTCAGAATGTTTACTTCAATATTATTTCTGTTATGGTGACAGCCCAACTTGTTGCATACCACAGATTAGATCAAAAGTTAATAATTTGATTGAGAGTTGGCAAAGCCAATGAATGTGAGTCCATAAGAAGCTATCATACTATACCCATGCAGCATGATTTAAATTTTTTCATCTTGTATGTTGACAGTATGTTTGCAAGACATCAACTATCTTAAGTTGTGATTGGCTGATAGAAACAAACTGAGCTGATACTGTGTTGATTTATGTGTTTGTGGAACTAAAGTACTATATTTGGTGATTTTCACAATGATACTTGTGAGCTATTTTATAGCACTGCAATAAAGGTTTTGCAAAATTTAGTTTTTAGGACAACTTATGCAAAAGTGATTGGAAATGTGACATCAGCAACTAAAATTGTTGCCAGAATGAAGTTCATAGGATATAGGATACTTTTATTTGACATCACATTAGAGTCGTAGTTCTTTATACATGAAATGACCTTTCATTTCAAGATTGTACAGGTACCTCATTCATGAGAAATAAGTCAAAATCCAGTTTCAAGATTAAAAAACTGTCAATTACCAATATTAGTAAACTTCTGCCCTAAGATTTATGACATTTATAAATGGGTGCTAAAATATGTGACTTTATGGGTGCTAAAAATATGTGACTGTACTTTTTTACAATTGTATTGACCAAGTAGGATCACATTAACAACTTCAGTTCCTCTTCTTCCTTTATTGTTGTTTCCTACTTTTCCAGTATTCCCTCATTTTCTCCCCATGAAGTCTCTTCCTTTCTTCTGTCCATGTTGTTCCTGATTTTTTATTTCTTCTGCTTTGAAAGCCTTCCAATTTTAATACAGAGTGTTTATAAATGAATATCAGGGTTTTAATGCTTTATAATATTTACAACATTAAACTTACAGTTATAAATGTTATGACAAATGAAAGAGCAACTCAAACAGTTGTGTTTGGCACCAGTGCGCATGCGCAGTGTGCAATGTTTCCGCTGCAATCCATGAGACAGATTGAATTTCACTGTACCCAAGCACTGGATAGGCTGCAAGGGGCCCAATGACAAGGCTTGCTTTGCATGGCCTCCACGTTCACGTGACCTAACACCATGCAAGTTTTTCCTTTGGAGCTTCATCAAAGATTGTGTGTTATGTGCCTCCACTACCAGCAGACCTCCCTGTATAAAGATCATGTGTATGTGCCTCCACTACTGGCAGTCCTCCCTGTATTAAGAAACTGGATTGAAGCAGCTGTTGCTACAATCACTGAAGACACATTTATCGATGTTAGGGAAGAACTTGGCTATAGACTTGATGTGTGCCATGTGACAAATGGTGCTCACGTTGAACATTTATAAGGTCCTTGGTAAAACTGTCTGAGTTGCTCTTTCATTTGACATATCATTTATAACTGTAAGTTTAATATAATAAATATTATAAAGTGTTAAAACCCCAGTATTCATTTATAAACACTCTGTATTTTATTTTTAAAACGGTTTCTTTCTGCTATTTCTGATTCTTTGATGTTGTTCCTTTCAAGATCTTTTCTTACTTCTGTAATCCATGCTACTGTCAATTTCTTCTTCCATAAATATAGGAGTATTTGTTTCTTTAGTCTATTTTCATCCATTCGGTAGAGGTGTCCAAAAAAGGTTAATTTTGTTTGGCCATTACCTCATATATTTTCTCTATATTTTTGTCGGTCTACTCATTAAATGGACAGTGTCTTGGATGGAGGATATAAGATGAACATTAACAAAAGCAAAACGAGGATAATGGAATGTAGTCAAAATAAGTTGGGTGATGCTGAGGGAATTAGATTAGGAAATGAGACGCTTAAAGTAAAAAGGAGTTTTGCTATTTGGGGAGCAAAATAACTGATGATGGTCGAAGTAGAGAGGATATAAAATGTAGACTGGCAATGGCAAGGAAAGCGTTTCTGAAGAAGAGAAATTTGTTAACATCAAGTATAGATTTAAGTGTCAGGAAGTCGTTTCTGAAAGTATTTGTATGGAGTGTAGCCATGTATGGAAGTGAAACATGGACAATAAATAGTTTGGACTAGAAGAGAATAGAAGCTTTCAAAATGTGGTGCTACAGAAGAATGCTGAAGATTAGATGGGTTGATCACATAACTAACGAGGAGGTATTGAATAGAATTGGGGAGAAGAGGAGTTTGTGGCACAACTTGACAAGAAGAAGGGACCGGTTGGTAGGACATGTTCTGAGGCATCAAGGGATCACAAATTTAGCATTGGAGGGCAGCGTGGAGGGTAAAAATCGTGGAGGGAGACCAAGAGATGAATACACTAAGCAGATTCAGAAGGATGTAGGTTGCAGTAAGTACTGGGAGATGAAGAAGCTTGTACAGGATAGAGTAGCATGAAGAGCTGCAACAAACCAGTCTCAGGACTGAAGACAACAACAACAACAACTCATTACGTCTTATTTTCCAACCATCTGCAGTTTTTATTGATCTCATTATTTTTCTAATAATCCTTCTTTTTATTACCTCTAGTTTCTCCATCTTATAGATCATTGTTAGGCATTCAGATCCATATAAACATTCTGGTCGTACCACTGAGATGTAGTGTTGTAGTTTTGTTTTTCTAGATATACATTTCTTGTTGTAAATATTTTTGGTCACACCATATGCTCTTTCCATTTTGTTAATTCTTGCATCTATTGCATGTTTTTCTAGTCCATTCTGTTGTATAGTTTCTCCAAGACATTTCAATTATTTACTCGCTCTATTTCACCTATTTGTGTTTCTATGAATTTTGCCGCATTTTTTATATTTGTCATGAATTTTGTTTTTTCAGCTGAAATTGTACATTATTGTTTAAGCAAAATTTTTCTCTTACTGCCTTTGAAATAGCACACTTCTATTAGTCTTTCCTCCTAAAAACGTTTGGAAAATGCCTCTCATTAAATAGAAGATCCTTATTATCAGAGAGTCTTCCACCATCACCTTTTCTCTATTTTGTTGCATCACTTTCAACAATTTCTTTTTCTGAAGACAAATTAAGCCCTTACGGTTTTCTCAGTATGTGAAATTAATGTGCACAGGTTAAGAAAGTGGAAATGAGCTTTCTGTACCATTTCACAGGCTCAGAAAGTGAAAAATTGATTTTCTGTGCCATTTCATGGTTCTATGCACTCATTCAATTACATTCAGTAGAATATCAGAAAGGTTGCGTGCCCTATAGTCAAGTTCTAATCAACAAATTGTAGTTCTCTGTTTTTTTCACCAGACTTCCTGTAAGGATTTTGCATTTCAATCATATCTGTGATTTAATACTTACTCTCCTATATTATGCTGCCTAAAGAAAATAATATTTTTATTTTTCAGTATGAAAGCTGTAGTGAATACTGGAAGGTAAACAAAAATCCTGATTCTGAAAATGAAGGAGTTGATTGGATACCACTACATAGTCTGTACCAAGCTCACAGGTACTGACTTTTGTGCCATCTACTGATACTGTGTACAAATCCATACAACATTTAATGGTGCATCTCAGTGAAAAACAGTTGATAAAGTGCCTTACTTCATTATCATTGTAATAATAATGAACATGTTAATATTGACTGTTAATTCCATGTTCCAGACTATAATTAATTAAGCAGTCTGTGTTTATGAATTACATAATTAATGCAATTTTTTACTGTGGTGATATAAAGAAAAATATATTTGATGTGAAGTTTATGTACTGTGTTGTTAAATAAAGCAAATAAAACTTCTCTAATAAAATGTATTCACTGTAGTGAAAAGAGAAGACAGGACCTTTGGAAAGACATGTGCTTTCTACAGTCAAGATGCCTTTGACACGATCATTTGGTAATTTGAAATGTGTGAAATGACTACTCACCACCATAGCAGAGGTTGCCAAGACATGCCTGTATTATGGCACTTGATACAGACGTACCTGGTTCCTGGAGGTGGACAAAATATTCACCACTAGAATTTGGCTGGCAAGGGGAGGAGAGGTGGTAGCATAAAGTTCTTGGTCAAGCAAGAAAGTTCCTAACCACTAGACTTCCTGTTAATGTGCTGGATGAAATTTCAAACTTCTCTACACTGATTCATGGGGTGAAGTTATGTGGCACTATTGACGTTGATCAAGCTGATGGCTGTGGACATTAACCTTGGTGGTATTTGAGAGAAGTAGGCCATCTGCCAGCACCTAGTTTCACTGTCTTCATTCTCTCACCATTGTGTAACATAAACCTGATGCCACACTATTCACACATCCATTACATTCTCCCACACTCAACAGATACACTTAAGACACAACTCTCATACATCACCAGTAACAGGACCAATGCATGTGGGGGAAGAAAACCCTTTTCAGTTTGACAGAACCTATCTCTTGGAGTCTCCCAAGCAACAGTGCCAAAGAAATCTTTCATTTTTTCTTTCTGTCAGATGACTATGGAATGGACCAGCCTTTTTGAAAACATTAGCATCCAAACAAGAACAGCTGTTTAAATATCAGAGGATAGGTAATAACTAGTTTTCAATGAAAAACATGACATGTCCAATGTTTTTTTAAGTATTGCATATTATACAAACTAAAATGAGTAGTTAATAAATTATGCTCAGAAACGTGAGTCATCGCTCCATTATTGGAAGTGGTTTGCTGATCTTTAGGCCTATATATGGGTATTAAGCATATTTGCCTGTAATGAAATATGCTCTGAATCATCGCTGATTAATGAATTGGAAAGATAGCTTAAGAGTAGTGCTGTCAAATCAGGACATGATTATAATGGTGTAATAGAAACAACATCTTAGTCAGCAGAAATGATTTTTAATGACCTGATGAATTTTGTAATCTCGTATTTCTGAAATTAATATCTATACCTAAAAACAAAGATGTATTTAAAAAGAAAGATGATGAGACTTACCAAACAAAAGCGCTGGCAGGTCGACAGACACACAAACAAACACAAACATACACACAAAAATCTAGCTTAAGCAACCAACGGTTGCCTCGTCAGGAAAGAGGGAAGGAGAAGGAAAGACAAAAGGATATGGGTTTTAAGGGAGAGGGTAAGGAGTCATTCCAATCCCGGGAGCGGAAAGACTTACCGTAGAGGGAAAAAAGGACAGGTATACACTCGCACACACACACATATTCATCCGCATATACACAGACACAAGCAGACATTTGTAAAGGCAAAGAGTTTGGGCAGAGATGTCAGTCGGGACGGAAGTACAGAGGCAAAGATGATGTTGAAAGACAGGTGAGGTATGAGCGGCGGCAGGTTGAAATTAGAAATTAGCGGAGATTGAGGCCTGGCGGATAGCGAGAAGAGAGGATATGCTGAAGGGCAAGTTCCCATCTCCGGAGTTCAGACAGGTTGGTGTTAGTGGGAAGTATCCAGATAACCCGGACGGTGTAACACTGTGCCAAGATGTGCTGGCCGTGCACCAAGGCATGTTTAGCCACAGGGTGATCCTCATTACCAACAAACACTGTCTGCCTGTGTCCATTCATGCGAATGGACAGTTTGTTGCTGGTCATTCCCACATAGAACGCTTCACAGTGTAGGCAGGTCAGTTGGTAAATCACGTGGGTGCTTTCACACGTGGCTCTGCCTTTGATCGTGTACACCTTCCGGGTTACAGGACTGGAATAGGTCGTGGTGGGAGGGTGCATGGGACAGGTTTTACACCGGGGGCGGTTACAGGGGTAGGAGCCAGAGGGTAGGGAAGGTGGTTTGGGGATTTCATGGGGATGAACTAAGAGGTTATGAAGGTTAGGTGGACGGCGGAAAGACACTCTTGGTGGAGTGGGGAGGATTTCATGAAGGATGGATCTCATTTCAGGGCAGGATTTGAGGAAGTCGTATCCCTGCTGGAGAGTCACATTCAGAATCTGATCCAGTCCCGGAAAGTATCCTGTCACAAGTGGGGCACTTTTGGGGTTCTTCTGTGGAAGGTTCCGGGTTTGAGGAGATGAGGAAGTGGCTCTGGTTATTTGCTTCTGTACCAGGTCGGGAGGGTAGTTACGGGATGCAAAAGCTGTTTTCAGGTTGTTGGTGTAATGGTTCAAGGATTCCGGACTGGAGCAGATTCGTTTGCCACGAAGACCTAGGCTGTAGGGAAGGGACCGTTTGATGTGGAATGGGTGGCAGCTGTCATAATGGAGGTACTGTTGCTTGTTGGTGGGTTTGATGTGGACGGACGTGTGAAGCTGGCCATTGGACAGGTGGAGGTCAACGTCAAGGAAAGTGGCATGGGATTTAGAGTAGGACCAGGTGAATCTGATGGAACCAAAGGAGTTGAGGTTGGAGAGGAAATTCTGGAGTTCTTCTTCACTGTGAGTCCAGATCATGAAAATGTCATCAATAAATCTGTACCAAACTTTGGGTTGGCAGGCCTGGGTAACCAAGAAGGCTTCCTCTAAGCGACCCATGAATAGGTTGGCGTACGAGGGGGCCATCCTGGTACCCATGGCTGTTCCCTTTAATTGTTGGTATGTCTGGCCTTCAAAAGTGAAGAAGTTGTGGGTCAGGATGAAGCTGGCTAAGGTAATGAGGAAAGAGGTTTTAGGTAGGGCGGCAGGTGATCGGCGTGAAAGGAAGTGCTCCATCGCAGCGAGGCCCTGGACATGCGGAATATTTGTGTATAAGGAAGTGGCATCAATGGTTACAAGGATGGTTTCCGGGGGTAAGAGACTGGGTAGGGATTCCAGGCGTTCGAGAAAGTGGTTGGTGTCTTTGATGAAGGATGGGAGACTGCATGTAATGGGTTGAAGGTGTTGATCTACGTAGGCAGAGATGCGTTCTGTGGGGGCTTGGTAACCAGCTACAATGGGACAGCCGGGATGATTGGGTTTGTGAATTTTGGGAAGAAGGTAGAAGGTAGGGGTGCGGGGTGTTGGTGGGGTCAGGAGGTTGATGGAGTCAGGTGAAAGGTTTTGTAGGGGGCCTAAGGTTCTGAGGATTCCTTGAAGCTCCGCCTGGACATCAGGAATGGGATTACCATGGCAAACTTTGTAAGTAGTGTTGTCTGAAAGCTGACACAGTCCCTCAGCCACGTACTCCCGACGATCAAGTACCACAGTCGTGGAACCCTTGTCCGCCAGAAGAATGACGATGGATTGGTCAGCCTTCAGATCACGGATAGCCTGGGCTTCAGCAGTGGTGATGTTGGGAGTAGGATTAAGGTTTTTTAAGAAGGATTGAGAGGCAAGGCTGGAAGTCAGAAATTCCTGGAAGGTTAGGAGAGGGTGATTTTGAGGAAGAGGAGGTGGGTCCCGCTGTGACGGAGGACGGAACTGTTCCAGGCATGGTTCAATTTGGATAGTATCTTGGGGAGTTGGATCATTAGGAGTAGGATTAGGATCATTTTTCTTCGTGGCAAAGTGATATTTCCAGCAGAGAGTACGGGTGTAGGACAGTAAATCTTTGACAAGGGCTGTTTGGTTAAATCTGGGAGTGGGGCTGAAGGTGAGGCCTTTGGACAGGACAGAGGTTTCGGATTGGGAGAGAGGTTTGGAGGAGAGGTTAACTACTGAATTGGGGTGTTGTGGTTCCAGATTGTGTTGATTGGAGTTTTGAAGTTTTGGAGGGAGTGGAGCTGGAAGTGGGAGATTGAGTAGATGGGAGAGACTAGGTTTGTGTGCAACGAGAGGAGGTTGAGGTTTGCTGGAATGGTTGTGAAGGGTGAGTGTGTTGCCTTTCCGGAGGTGGGAAACCAGGAGATTGGATAGTTTTTTAAGGTGGAGGGTGGCATGCTGTTCTAATTTGCGGTTGGCCTGAAGGAGGATGCTCTGAACCACCGGTGTGGATGTGGGAGAGGAAAGATTGAGGACTTTTATTAGGGACAGGAGTTGATGGGTGTGTTGCTTGGCTGAGTGGATGTGTAGGTGAAGGATTAGGTGGGTGAGGGCAATGGATTGTTCGGTTTGGAACTGGTATAGGGACTGATGGAAAGAAGGGTTGCAGCCAGAGATGGGAACTTTAAGTGTGAGGCCTTTGGGGGTGATGCCAAATGTCAGACAAGCCTGAGAAAATAAAATATGGGAGTGTAATCTGGCTAGGGCAAAGGCATGTTTGCGGAGGGAATGTAAATAAAACTTAATGGGGTCGTTGTGGAGGTGTTGTGAGGGTGACGTGGTACTAGAAGGTGGAAAGTGGAACACGAGGCTGAAATGAAAATGAAAATAAATATAAAAATATATGGGGAGAGATAAAGGTAAAACTAGAAATCAAATGGAGATCTGGTGTGAAAAAAGGCGAAAAAGGGTTGGTTAGAGCTGGGCTATGTTGATCCTATGGTGAACTTGTGTAGGTAGATAATGATGTGCATAAAGGTTAGGTGGTTGTGTTGCCGCCAAAACACGTTAAAGTGTGGAGAAATACGGGAAAATTTCGAAAAAACTACGTGAAGATGTATTAAAAGGGTGGTTTGGTGGTGGCAGATTATGGAAATGAAGCTAAAAATTGTCTGATGAAGAGATAATGACGTTAAAACCTGTGGGAAGCGGCTAAAAATGATCGATGATGTGAGAAAAACGGAAATGGAAATAAAGCAAAAGATATTAAAACTGGCCGAAAAGGTTGTTTAATAGCTGAAAGGAACTGTTTGTGAACTGGAAACGGCGGATTTTATAGCAGCGGTAGTGTTGAAAGCGGAAAAAAAAATTTTTTGGTTATGGTTTGGAAGTGGGTTACGTATTATTACGTATTATTGAGTATATATCGGCGGGATAAAATTGTATACTGGATTACGGTAAAAAAGGAGAAGGTGAATAGAAAGTAAAACTGATGGCAAAAACAGAAGGAGGAAATAAGAAGACAGAAAAGACTACGAAATGTAACAGTAACAATAACAATAACAATAACAAACGTGATTGTTGGGTTCAAATTAATGATATGAATATAATAGAGGGAAACATTCCACGTGGGAAAAATATATTTAAAAAGAAAGATGATGAGACTTACCAAACAAAAGCGCTGGCAGGTCGACAGACACACAAACAAACACAAACATACACACAAAAATCAAGCTTTCGCAACAAACGGTTGGTTCATCAGGAAAGAGGGAGGGAGAGGGAAAGACGAAAGGATGTGGGTTTTAAGGGAGAGGGTAAGGAGTCATTCCAATCCCGGGAGCGGAAAGACTTACCTTAGAGGGAAAAAAGGACAGGTATACACTCGCACACACACACATATCCATCCGCATATACACAGACACAAGCAGACATTTGTAAAGGCGAAGAGTTTGGGGAGAGATGTCAGTCGGGATGGAAGTACAGAGGCAAAGATGATGTTGAAAGACAGGTGAGGTATGAGCGGCGGCAGATTGAAATTAGAAATTAGCGGAGATTGAGGCCTGGCGGATAGCGAGAAGAGAGGATATGCTGAAGGGCAAGTTCCCATCTCCGGAGTTCAGACAGGTTGGTGTTAGTGGGAAGTATCCAGATAACCCGGACGGTGTAACACTGTGCCAAGATGTGCTGGCCGTGCACCAAGGCATGTTTAGCCACAGGGTGATCCTCATTACCAACAAACACTGTCTGCCTGTGTCCATTCATGCAAATGGACTGTTTGTTGCTGGTCATTCCCACATAGAACGCTTCACAGTGTAGGCAGGTCAGTTGGTAAATCACTAACACCAACCTGTCTGAACTCCGGAGATGGGAACTTGCCCTTCAGCATATCCTCTCTTCTCGCTATCCGCCAGGCCTCAATCTCCGCTAATTTCTAATTTCAATCTGCCGCCGCTCATACCTCACCTGTCTTTTCAACATCATCTTTGCCTCTGTACTTCCGTCCCAACTGACATCTCTGCCCAAACTCTTTCCCCTTACAAATGTCTGCTTGTGTCTGTGTATATTCGGATGGATATGTGTGTGTGTGTGCGAGTGTATACCTGTCCTTTTTTCCCTCTAAGGTAAGTCTTTCCGCTCCCGGGATTGGAATGACTCCTTACCCTCTCCCTTAAAACCCATATCCTTTTGTCTTTCCTTCTCCTTCCCTCTTTCCTGACGAGGCAACCGTTGGTTGCGAAAGCTAGATTTTTGTGTGTATGTTTGTGTTTGTTTGTGTGTCTGTCGACCTGCCAGGGCTTTTGTTTGGTAAGTCTCATCATCTTTCTTTATATATATATATATATATATATATATATATATATATATATATATATATATATATATATAAACAAAGATGATAAGACTTACCAAACAGGTCGATAGACACACAAAGGTAAGTCTTTCTGCTCCCGGGATTGGAATGACTCCTTACCCTCTCCCTTAAAACCCACATCCTTTCGTCTTTCCCTCTCCCTCCCTCTTTCCTGATGAACCAACCGTTTGTTGCGAAAGCTTGATTTTTGTGTGTATGTTTGTGTTTGTTTGTGTGTCTGTCGACCTGCCAGCGCTTTTGTTTGGTAAGTCTCATCATCTTTCTTTTTAAATATATTTTTCCCACGTGGAATGTTTCCCTCTATTATATTCATATCATTAATTTGAACCCAACAATCACGTTTGTTATTGTTATTGTTATTGTTACTGTTACATTTCGTAGTCTTTTCTGTCTTCTTATTTCCTCCTTCTGTTTTTGCCATCAGTTTTACTTTCTATTCACCTTCTCCTTTTTTACCGTAATCCAGTATACAATTTTATCCCGCCGATATATACTCAATAATACGTAATAATACGTAACCCACTTCCAAACCATAACCAAAAATTTTTTTCCGCTTTCAACACTACCGCTGCTATAAAATCCGCCGTTTCCAGTTCACAAACAGTTCCTTTCAGCTATTAAACAACCTTTTCGGCCAGTTTTAATATCTTTTGCTTTATTTCCATTTCCGTTTTTCTCACATCATCGATCATTTTTAGCCGCTTCCCACAGGTTTTAACGTCATTATCTCTTCATCAGACAATTTTTAGCTTCATTTCCATAATCTGCCACCACCAAACCACCCTTTTAATACATCCTCACGTAGTTTTTTCGAAATTTTCCCGTATTTCTCCACCCTTTAACGTGTTTTGGCGGCAACACAACCACCTAACCTTTATGCACATCATTATCTACCTACACAAGTTCACCATAGGATCAACATAGCCCAGCTCTAACCAACCCTTTTTCGCCTTTTTTCACACCAGATCTCCATTTGATTTCTAGTTTTACCTTTATCTCTCCCCATATATTTTTATATTTATTTTCATTTTCATTTCAGCCTCGTGTTCCACTTTCCACCTTCTAGTACCATGTCACCCTCACAACACCTCCACAACGACCCCATTAAGTTTTATTTACATTCCCTCCGCAAACATGCCTTTGCCCTAGCCAGATTACACTCCCATATTTTATTTTCTCAGGCTTGTCTGACATTTGGCATCACCCCCAAAGGCCTCACACTTAAAGTTCCCATCTCTGGCTGCAACCCTTCTTTCCATCAGTCCCTATACCAGTTCCAAACCGAACAATCCATTGCCCTCACCCACCTAATCCTTCACCTACACATCCACTCAGCCAAGCAACACACCCATCAACTCCTGTCCCTAATAAAAGTCCTCAATCTTTCCTCTCC
Source organism: Schistocerca cancellata (assembly GCF_023864275.1). Taxonomy (NCBI): domain Eukaryota; kingdom Metazoa; phylum Arthropoda; class Insecta; order Orthoptera; family Acrididae; genus Schistocerca; species Schistocerca cancellata. Next base: position 246,705,544 of record NC_064627.1, read on the forward strand.
CACATCCACACCGGTGGTTCAGAGCATCCTCCTTCAGGCCAACCGCAAATTAGAACAGCATGCCACCCTCCACCTTAAAAAACTATCCAATCTCCTGGTTTCCCACCTCCGGAAAGGCAACACACTCACCCTTCACAACCATTCCAGCAAACCTCAACCTCCTCTCGTTGCACACAAACCTAGTCTCTCCCATCTACTCAATCTCCCACTTCCAGCTCCACTCCCTCCAAAACTTCAAAACTCCAATCAACACAATCTGGAACCACAACACCCCAATTCAGTAGTTAACCTCTCCTCCAAACCTCTCTCCCAATCCGAAACCTCTGTCCTGTCCAAAGGCCTCACCTTCAGCCCCACTCCCAGATTTAACCAAACAGCCCTTGTCAAAGATTTACTGTCCTACACCCGTACTCTCTGCTGGAAATATCACTTTGCCACGAAGAAAAATGATCCTAATCCTACTCCTAATGATCCAACTCCCCAAGATACTATCCAAATTGAACCATGCCTGGAACAGTTCCGTCCTCCGTCACAGCGGGACCCACCTCCTCTTCCTCAAAATCACCTTCTCCTAACCTTCCAGGAATTTCTGACTTCCAGCCTTGCCTCTCAATCCTTCTTAAAAAACCTTAATCCTACTCCCAACATCACCACTGCTGAAGCCCAGGCTATCCGTGATCTGAAGGCTGACCAATCCATCGTCATTCTTCCAGCGGACAAGGGTTCCACGACTGTGGTACTTGATCGTCGGGAGTACGTGGCTGAGGGACTGTGTCAGCTTTCAGACAACACTACTTACAAAGTTTGCCATGGTAATCCCATTCCTGATGTCCAGGCGGAGCTTCAAGGAATCCTCAGAACCTTAGGCCCCCTACAAAACCTTTCACCTGACTCCATCAACCTCCTGACCCCACCAACACCCCGCACCCCTACCTTCTACCTTCTTCCCAAAATTCACAAACCCAATCATCCCGGCCGTCCCATTGTAGCTGGTTACCAAGCCCCCACAGAACGCATCTCTGCCTACGTAGATCAACACCTTCAACCCATTACATGCAGTCTCCCATCCTTCATCAAAGACACCAACCACTTTCTCGAACGCCTGGAATCCCTACCCAGTCTCTTACCCCCGGAAACCATCCTTGTAACCATTGATGCCACTTCCTTATACACAAATATTCCGCATGTCCAGGGCCTCGCTGCGATGGAGCACTTCCTTTCACGCCGATCACCTGCCGCCCTACCTAAAACCTCTTTCCTCATTACCTTAGCCAGCTTCATCCTGACCCACAACTTCTTCACTTTTGAAGGCCAGACATACCAACAATTAAAGGGAACAGCCATGGGTACCAGGATGGCCCCCTCGTACGCCAACCTATTCATGGGTCGCTTAGAGGAAGCCTTCTTGGTTACCCAGGCCTGCCAACCCAAAGTTTGGTACAGATTTATTGATGACATTTTCATGATCTGGACTCACAGTGAAGAAGAACTCCAGAATTTCCTCTCCAACCTCAACTCCTTTGGTTCCATCAGATTCACCTGGTCCTACTCTAAATCCCATGCCACTTTCCTTGACGTTGACCTCCACCTGTCCAATGGCCAGCTTCACACGTCCGTCCACATCAAACCCACCAACAAGCAACAGTACCTCCATTATGACAGCTGCCACCCATTCCACATCAAACGGTCCCTTCCCTACAGCCTAGGTCTTCGTGGCAAACGAATCTGCTCCAGTCCGGAATCCTTGAACCATTACACCAACAACCTGAAAACAGCTTTTGCATCCCGTAACTACCCTCCCGACCTGGTACAGAAGCAAATAACCAGAGCCACTTCCTCATCTCCTCAAACCCGGAACCTTCCACAGAAGAACCCCAAAAGTGCCCCACTTGTGACAGGATACTTTCCGGGACTGGATCAGATTCTGAATGTGACTCTCCAGCAGGGATACGACTTCCTCAAATCCTGCCCTGAAATGAGATCCATCCTTCATGAAATCCTCCCCACTCCACCAAGAGTGTCTTTCCGCCATCCACCTAACCTTCATAACCTCTTAGTTCATCCCCATGAAGTCCCCAAACCACCTTCCCTACCCTCTGGCTCCTACCCCTGTAACCGCCCCCGGTGTAAAACCTGTCCCATGCACCCTCCCACCACGACCTATTCCAGTCCTGGAACCCGGAAGGTGTACACGATCAAAGGCAGAGCCACGTGTGAAAGCACCCACGTGATTTACCAACTGACCTGCCTACACTGTGAAGCGTTCTATGTGGGAATGACCAGCAACAAACTGTCCATTCGCATGAATGGACACAGGCAGACAGTGTTTGTTGGTAATGAGGATCACCCTGTGGCTAAACATGCCTTGGTGCACGGCCAGCACATCTTGGCACAGTGTTACACCGTCCGGGTTATCTGGATACTTCCCACTAACACCAACCTGTCTGAACTCCGGAGATGGGAACTTGCCCTTCAGCATATCCTCTCTTCTCGCTATCCGCCAGGCCTCAATCTCCGCTAATTTCTAATTTCAATCTGCCGCCGCTCATACCTCACCTGTCTTTCAACATCATCTTTGCCTCTGTACTTCCGTCCCGACTGACATCTCTGCCCAAACTCTTTGCCTTTACAAATGTATGCTTGTGTCTGTGTATATGCGGATGGATATGTGTGTGTGTGCGAGTGTATACCTGTCCTTTTTTCCCTCTAAGGTAAGTCTTTCCGCTCCCGGGATTGGAATGACTCCTTACCCTCTCCCTTAAAACCCATATCCTTTTGTCTTTCCTTCTCCTTCCCTCTTTCCTGACGAGGCAACCGTTGGTTGCGAAAGCTAGATTTTTGTGTGTATGTTTGTGTTTGTTTGTGTGTCTGTCGACCTGCCAGCGCTTTTGTTTGGTAAGTCTCATCATCTTTCTTTTTAAATATATATATATATATATATATATATATATATATATATATATATATATATATATATATATATAAAAACAAAGATGATGAGACTTACCAAACAGGTCGATAGACACACAAAGGTAAGTCTTTCTGCTCCCGGGATTGGAATGACTCCTTACCCTCTCCCTTAAAACCCACATCCTTTCGTCTTTCCCTCTCCCTCCCTCTTTCCTGATGAAGCAACTGTTTGTTGCGAAAGCTTGATTTTTGTGTGTATGTTTGTGTTTGTTTGTGTGTCTGTCGACCTGCCAGCGCTTTTGTTTGGTAAGTCTCATCATCTTTCTTTTTAAATATATTTTTCCCACGTGGAATGTTTCCCTCTATTATATTCATATTATTAATAAAAACAAAGATGATGTGACTTACCAAATGAAAGTGCTGGCAGGTCGACAGACACACAAACGAACACAAACATACACACAAAATTCAAGCTTTCGCAACAAACTGTTGCCTCATCAGGATAGAGGGAAGGAGAGGGAAAGACGAAAGGATGTGGGTTTTAAGGGAGAGGGTAAGGAGTCATTCCAGTCCCGGGAGTGGAAAGACTTACCTTAGGGGGAAAAAAGGACGGGTATACACTCGCACACACACACACACACACACACATATCCATCCACACATATACAGACACTGCTTGTGTCTGTATATATGTGTGGATGGATATGTGTGTGTGTGTGTGTGTGTGTGCGAGTGTATACCCGTCCTTTTTTCCCCCTAAGGTAAGTCTTTCCGCTCCCGGGACTGGAATGACTCCTTACCCTCTCCGTTAAAACCCACATCCTTTCGTCTTTCCCTCTCCTTCCGTCTTTCCTGATGAGGCAACAGTTTGTTGCGAAAGCTTGAATTTTGTGTGTATGTTTGTGTTCGTTTGTGTGTCTGTCGACCTGCCAGCACTTTCATTTGGTAAGTCACATCATCTTTGTTTTTAGGTATATTTTTCCTTCGTGGAATGTTTCCTTCTATTATAACCACATGAAATTAATATCTGTTAGTTGTATACACCATGTCTGCCAAAGTAAACCTAATGCTCACGTATTTTATTATTCTTTACTAATGAGTGCACTGTTTGCTGCCACTGAGTGGCAGTAATCACTGAATTTGGTGGCAGTTGATTTCAGTGTATTATCATTTCTGCCACAACCATCTTTTGGGAACTCAGTTTTACTTGCATCACTATTACCATATCTTTCTTGTTTGATAATGTTCCCAAACTTTTCTTGTATTATTCTTGAAGCATGCACTTTTTGGTTTTTTGCATACTGGTCTTGTTTTATTGCTATAATAACAAACTGAAGGGATTTAAAATACTGATGGTAATGGAGTTTCAACCATTGACAACAATTTGTCTTCTGAATTAGCTGAAGTTCTCTCTTTCAAATGCAACATGTTTTAATTCTGGGTGCTATCTATTTCTTGTCCTTACTGCTGATATATTTTACCCATGTTTGCTTTATGGGAAAACAAGACAAAGTCCTGCAGGAATATGTTTAAGAAAGTAGTCAGTTATCCATTTTCATTGTCTGCCTCTTAAATCACTTCCTAGTACACTTCATGCAATTTCTCCTCAAACACTTTGATTGTTCATGATTCTGTGAAACAATAACTTTTCACTGCGATAAAAACATAACTAGTCAGTGCATTTTATTGTTCACATTTGGCTATCGTGTTAAGACAAACCACTATCACTTTTACATCTAAATCAGAAAAAATAGTTGGATCTAAAAACAAATCAGTAATGGTTGTTGTACTAAACCCTTCAATCTTCTTAAGGAATTTTACTGTAGCAAATAATTCAAAGATGGACACCAATGTTTCCATGAGCCTTCAATCAGTACTGTCTGACAGAAAATGAATGGTATGTCTCCACAAACAATAGTTCTCCAGTTAAGTCTGTATAGTTATAATGAAGCTTTAGATATTTCCTGCTGATTGCCTGTAAGCTGTCAGTACCACTAGGGTGTTTGTTTCCTGTTCCAATACTGTGATCCAAGATTCAAAGAGCTGTTAAACACAGTATTAATTAACCTAAAGAGCCTAGGACATAATTCATATCTTGCATATGTAGCCACTCTACGTTCCTTGTGCTGATTCTGTAGTAGAACAATACTGGCTCATATCCATTAAAATGTAAGTGCTGGATACCATTAATTTCCAATAAGCATAACACATCTAGTAAATATCCATCTGTCTTTTTATTTTCCTGTATGGATATGAGAAGGTCTTAATTGTTATTAATGAGGCTTCTGATATTTCGATGGAAGATACTAAATGTGACAGTAGGAAATTTGGGATGGAAAGCAACAATATTATGAAAAGGATAGTTGTTACTCACCATATAGTAGAGATGCTGAGTCACAAATATGCACAACAAAAATACTCTCTGAAAATGAGCTGTCGGCCAATAATGCCTTCATCAGAGATAGAACTACACACACACACACAAACACTCTCGCAAATGCAACTCACACACACAACTGCAGCTTCTGGTTGCTGTGCCTGAGCAGCCAGAGACGAGGTCGTGTGTGTGTGTTCTGGTTTTCATTTTCTGACAGTCTTTTTGTTGTGCTTATCTGAAACTCACAAGTCAGCATCTCCACTGTATGATGAGTAGAGAATATTCTTTTCATAATATTGTGAAGATACTAAAGGAGTGTTTTGAGTGTTTTTTAATGTCCGTAACTCTGTCCAAGCTGCACCATTTTGTTTTGCTGGTAGCTGTTGCTGTTTAACTATACTTATTCTGCACCTCTGTCTTCCTCACAATTTTATCTTAAAAATTGCCTACAGAACACATAGTAAATCACTGGGAGAAGACTGCAATAATTTTGGTGATCAGCCATGTAAGCAGCTTATTATCAGAAGCAGTCTGAAGTCGTGTGCTGCACTCACATGTGAATCTCTCCAGAGCAATTTTTGAAGTTCTGAATAAACATGTACCCTAAAACTCTTATTTAAGGGTTATCATACCACTCAAAGACTGATGTGACATTTACATTACGATGAGGAACATTCTCGTCAATGTGCCTGATTGTGGTTGCAGTTCAAATTGTTGCCTGTACCTCCTACTATTAAAGTATGACCTTTTCCAAGACATGTTCGCAACAGCTTAATTCACAAGTGACATAGCAGAGCCTTGTTCTTTGGTGTAAATTACTAGTCACCTGCAAATATTCTCCTATAGAGATTTGTATCATTTCTGACGTTCTCCTCCCATGACTACTACCCAACACTTTCCTTTATAGCTCTGATTTGCACCTTATGCCCTGTGCAGATTGACTGCTTCTGAGGTTGTTGGATTGTCTGTCTGCGCTCTCTATAATCTCCAAAGTTGAAAGCTTTTGGAGTCAGACTGAAGTTATCACACTCGCAGATCCTCCTGGACCTTTTCACTGATTCAGAGGACTTGTCTGTAATCTTGTTTCTTGATCTGACCTTGACATTGCTTACTACTGCAGCTTGTAGTTGTGTTAATCCTTCATTTTTTTTTATTGCCAAATCAGTTCTAGTGCAAGCTTTGTTCGTTGTCTGCTCTTTTTCCCAAAGTATGTAGTGATAGTGACATTCAATGCATCTCCAAAAATGAACAGCATTATTCATAATGGATATTGTATTACACCCCACATCTGGCATCTCCCCCCCCCCCCCCATACACACACACACACACACACACACACACACACACACACACACACACACACACACACACACACTGATTGCACCGATTGTCATTGTCAGCTCTGCTGGAAAATTGTGTTTCAAGTTTTCAGTTAAAGATCTTAATTCAATGGAAAATAACAATTAAGAGATTACCAAATTGCATTTTATTATAAGATAGTTCAAAAATGAAAATAATTCAGCAACAATTTTCAGTTTTGTTATGTGCAGCACTGTAATTTAAATGTAGATTTTAAGCTCAGATACTTATGAATGATAAAGTTCAGATGATTTTTAAGGGTAGTTCATTTAACCTAAAGAGTTGACTAAAGAAGATTACAGAATATTATACTTCGTATATTGCTATAAACTGATGACACACTGGCCTTTTCTGCTTCTGGCACAGCATGTAGTCTACTCCAGTGCTGCAGGCACTCCTCACTCAAGATGTCTAGCATCAGTCGCATACTGTGCATTATGGAAATCATTAATGCAGACAAACCATAAAATGCCTTCTGACATGGCAATCTCTAGTGGGCACCAAAATGGGCTCCAGCCTTGCTCTTCAGCACCACGTGCACCAGCAACAGTGGCATGCTGCCATTGTAGCAGTACACCAGCTCATGCTTCCACTCATACTCCAGGGTTAACACCAGTCTCACAGCACACCACTCACTCTCTCCCCCATCTGTCCCCTATCCATACCCATGCACCTTTGCCACAAGATGCATCTATAGCCAGTCTTCTTCACACAGCACCAGGACCCAGTCACTGCATTTCCCTTGCTGCACCTGCTGCTGCTCCCACCAGTTTGGCCTTCACCTTGAAGATGCAGCCACAGCTGGCCTCCCTTATGAGGGTGGCTCAGCACATCACATGGCAATGAGCATACAGTCAGTATTTCCCATCACAGCAACTGGACCCACAAGCCATTGTGTCCTACCTGGATGCTACCTTGTCCTGGGTGAGCCCAACACTGCCCCACCACATCGCACCTTCATCCAGAAGATGCAGCCTTGCACATCTTCCTCATGAGGATGGTTCAGCACTTCATGTCCTCACCATATCTGTGTTCAGTATGACATTGTGCTGGCTCCATTGTTTTATCCAGTGCTACGAGTGTTCCTCCCTTCCTTGGCAGCATCAGCATACAATGGATGGCTGCTTTCCACTGAGTCACTGCCCTCTCCTCTACCTGGCCCAGCACTGCCCTGCACATTATGTGCCTTTGCAACAAATGTGCTCCCATGGCCAGCCTCCCGTACTTCATGCCTCCTCTTCTCTCGGTGGATTGCAACTGCATGCCTCTTTCCTCACTTCCTCTGGTATTCTGACCTCTCATTCCGTGTGCCTATGCAAGCCATGTGACGACCATCCTGCCACTCTGGAACAACCTACCAGCCCTCTTCCTTGTGTGCCCCAAAGCACGCCATGGTGACAATCTTTTGTACCACTTCAGGGCCTTTCTACTGACCCTGCTTCTTCCATGCTCCTGTGAATGACAAATCTTGCAACAATCCTTCCACCATATCAGTCCTCCTTACTGGCTCTCCTTCCGTGCTCCTATGCACACCATGGTGACGACATTCCCATTGCTTTAAGCCTACCTGATGCCTCCTTATTCTTTGCTCCAGTGCACACCATATCTGGTAACAATCCTCCCACTAATCCAGACCTCCCAACCAGGTCACCTTCTTTTGTGCCCCTGCACGTATTCCATCTGGCAACAACGTTCCCACAGCATCAGGCCTCCAAACAGCTGTCACTTTTCTTGTGCTCTGCATGCACTACCTCAATGCTTCAAAGTGCATACACCACCACAAGACACCTCTCATGCTCCTCATGGGTGAATCCAATGCTGCCCAATGCATACACCTCCACAGACCCTATCTCTGTCATTTCAGGCATTAGCCTTCCCAGCACCCCACCACCCCATGCCCAAATCTCTGCATTCCACTTCCCTCACTGGCTCCATCATCTCTCGACCACCTCCGTCAGCCATGCCCAAAACTGCACGATGCTTCGTGCCTTCACTTAGAAGATACAGTCATGGGTGGTCTCCCTCATAAGGGTGACACAGCACTCTTTGCCCTCATCGTCGCCACAATGGTCCTGCAGCTTTTTTCCATTTTCAGAAGTCTCACCAACATCCTTCACAGCTATTCCCTGTCTGTGCACACCCTTTACAGCAACTGCTTCACAACCTCGGCACCCACATTCCAGAGAAAGGATCGCAGTCCCCTCTAGCTTTCCACACACTTGGAATCCTGTCATCTGGACAAGGCGTTGCTTCTCTGTGGATACCCATTGGCACTGCTCTTTCTTGTCAGATATGCTGTCCAGCTGCACGCCACCCCCCCCCCCTCCCCACAGGGGAAGGGATGCAGGATCCATAGCTGAGGTCAAGATGGGCTCTTCATCTTTTTCCTTAAGGGGGAAGCGATCTGATGTACCTGACCATGTCAGCTACTTCGGCTTCCAGCACAACTCCTGTAACCAATGGGGAGTTTGCCCCAGTGCCACAGGGACTCCTCCACCAAGACAATCACACACCAAGTATTGTTGGTATACTGCATGTTATGGAAACTTTACTACAACAAACTGTAATATGGTTGTTGACATGCCAACCTCTAGCAGATATCACCAGCCTTGCTCTCAAACAGTGCACACATCAACAACAGCAGCACTGCAATCACAGGGACTACACTGGATCTGCTGCCACTATGTGCTTGCTGAGCATTGCGTGACATTCTTCCACCCACTGCCTAAGAAACCACTCAACTGCAAGCAGTCTGCAGTACACCAGCTAACGCTCTGTACTTAATGCTGGCCTCATGGCCATCATTTGGAGGTCACACCATGCCAACTGCCAGTCTCTGCTTTTGGGGCCATTGAATGTCTGGCACTAGCCTTCCCTGTACTTGGTACCTCTGCAGTCATCACAGTTACTATTATACACCACATCACAATGGTCTAGTATCATGACCTACATCACAACATCATCAAGACCCTAGATCACGACAGAATCTTGGTTGTGCTACATTACCAGATCAGAAGGATCCCATTCAGTTGTATCATTCAGAAGCTACCATACGCTGAACTTGTTCTTTCTCTGCTGTATTAATGAAGTGATAAAATATTTCTTCTACTTACATGCTACTTGGGAACTCATCATTTATTGCATGCAGCCTACCAGTCAGGAAAAATCAGATAAAAAATTGTATACAATTCCTGTGTGACACGAAGTGATAGTTTCATAAATTTATTAGTAAGGTTTTTATAAATAGAAAATTAGCATTTGTTGGGCAAGGTGTTTGTGCTATATAAAGTAGTATCTCCTAGGTTCAAGCAAAATAATATTTCTATAGTTGCAAATGCACTAAAATTAAATTTATTTATATGTTCATAAACACTATGAGTCTCCACTATTAACTTAGTTAATCTGAGCAGTAATTCAATAATAAGACGTTAATTTTTGCATCACTGTCACTAAGGTGTTACAGTAATTCAATAATAAGACGTTAATTTTTGCATGACTGTCACTAAGGTATTACAGATCACTGGAATATTTCATAAAGGGTGTCCATATTAGGCCAAAGGAGGCCAATGAAAAGCAGGCAATGGATTCGGCTGAATGTTGGTCACCAATGCACTGGTGTTTTCACCTCTTATTCTCACCAAACAAATGGGATGGGTGATGTGGAATCTTATTTGCCGCTGATAAGTTGTTGTGGTTACTCTCATATCGTTATTCAAAAAATTGTTCAAATGGCTCTAAGCACTATGGTACTTAAAACATCTGAGGTCATCGGTCCCCTAGACATAGAACTACTTAAACCTAACTAATCTAAGGACATCACACACATCCATGCCCAAGGTAGGATTCGAACCTGCGACCGTAGCAGCAGCTCGGTTCCTGACTTAAGCGCCTAGAACCGCTTGGCCACAGCGGCCGGCCATATTGTTATTGATATAAGGTAGCATTACAATTACAATTTTGTCAACCAATGTTATGAAAGAAGAAGAGGATTTAGCAGTGATTGAACGTTGTTCATAATTTATTTTACTGCAAGAAGCCGGTCATCATAATAAGAAGAAGAAACAATCCATGTCGTCTACGGTAGAATTATACCAACTGGAAGTGGTGATAATTGTTTGTAACATGTGAAGTATCTGTCTCTTCATGATTTTTGCATGCACAAAGCATAGACGATTTCATTCTCAGCAATTTCAGCTGTCCTCTTAGGTTACACATTCGGAAATCGCCACGTATTCGTAATTAACAGCCAAATATTTGTGGCAAGGAAGAATATGAATTTTATTTTTCACTCACAGTACTTTACGCTGTTCCCTTAGGTTTCTGCCCAATCATATATTCAGAAATCGTCACATATTCGGAAATAAACAACCAAATATTTATGGTATTTCATCCTTCGTTTTCTAATGATGGAAGTTGCAAAATCAAAGAAACTCATTCTTCAGAGAACGCGCATTTATATGTAAATAACAAATGTTGCAGATCATACTTGTATTATTTTCATAAGAAGTACCAGAATGTGTTAAGAACGCTAAGTTGAAGAAAAAAAAAGAAGAAAGAAAGAAAATTAGGAAATAGCAAGATGCGAATCTGCTTCCTTTGACTCAGTAATTTACATCCTCATCCACTATGCTGCGCTACTGACAAGCAGTTTTCGTCTTTTGTGTGTTATCATCGTATCTCTTGATGGTTTATATCATTGATGCATCATTAACTGACATTTAATTATGTGGATGACATGTTCGTGTCAAATCTTCAATGGAGCATTGTCTTGGAACAGCATGCTGCAGGTTAAGCCGGGTTCACACAAGCAACGAAAGTATCGCCACAAGTCAAGTCATTCTGGAGTGGCGCTGTGAGCTACCATTCACACAGGACGCCACAAATTCTTCGTAAGCGCAGTTTGCAAAGTGGCGTCACCTGTCACAGCTGATTAAACGGCTGTACATATTACTAAATAAGATGTTTTGGAAACATAATAAATGTAAAATATTACTTACCAAACTGTTTCTCGTCTCTCTTGTCTCAACTACATGTTTTAAGAACCGGTCTGCAGCTTCAAACCAAGCAAGGCTGGGTTTAAAAATACCATCTGTACACGCACCACTCTTAAGTGATTTCAGCACTTTTTTATGTTCAGTCATGTAAGCATTTCGAATGCTTCGAATTTTTAATTTTGTTGTAGCTACATCAAATCCAGGTACATATTCAAGCATACTGTTTACTTTTTCAATTAATGCAGAATCTCTCAAATTTCTGTCTTTGTATGATTCGCTTTTGTGGTTCCAAAGGCATTCTCGTTCTTGATACACCTCCAAGAATCTCATAATTGTCGCTGTTGACCACTTTTTCGACATATTAAAAGCAAACGCACAAACAAAAGCAGTATCTGCGAACGAATACGCACTAGAAAGGTAGCCGCGAGGTAGCAATTGAATGACGTTATTCGATTGTGGAGAAGGCAAAATGGCGCAACAAAGTAGAACCAAGTTCAACTTTTTGTGGCGTGACGAAAGTTGCGCTTCTTAAATGGCGTCACCGAAAACTAGGAGTTCACACATGGAACTACAAAGCAACTGCAGTTCGCCATTAGCAGTGGCGATACTTTTGTTGTCTGTGTGAACCCGTATTTATAATACAAAGCAACTAAACTCACCAAAATCAATGTTGCATCATGTGGCCCGTCATTTTGACGTCATTTTCGAGGGGGTAATAGTATCTGGCCCTAAATGGATGTGGGATAATTTTGCTGTTAATATATATTACACACGACACTGGTACACAATCACTGTTTTAAAAACCAGGGAGCAATGTGTTGAGATAAAATTAACGTTTGACCTTGTAGCTTCACAACCCCATGTTACTGACTGCAGGCAAAACAACTACTGAACTTCTGCCAAGTGTATACTTGCACAACTCCTTAAGAAACAGCAAAGTATCATCCAGTCTTTACATGCCACCTGGTACGTTTCATGAGGATGGAGGGGTAATAATCCCAGGAACTTCTTGGAGGATAACAAGCCAAAACAGTAATCTACACTCTTTTATTTCCAATAAGGAAAAAAAAGCTAGAAAAAGTGAATCATATACTTGGAAGGAGAGACAGCATTGGTCGTATTTTTTTTGTTTTATTAACCGCAAAATCGATTTTCGGTCACTACGTGACCATCCTCAGTGCTGTAATATACAATTTAAATTGGTAGGCACTGGTGTCAACAAGCATAGAGCGATCACCTTTTTTATGTGATCGCTCTAAGCCTGATGACACCAGTGCCTACCAATTTAAATTGTATATTACAGCACTGAGGATGGTCACTTAGTGACCGAAAATCGATTTTGCAGTTCATAAAACAAAAAAATGCGACCAATGCCGTCTCACCTTCCAAGTATATACATTACCTGGTCGTGGTGCACAGGACACTCCATGGAGTCGCCAATCAATAAAAAGTGAATCAATCAGGGATGAAGTAACTGATTATTTTCATTTGTAAGGTAGAGCAGAATGGCAGGATAGGAGAGACTTGGGAGATACCAACATACCATGCAATACCGACAACATCAATTTCTCAGTTAAGTAGTGTTGTGGTCAGTGGGAGATAGTGCAGCAGCATAGAAGATAATGCCAGATGTGGAGTGCAGAGCTGACAAATTCTTGAAAATTCTTGTGGTGCTAAAAATTAATTTTTACTGAATTTTGATGTCATGTTTGATTTATACTTAGATTGAGATAAGCATTTCAAAATCTTTTTGGCAGCAGTAACTTATGGTTAGCCAGGAGGAAAGGTATATACTTTGAGGGTTGATAGTACTGGCGATTCTGAATAAAAATATTCAAATGAAAATATGCCCTTTTCTTAACTATATACAACATACTGTTGTTCAAAAATCATGTGCCAGTCACATTTCTTTTCTTCACCAGTACACAGATTCAAACACACCAAAATGACAAGAGGTTATGTAGTGTTGTCCTTACTGACCACTTTAGTGTGCATTTCACTTCCGCATGATAAGGCCAGTGTCCCAGTACATCAATGAAAGATGTCCTGGGCATTGGACCAGTTGCAGTGGAGTTATTTCTTGGCCACTGAGATCACTTGATCTTACTCGATTAGATTACTGTTTGTGGGGTTGGCTTAAGGGTGATGCCTATGGGTACACAGTGGAGACAAAGGAAGAACTTGCTCATATTTCACATGTGTGTGCTCAAGTAAAGAACTGTATGAATGAGCTCAGATCAGCAACACAACAGCTCTACAAGAGCTGCAAAATGCATTGTAGTTGATGGTGGACTTTTTGAACATCTTTTGTGAGGAAATGTACACAATTAAAAGAAACATTAGATTGCAATGTTTCATTTACTGTCCCTTATATTTCTCCTGGTCCCCTTCATTTTCATTAGTTTCCTCAGAAACTGTTAAGAAAAGTACCAGTATGTATGACCTTATAATATTTCTTGTTCAGAATCAGGAACAATATCATCCCTCGAAGCATGTACCTTTCCTCTTGCTCATCCTGTATAATGTAAACAGATAGTATGTTTTCTAGCGCATCTTTTAGCATGGGTTTTGTAACTTTTCGAGTACAGTGTCCCAGTACATCAATGAAAGATGTCCTGGGCATTGGACCAGTTGCAGTGGAGGTATTTCTTGGCCACTGAGATCACTTGATCTTACTCGATTAGATTACTGTTTGTGGGGTTGGCTTAAGGGTGATGCCTATGGGTACACAGTGGAGACAAAGGAAGAACTTGCTCATATTTCACATGTGTGTGCTCAAGTAAAGAACTGTATGAATGAGCTCAGATCAGCAACACAACAGCTCTACAAGAGCTGCAAAATGCATTGTAGTTGATGGTGGACTTTTTGAACATCTTTTGTGAGGAAATGTACACAATTAAAAGAAACATTAGATTGCAATGTTTCATTTACTGTCCCTTATATTTCTCCTGGTCCCCTTCATTTTCATTAGTTTCCTCAGAAACTGTTAAGAAAAGTACCAGTATGTATGACCTTATAATATTTCTTGTTCAGAATCAGGAACAATATCATCCCTCGAAGCATGTACCTTTCCTCTTGCTCATCCTGTATAATGTAAACAGATAGTATGTTTTCTAGCGCATCTTTTAGCATGGGTTTTGTAACTTTTCGAGTACAGTGGAAACTCGATTAACCGTCATCTTCGGGACCATGGTTGTGATGGTTGAGTGAATAGACGGATAACAGAAACACTGTATTCCTCAAAAACATAACCTCAATCAGTTATTTTATGTATAGACACATATCCGTCTCACTGTAATATAATAATATTTCGGAGGGAAAACAAATTAAACACGATTGTAATAGCAAATAAAACTATTTATTACATGATAAAAACATCCGTACAGTAGCTACAAAAGTTGCAAAATACGTAATGTACAGTACTGTACTGTACTGTACTGTACTATAAACATACAGGTGAAATAGTTTATCTAGCTTGGAAATAGTCAGTCAGTTTCTTCTGCCTTTATAATGTTCGAGCTTTCACCGCGGCAATATTTCGTATTTTTCGGAGGAGTAGTGCCTCAGTTGCATTAGCCTCTTCTTGACTTTCAAACCATTCTATACACTTGGACAGCATTGTTTCGGCCTCTGAATGGCTAATAGTTTGTTTTTCTTCATGGTTTGAACACTTGTCTTCATCAGCCCCTTCTTCTTCTTCTTTGGTGGCACTTACGCTGGCAACAATTTCGTCATCACTCAAAATTTGAAAACCCCCGTACACTTTGTCACACTCTAACCACACTGATACTTCTTCTGACGTCAAATTTGTGCTTATTTGTAAATAATTGCACAAATTGACCATCTCATCAACTGTCACACACTCAGGTTCCTCTGATTCTTCACCTCTAGGTTGAGGCCAAAGTTTATTCCTGCCGTTCTTGAGATTTGACACTGACAAATCACTCCATGCACTGGCAACATTTGAAACGTCCCCTTAGAACAATTATATAAGACTGTGCTTAAACTGACACACAATATTTTTTTTAGCGCAACGCAATCTGACTTTCAGAAATCCCTACAAAGGAATGGCCCTGACTAACATTAACCTGTACCTTTCACAAATCACTTAGCTCACAAAAATCTTCGTTACTCAAGCTACTGCAATACAGCGAGTGCCACTACTGCCAGCTAAATAAAAGATTCAAACTACAGAAGGCACTAACTACTAGTAGGCATAGTTAGCAAATGAAAGATTTTAATAGAGAACAAACAATGTATTTACCTTAATAGTCATCAAAAGTCATAATATATACAGCAGTTCATGACATCCATTTTTACAAATTTCAAAACTCCGCCATTTCTCTCCCCACATCCACCACTGCTGGCGGCTCACCTCCAACTGCGCAACGCTACGCGCTGTTAACATCCTGCTGCCCAACACTACAATGGCAGACAACAATGCTAACTAGCCACAGACTGCACACAGCACAGCCAGTGATTTTCATACAGAGCGCTACGTAACGTTGCCAATAAGAAAATATAAACAGCCTACTTACACAGCCCCCATGCTCCCCACAAAAAATTTTACAAATTGTTTTGGGCAGTGGCCAATAATGATTTGATAAAATTTTTCATAATTACAATAACAAAGATATCAAATGCACACACTTATTAATACAATGTTGGTCAAAAGCTAAAATTTTCTCACAGACCATAAAGATAGTCCTGATCATTCATCATAATAGTAATTACAGTTTTTTTCACAAAGTGTGGACAATAAAAGAAAATGCACACGAAAGTAGTGGATTTCCATGCAGTCTTAAAGAAGTAGTGTTGTCCTTCCAACAGAAAGACAGTGCTGACTCTCGACATGCAGACAGGTAATGGGCCACAACAGAGTAAACCCACAGCAGAGTCATTCGAAGTTTTGAAGAATATTGGTAGGTAGGTCATCACAGAGCAGACCACTGTAGTCCTGGTAGAGATTACGGTATTGGTGGGCTACCAGAGGTGCAGACCCACTGTAGTCCTAGTAGAGATTGTGGTATTGATGGGCCACCAGAGGTGCAGACCCACTGCAGTCCTTGTAGAAATAATGGTACTGGTGAGTCAGCAAAGGTGTAGACCCACTGTAATCCTTGTAGAAATAATGGTATTGTTGGGTCATCAAAGATGCAGACCCACTGTAGTCCTTGTAGAGATGGCCAGCAGCCATCTGTTGTGACTGTGCAGGTGCACAATCACCATTGAAGAGTCTTGCGGATAATAGAGCAAGTCCATAACCACCACTTGTGCACTCACAAAGTTTTTGGAATTGTCCTTAGAACCAGCAATGCAGTTATCCAGTCCCTTGCTGAATTATTAACACACGTGCAAACACTATCAGTCCCTACTTCTCACATATTGTCCATATACTATGACCAACAGAAATGTGTGCAGTGAAATGAATGCTTACAAGTTACTTAATTTGATGAACTGGTGTCAATTACAATATTATAACATGAGAATAGAATTACAAAGGTACAAAATACATCATTAAAAACGTAACAATACAGATAACATTTGTAGTAATACAGGCTTTACAAAAGAATAGAAATAACATATACATCAGTGTTACAGGAATTATGACATGAGTACATACATAAAAGATCAGAATAACTTTCGAAACATCAACTTCACACATGAGCATTAAAACAGAACAGAATAAATAATGTCTAAACATCTTTACAAAGTAAATAACATATTATCAGAAAAATTCTACAACATAGCTCTCATCAGCTAAACACATAAAGACAGGAAAAAGACAAATAAACAAGGGTACATAAACACATAGTGGGATAACACAAGGAAAGGACAGGTTTTGTTTTATTGCAGTATTTTGCAAACAAAACTTTCTTTGCTTCTAGGAGATCTCCCTTCATTCATCATTATTTCAAATAAGTCCTATCTATACCTCCTTCCTGTATTCTATTCATATTTCTTTCAAAATAATTATTTCTGATTGTACAATACTCATTTTGGCCCAAATCTTTTTCATATAACTTCGGAATGCATTCTTTACCTATTCTCCATAGTCAGTTTCTTATATAGTCTACCCCTTTTAAGCTAACTTAAATCTACTGAGCTCAGATGCTAAACTAAGGGACGAGGCAATGCAGCAGCACAAAACAATTAACGCAAACAGCAATAAAAAATGCAGATTTGCGAAGCAAGCAGCATTATAGAAATTAGCAAAGCAATTGCAATATTACAACTAATATAAGGCAATGTGCAGCAAACAAGAAAAATAAATCAGTAGTAAACTGGCTTAGAAGAGTAACACAAAGTCAAATTCAGTAACACTATGCCTGGCAAACAGCAGCAGCAAATGAAATAACTTATATCTAAACATGACATAGCTCAAGCAGAAAAAAACATTACACTAAAGACAACAATGCAGACAAGGGAAATGTATATTCACATCTTAATGTCTATGTAATTAAAGTGGTGCACCACAAGAAGTACTTCTACCAAAAAAAATTACCAAGTAGTTGAAAATAAAATTCTGTATGCAATTCCTGTGAAGGGAAACGTCTTTTTATGCTCCTTCGTTTTTTTGAATAGATCATAAAATTATTTACTGGATCTGTAGGCATAAAATATTTATATTAGTACATCTACTAAATTTTATTTTAACCAATGCTGCTGCAGCTAGAAACGTGATATTAAACAAAACGAGTAAATAAATACATAAAGCAAGCCATATGGCATTTTTCTCAACTAGCAAGACAATAGCCGTGAAATGTTTCTCATCATTTCATTAGGCATTTTAGTAAATATCATAAATTAAGAGCTCCACAGTATAATCATATGTTTTCAAGTTTGAGCGTGTCGTATTTGCGATGCTTTCTACAGAGGAATGTCAATAGCGAGGATAATGGCCTCCCCCTTTTTTTTTCTTCTGCCTGTGCCGCTGAAAAGGCACCACTAATGGCTTTTTCTCCAGGCGTCTGACACAGCTGGGTGCCCACGACGCATTACGTGCAGGTGGTCACTTAACTTTCTTACGGAAATATTTACGACAGCAGTTTCCGCTACAGTGACAGTCTCATATACAAAATTTCACGGGTCGATAATTTGCGTTGCAAATGTGTAGAAACAAAATCTTATGAATATAACAGTGTCCAAAAAATTTTCGCCGGCATTGTGATACATTCACGCATTTACACACATTTCATAACTCTTAAAGTACGATTCTTGGTTTCCAACATCCATTTTCACAAGTCAGAGTCCCTAACCACTATTCATTAGTCCTTACTTTATTACACATATACATATTCGTCGACAGTTCTTCAATATTTCATCTTAATAAATACGTGGCATAATCAAATTCCTCATATAACATCAGCTTATTGATCATAAACATACCGCAACAGCATAATACACATCGTCATCGTAATAATAACATCATAAAACCTCAGCCAAATCTCAAGAAAACGTCGTAGCTTTCTCCAATAATTTCAGAACCTAAAGAAAATTCTTTGCTCATTTCAATAGTGTCATCTACCTCAAACGTACTTTAAAAATCATGATCCCATACCAAATACATCATTCAAAGCTCTCATAGTATCACAATGGTTCCGAAAAAATATGAACAGTTCACACAGTACAGACAAAATACAATTTCGTAAGTGTGAAGTTATCCAACGGTGTAATTACGTAAACATCTGTCACTGATGTAGTAAAAAAGTTTATCTCTCAGTTAAATGATCAGATAGTTGTGTAATTTATGTGTTAGAGGAATATGGTACCGATGTGTAAAGTTGTATAAGCAAATACCATATTAGCTAGGGCTCCTTGTGCTTGCCAAACATGTGGTACACAAAGTAGGCGTGTACCCCCCTGAGGATTAATGTAATTATACCCTCAGGTGTTACAGATTACAGCAATGGAATGAAATGTATCACGGAAAACTTTCTTTGTAATTCAAAAATCTTGAAAACTAAATCGTTTAAGTACAAAATTAATCACTGAAATGCGTGTCCTGTAGTGCTCAATGTGCATCTTGTTGTAAGATAATCCTGTGGAAGTGTCGTAATTTTTGTCCTCTGTAAGCAAAGTTCTGCTGAAGTCAATGTACTTACCTCATCATAAACGAAAGTGAAATGCTTTGTGTATAGATATCGTAGTTATTACGTACATTACCGTGATCAAGAAAGCATTATACTGTAATGTATTGTTGTGCTACGAAAAAGGCTGTCGCATTGTAGCTTACTACTAAAACATGTTTTACTTTCCAAAAGAATTCAGAAAAACAGATACACTGCAAAAGCAACAATGTAAATTGTGTCACACTAGTAGCGTCGTGATATAATCGTGTAGCTGTCAAAGAAACCAAATGCTAAGTCATCTTTAGTCCCACAGAAAGTACTTCAAATAAAGAATGTATTTTCAAGTGAACCAAAATGTTGCATTAAAATCTCATTAGCAGTACCTGTATATGTTCTAAGTATATGAGCCTTATAATCGTTACGTGATTGTGCAACTAACAAGCAAGAATGTACAAATAACCACACTGTGTCTTCTGTTCACTAGAACAATGCATTCCTAATTTCTGTTTAAATACGTTCTCCTGGTTCTTGACTGGATATTTAACTTCAAACATTGTTGCATGTTAACAGATTCTAAGTCTGACAATGCATACTAGAAATGTGAAGTGAAAAATTTTATGGCAAAGACTAAGTTAAAAAGCAGATTATCTTTCAATAAACTGTTTTACATGTGAAATGTGGTGTAGCCCTTTGCTCTTCCTAGTATGCAGAGTTTCAACTTTAGCGCAATTATCATGCGGTATACGTCGGTAAAGAATACTGGAATTTTTCTCAAGGTTGGCGTCAATGTTATTTTTCTCTGAGCCAGCCGGCGCACGCGGCAACCTGCGGTGCGAGTCATTGTCTGTTCCTTTGTTGGCGCGCGTCGTTATTGGGATTTGGAGACCTAACTTCTACAAATTCACCGTGACGAGAGGGCCCTGACCTGTTTAAATCCCGCCAGTTCTGATGCAGTTCAGGTCTGTCGTTACGATCATATCGTCTGTCGTCATGTCGGTAGATTCCATAGTTTCTTTCTTGTCGGTCACGTGGTGGAGAATTTCTCCCTGAGTCGTAACTGCGCGCTGGACCGTTGCGTCTAAAGATATTCTGTCTCCCCTGATAATATTTATTTTGGTTCCTATATTGTCTGTTTCTCTGATTGTCTCTGTGATAGTCATTACTGCGAAGAGGTGATCTTTCCCTGTAATTATTACTACTCTGCCAACGGTTGTCATACGGGTGGTGTCTGTTTTGGTCACGATTTACGTTGTAAGAATAGCCTTGTTGTGTCCATTTATTTCTGTCATCGCGGAATTGCGACGGATGTGACCTGTAATTGTTGTGTTCCTGTTTTCGCGTTCCGCAATTGTCAGTGTCAATTTCCAGTTCTTGTAAGAGCCCCTGAAAAGCTTCAATGTCGTCTTTGCAACGTCCTGCCAAAATAATATGCCGTAAGTGTTCAGGTAATTTGATTAAGCAAATGCGGATGAGTTCTGAGGGGCTGTATGGGTTTGACAGGTACGGATTCTTGTGCAACATGTCTTCAAAATATTTCACAAGACTGGAAAATTCAGATTGTTCGAAATGTTTCATCATTATGATGCCATGTTTTACTCGGCCTTGTGTGGCTTGAGACCAATATGCTGAGAGGAAGGCATGGTAAAATTCTCCTTCACTGTGGCAATCGTGAATGACCGATCGCATTCTTACAGCTGGTTCATTCTCTAAGTAGCCACACATAAATTCTAATCTGTGTTCTAATGACCAGTTGGGAGGAAAGCAATGAGAGAATTGATGGAGCCACGCTTGTGGATGAATGTCGTTGGCAGAATTCTTAAACGTTTTGAATTTACGTGTAGTAATGAACAGCTTATAGTCAAAATCATCGTGTCGGCGAGTAGCATATCGGTCATTGTTACGTCGTGTCGGCTGTTCCATCTCAAAATTCGGTGCACCTTGCCAATTTCTTTCATAATTTCCGAAATGCCCTGGGTTATTATTTTGTGGCTTTTCCGTATTTCTAAGTTCCTCTTCCCGTGTTGGAGCGCGAGTGTCCTCTGAAATATGAAATTTTTGTATTACTTGTGCCAACTGACCTTGTACTTCCCGGATTTCTCTTTTGTATTGCGTATTAATTTGATTCTGATTTTGTTTGAATTTCTTAATTTGTTCATACTCTTCTGTATCAGTGAAGGCTACGGGTCTTGTGTCATTCAGATCATCATCTACCTTTGTAGATAAGTTAGTGACCTGATCCGAAAGTTCAGCTACTTTCTCCGATAGTGAACACATTTCTTCAGTGTGTTTTTCTGAACCAAGTTTCAGAGTGTCCATTTGTGTTGAAATCGAATCTACTGTGTCCTTTAAGTTTTCCTGAGTTTTTGCAAGTTGCGTAACTGAATCGGTAGATGCAACTGAGTCAATTTTAGCCCACAAGGTCTCAAGATTTTCATGAACAATGGTTTGCAGTTCTTTTATGGCTGCTTCGTGATTCTGTAATGCATTTTCATGCCGCGAAAAAATAGGTTGAAAATGCTCACAAATTTGTGTTTTTACGTCATTACAGACTTTTTGACATTTCGATTCAATGTTATGTAACTCAGTAGTTAACTCGGCAGTGCATTTGCACCGGCAACATTCACATTTTGACAAGCAGAAAATGTGTCTTGACGTATTTGAGAAAACGGTGAGGACGCAAAACCTGAATCTACAGTATTTGCAAGATTGTGTCCTGTCATTTCGGATTTCTGAGGCGAGCTGTTGCCGACCGATCGATCGATAATGCTTCCCTGTTCACTAATTGTTTCACTGTCTACGCCATTGTTTGCCGCCCGCTCCATTTCCATATGCACAATTACCAAATTACTACTTCAAATGTCTGTTAATTCACTACACAGTGGTGCTGATAAGCTACGCACGTCGTCACTATTATTTCTCAGTTTACTTGGTAGCCTAGTATTACGTTTTTCACATGCCATTATTGTCACAATATTTCACACGATAACACAGAAAAGCACAATTTGAAGAGCAAAAATAAGAGAACACATTAACATAGCACTGAAAATAATATGTAGTTAATTGCAAGCGCAGCTGCGAAATACTTGGTGCAAATCTACATGCATACCACAACTGTTTTACTGTACAACAATGAAAGACTGCAACTACAAAGGAGATATTCTCTACAATTACGCACTAGCAATAAACAATAGCTACACTAATTACACAAACTACAAGAAAAAAATCAGAAGATTCCTGTGAGGTCTCCTCGGCTAAGGGTCGACATATGAAACGTCCCCTTAGAACAATTATACAAGACTGTGCTTAAACTGAGACACAATATTTTTTTTAGCGTAACGCAATCTGACTTTCAGAAATCCCTACAAAGGAATGGCCCTGACTAACATTAACCTGTACCTTTCACAAATCACTTAGCTCACAAAAATCTTCGTTACTCAAGCTACTGCAATACAGCGAGCGCCACTACTGCCAGCTAAATAAAAAAAATGGTTCAAATGGCTCTGAGCACTATGTGACTTAACTTCTGAGGTCATCAGTCGCCTAGAACTTAGAACTAATTAAACCTAACTAACCTAAGGAAATCACACACATCCATGCCCGAGGCAGGATTCGAACCTGTGACCGTAGCGGTCACGCAGTTCCAGACTGAAGCGCCTTTAACCGCACGGCCACACCGGCAGCGCTAAATAAAAGATTCAAACTACAGAAGGCACTAACTACTAGTAGGCATAGTTAGCAAATGAAAGATTTTAATAGAGAACAAACAATGTATTTACCTTAATAGTCATATAAAGTCATAATATATACAGCAGTTCATGACATCCATTTTTACAAATTTCAAAACTCCGCCATTTCTCTCCCCACATCCACCACTGCTGGCGGCTCACCTCCAACTGCGCAACGCTACGCGCTGTTAACATCCAGCTGCCCAACACTACAATGGGAGACAACAATGCTAACTAGCCACAGACTGCACACAGCACAGCCAGTGATTTTCATACAGAGCGCTACGTAACGTTGCCAATAAGAAAATATAAACAGCATACTTACACATTGAAAATGGCATCTTTAATACTGTAATACCTCCAAAACTGTTTTACAGATGTTGATTCATCAGATGAGAGCAAACTTTCGATAAATATTTTTCTATAATGACGTTTCAGGTTATCGATGATTCCCTGATCCATGGGCTGTAAGAGGTGCATTCAAGTTCTAAGGCCTCCGAATTTTTTTCTCCGGACTGGAAAGAGATAGAAACATGCGCATTGTTTTAAAATGAGGCCGCGTTCATTGTCAATACGTCCCAGAAATGGCAGCACTGTACGGCAGATGGACTTTTACCGCCAGCGGCGAGAATGAGAACTGTTTTAAATACTTAAAATGGCGACGTTTTCCTTACTTGAACAGCGTGAAATCATTCGTTTTCTGAATTTGCGTGGTGTGAAACCAATTGAAATTCATCGACAGTTGAAGGAGACAGGTGGTGATGGAGTTATGGATGTATCGAAAGTGCGTTCATGGGTGCGACAGTTTAATGAAGGCAGAACATCATGTGACAACAAACTGAAACAACCTCGGGCTCGCACAAGCCGGTCTGACGACATGATCGAGAAAGTGGAGAGAATTGTTTTGGGGGATCGCCGAATGACTGTTGAACACATCGCCTCCAGAGTTGGCATTTCTGTGGGTTCTGTGCACACAGTCCTGCATGACGACCTGAAAATGCGAAAAGTATCATCCAGGTGGGTGCCACGAATGCTGACGGACGACCACAGGGCTGCCCGTGTGGCATGTTGCCAAGCAATGTTGACGCGCAACGACAGCATGAATTGGACTTTCTTTTCGTCGGTTGTGACACTGGATGAGACGTGGATGCCATTTTTCAATCCAGAAACAAAGCGCCAGTCAGCTCAATGGAAGCACACAGATTCACCGCCACCAAAAAAATTTCGGGTAACCGCCAGTGCTGAAAAAATGATGGTGTTCATGTTCTGGGACAGCGAGGGCGTAATCCTTACCCATTGCGTTCCAAAGGGCACTACGGTAACAGGTGCATCCTACGAAAAAGTTTTGAAGAACAAATTCCTTCCTGCACTGCAACAAGAACGTCCGGGAAGGGCTGCGCGTGTGCTGTTTCACCAAGACAACGCACCCACACATCGAGCTAACGTTACGCAACAGTTTCTTCGTGATAACAACTTTGAAGTGATTCCTCATGCTCCCTACTCACCTGACCTGGCTCCTAGTGACTTTTGGCTTCTTCCAACAATGAAAGACACTCTCCGTGGCCGCACATTCACCAGCTGTGCTGCTATTGCCTCAGCGATTTTCCAGTGGTCAAAACAGACTCCTAAAGAAGCCTTCGCCGCTGTCATGGAATCATTGCGACAGCGTTGTGAAAAATGTGTACGTCTGCAGGGCGATTACGTCGAGAAGTAACGCCAGTTTCATCGATTTCGGGTGAGTAGTTAATTAGAAAAAAAATCGGAGGCCTTAGAACTTGAATGCACCTCGTATAAGTGAAGTTGTGTTTGCTGGAAGGAAGAGACATGTTATGTTGCCTTCATCACTTTTCACTTCACAAGTAGGGTGCGTTGGGGCATTGTCTAATAGCAATAGCGCTTTCTGTGGCAACTTTTTTCAGCCAAATGTGCTCTAACTTGAGGTACAAATTGTTTGTGAAACCAGTCAGAAAAAATTGATTGATCCATCCAAGCACTCTTCTGGGCGTAGTATTGTGCAGGGAGAGCATTCAAATTCAAATTCTGGAATGCACGGGGTTTTCTTGATTTCCCAATCACAAGTAGGGGTAGCCTATGATTACCGGTCGCATTTGCGCAAACCATAGCAGTGATGCGATCTTTTTGTACTTTGAAACCTGGAGCAGCTTTTTCAGAGAGTGATGCTAATGTATTTTGTGGTAAAGTCTTCCAATGAAGCCCAGTTTCATCACAATTGTAAACTTGCTCCCTACAAGATTCAATTCAGCCATTTTTTCTTTAAATTGTTCTCGGAACTCAGCAATTACAGAGCTATCCACGCTGAGTTTTTCTCCACTGATATCAAGTTGGCGAATGCCGTGACGAGATTTAAACTTGTCGAGCCATGCGATACTTGCTTTAAAAGACGACTCACCATCAAGTTTGTTGTTCATTTCAACAGCCTTGGCCATTATTATAGGCCCTGAAAGTGGAATCCCCTGACTTCTTGCTTGTCTAAACCATCGGTACATTGCAGTGCCCAGTTCATCATATTTTGCAGGTTTCATTGTCTTTCTTGCTCGCACATCTCCATCCATGCTCTGCATTGTTGACACATGTTGTTCCATTTTATCAGCATCACGTTATCGTTAACTGTTGTTCTTCCAATACCATAAATCAGCGCTGCACTTGTCGCAGTTTCGCCCTTTCTTAAGCGTTTTATAATTTCAAGTTTTTGATTAAGTCCTAAAACAACTCGTTTACGTTTTTCAGACATTTTATCAAGTCACTGTATCACACTTACCTGCACTAAATACGGTAGTGTAAAATATTAGTTAATAAAGCTTATTCAAGTAGAAAACATGTAACACGGCACAGCCCGCTAGATACACTGCGACAACTACAGTCTTCTCGCCACAACTGGAAACCGATCCAGTGGTGATTGTTGACTCACAAGTGAGACAAAGACAAGAAAAGGGGAAGATATGTTAGCACGTCAACTGAAGGTCATATTTTATGTACCATTCTACGGCGGGCGGTACATTCACTTCCCACTAAAATGAGTAAATAAACAAAGCGAACGCGTCACTGCACCTTAGAGCATTCTGTTATTACAGTATTATTATGCTGTTACAGCAGTGACGGTTAACAGAAACTGACGGTTTAAAGAGTGACGGTTAATCGAGTTTTTACTGTATTAACAAAGCCATTAAAGACTGGTCTCTGGCTCTACCATGATATCTGAGCGGGGAAATATCGACGTACGAGTATGGGGTAATGTCGACAGTGTGTAGATACTTACCCATGCTCTAAAGTTCAGAAAAAAGTTGTTTACACTTAAGTAAGGTCTTATACCTAACTTCGGACGGACAAGACAAGAAAAAGAAAATCAGAGAGGGCTAAATGCACTGAAGCAACCATAAAAAAGGCATCAAGTTCAGTTAAGTTAAGGCGAGCACTAAACAGCATATCAAAGAAGCTGAACATACTGAAAATTACACTTTTTGTTAGATTAAAATCAAATTGAGACCATAAACCTTCCTTGGGAAAGACGATCTGTTTTTGTTTCCGAACAAGTGCAAGAATTAGTCAGACATGTGACTACAATGACACAATTATTATATGGCATTTCCCTCGTTGAGATGCGGCGAACTGCCTATGACCTTGCTGAAAAACTAAACCTTAAACAGCGGGAGAAGACTGGGACTTTTGTTTTAAAAAGAAAAATCCTAAAATAAGCTTAGAAAAATCGACACCAGCAAGTATCAACAGAGTTATAGGTTCCATCCAGTAAAGCTGAAGTTTTTCTTTTTATTTTTTTCAAGTAGAACACCATTTTCGAAAAACATGCTATGAGTTACATATTACGAGAAAAAATGGTTGCTTTCCTAGAACAGGAATTTTATTCTGTTTGTATTTCAAACCTTTGGTATTACTATGTAAGGGTATCGATATTACTCAGGTACTCAGGACAATACCGACTGATTGCAGATCTGAGAAAATTTTTATAATAGCTCTGGAGGTATTCAACGTTTTTCGATTTTTCTGGTACGGATACATGTTTTACATTCCTGGGTCACAGAGGATGCCATGATTTTTTCCAGGGAAGTTACAGAATCCAAAACAACACGAAAAATCTCTTAAGACGTTGATATTCATCCAGTCTCTCCTAAATATGCTTGAAAAATCGAAGTGAAAAAGGATACAATATAAATGTATATTTGAAATGTTCATTCAAAATTAAATGCATAGTGAATCTGGACATGTTTCGTAATACGTAACGAATCTGCGTTTCTACAAAAAAAATTAAAAAAAAATGTACCTTTAAATTTTACGTTTCCTCTTGAACTCAAGAGAGCGTGTTACGTTTAACAAAACGTTTTTTCATTACATTGATAATACTGACGCCTGAAATAAAGTTCGGTATACGAAAGTAAAAGAAAACATTACCTCTGTGTTCAGCTTTTTTACTGCGAATTTATCCTGCAGAAAGCCCATGCTGCTGAAGGCAAAACATGACGATTTGTAGACTTAATCAAGAGCGCCCCTAGTTTTGATTGTTTTTCTTTGTCGTTTGCTGCGAAAAGATGTCAATAGAGGCTCCTTTATCTTTTTTACATCCACTTTCTAACAGTTAGTTATTTCCCTCCAAGACTAATCTGTTTAATTTGTTTTTATAGTTGCAGTTCGTAGTGTCACATAAACATCCCTGTTTACGATAAAACTCTGTCAGCTTTAATATATTCCATTCCATAGTCCATTATTTTTAAACAAAGTAAATACACAACCGTTTAACAGAGACGGGAAATCGCTACTGAACCAACGAACATTCGGCCCTGCATCCTCACCAGAAGAGGGATTCCAAGGCCAACCCACCGCCAACGCTTTGACGATATTGCAGGCAGACCAAACGGAACCGCAACTTCAGGACATCAGCTTGGTTGTCAACGATTTGCCGCCCGTACCACTAAGCAAATCTCGGCTAATGAAGCGATTAGTTGTTCACTGGCGTTCGTTGGCCTAGTGCTGTATCCATTTTTTTTTCTTAGTTCATGAAAACATGACTTACCTAATTTATTTGTCCTCTCTGCGATAATGTATTGGGATAAATAAAACATTTTTTATTTTCTGGGACATTTCATTCGATACACCTAGAACGGCGGAAGGGGTTAATTTGTCACAGATGTAATTTGTATCCTGAATATATAGAAACGAACAATGAAGTGGCATTACTCAGCAATCATGCAGAGTGGCTGCTAACTGTTGCTTCTTGGCACGTGCTCATTCCAATCTGCCACAGTTGGTATCATGTCACCCAGAAAGATGTTTTCAAACATGTCTTTTCAGTGTGAACTTTCTGATGAAGAAATATTACGTCTCTCATAGAATTTCGACATTGAATTCGAAACTTAATTTACTGATGAGGATGAGAACTTTGTGGAAGACGCAAGTGCAAATAAAGATGAAGACATTGTGAACAAGGAGGGTTTAGTGGAGGCGGATTCAGATACTGATATACGTCAGTCCTCGCCTTATCAATTACAGGAGGCCCAGCTGAATGCCTCAACGAAGGTGGTCATTATGGGTGGAACCGAGTGGTAACTTGTGGAAGCTTGTCAGTATTTCATCTTCAGGAAGAAGGTAGGACATAGACGTACTAAAGGAAATATGTAGTACTATTACTTACGCCTGCCAACGAGTAGACGACTCAGTCATCTGAGCTGTCTGTCTTATTTTTGATGAAGCAATGGTAAGTCTTACGGCGAAATACAGAGCCTCGAATTTTCGAACAGTACTAAAAATAGAGACATTACCGTGTCACTAAGGAACTGAGAAAATGATTCCTACTCGTCATGCACGCTCAGGGAGTCATTTGTAAAAAAAACCTCCTTTCATTAAGGATGTTATGCCAAGGTGCTGATTTCAATAGCGTCTTATATTTTCGATGAGAAACCAAGCCGAGATGAACGCATGCCAGCCAACAAATTCATTCAATTTGAGGAACGTTAATAGAAAACAGTATTCGCCCTGCAGAAAACATAATGATAGATTTGAAACTATTACCAAGCAAAACAAGATACAGATTCACTCGGTTCAACAACAAACCTGACAAATATAGTCTCACATTCAGTATTGCTAACGATGTAGAAACAGAGCATATATGTAATGCTCTCTCGTATCTCACTTGCGATTTGGTATTTAATGGGGCGTGCAAACCCCAGACAGTGCAGTAGCGTAACATGAGTACTGCAAAGCATGTCAGAGGTCGTAATGGTATTCTTGATAAGTTAGCAGTTGCATTGCTTATCCATTGGTACATTAGATCGGTGCGTAAGTTTGTAGCCTTTTTTGTGTTACATAAAATGGTATTCTGGTTGCTCTGGGTTTATTTATCGATAGGCATTATTAGTAGTTCATTGTTGCTATTTGAGTTTACATATTGTCATTTCGTCATTTGGAGATAGTGAGTGGATCTGTGGATGCTAGAAAATGGAGTTCCAAGTGGAGAAATCGGAACACTTCTGACATATCTTCTGTTTGATTTCAACAGAGAAGTGACAGCAATGAAAGCAGCCACAAACATTTGCGCCATGTATGGGGATAATGCTATTGAACAGTGCATGGCAAGAAAACGGTTTCCTCGTTTTAAGGTGTATCGTTTTGACGTTAATGACCTTCTATGTTCAGACAGACCTTTGGGGTTTAATGAAGATTGTCCAAACACATTAATTCAAATTGATCCACATCCGTGTACTCAAAAACTAGCAAATGTGATGAACTGTGATCATTCCACCACCTTGCAACATTTATAAGCAATGGGGAAGTTTCAAAAATCGGGTGTATGGATACCCCATGCTACAAGCCAACATCACAGAAGCAGATGGGTGGTCATATGCGTATCTCTGCTTGCTCGTGGACAGTTGGCTCATGAACAACACCGACCATTCCTATCTTTTATCGTTACTGATGGTGAGAGGTGGCGTCTTTTACTAACATAAGGGAAAAAAGGAATAGTTGAGCCCAAACAAAACAGTAAGTCCCTGTACAAAGACCTGAGTGCAAAACACAGAAGATAATATTATGCATCTGGTCGAACAGTGACAATATGGTGTACCACAAATTACTTCCCTGAGGTGTAGCGAACGCTGCTGACTTTTATTGTCAAAAACTGAGACGTCTTGCTGACTCAGTCCTAGAACAACGACCAGGAAGACTGCGTGAAGTGATCGCGCTCCATGATGACGCTCGTCCGAGTTCTGCTAGACTGACAAAAAATGCTATACAGGAGTTGGGTTGGGAAGTCGTCCCTAACTCACTTTATTCGCTTGATCTCGTGCCCTCAGATCTTCACGTTTTCTGCACTCTGTCGAACGAGCTTCAAGGAACTTCCTTTCCGAATGAACATGCACTCCGAACATGGCTCAACGAGTTCTTCACTTCAACACCACATGATTTCTACAGTCGTGGAATCGAAATGATGCCTCAGCGTTGGCAGTCTGTTGTAACTATTGAAACAGAAAACATTATTTGTTACTGACGTCTCTGTTATGTGTATCTGTTGTATTTATTAAACTTAAGGAAAAACGGTACGAACTTAAGCATCAACCTAATAATTACTCTTGATCTGGGAAGGAGCTGAGAAGGCGGCTAGCTCTTGGTGATCTACTAGGCGAGACCTTAAAGAACACGAATTAGCGTATGCTGCAAATCAAGGTCTGGCAGGACATCATTCTTCTGATAGAATTTTAACTGAAAGGACCAAGCAAATAGGTCGAAGTAGTGTCATAGGCATGGGACAATGTACTGCAGTATTCACAGTTGGATATTAAATTTTAATTGGGAGCAGGGGTAAATGTCTAAAGCATGCATAAGGCATCTTGTGAGACTATTCCATTCCTAATTCAAACAGCTGTGGGGCTTCTGGCTTTTGGTTCTTTAGCAGGATGAGCGGCGGCCATAGCCAAACTGTAAAGAATGCACAAAATGCAGAGGAAAATTGCAGGACACTATAAGGCATAATAAGATGATGGACGCCATCACTGTTGGGGAAGGACTATATTTACAACCGTACAGGAGAGAACGTGGTCTGTTTACAAAAAACAGTCCCCTAGCTTTACTAACAGAAAGACCATGTGAAAAAGCTGATCTGTTTAAATTCCTCGAAAAACTCAAATTCCTGACATTTCACGGGGTGTTTATGTGAAATACGTTACCAAAGGCGACGTGGAAGTTTAAAGAATGTGGGATAGTAAGTACAGAGGTTGCAGGAGTATCTGAAACTCACTGGGTCACATAAGCTAAAAAGAAAAGAAGGAAAAATCAGAACAGAATGACGCCTACTACTTTGAATCATACAGGGATTTACTTCGCCAACAACACGACTTTATGACTTTGACTCGCAGCTCTCATAACGGATTTTGTTGAATGCTGTTATTATCTCTCCGTGAAACCCACGGCTTCACCCAAGTACGTTTCATTTTTATGTGGTTCTCTTCCAAATATAAACACAATGCGTTTGTGGTACACGCAACTGTAGAACAAAGTAAAAGTCTTCGTCGGCCATTTGGAACGAATTTTGACGAAGTATTCGATGACAGTGTAATACCCTTTTTTTCACCATGTCAAAGATTTTTGTCAAAGAAATATGCCTATTTAATCAAATTTCTTTGGCAAAGAAATCTGACTGTGGAATACCGTTCTTAAACAAATCACATCATACACTGGCGATAATCCTGCGAGATGGTTACTCACTGAGCTCGAAAAACGTGCACTAAGTGTTGATCAAATTTATCGCTTAACATTCCTGAGACCAAATTGCGCGAGAATTATACCTTATACGAACAGGCATTTGATTGTCGTATTTGTGGGCTGCAGTGGGATAGAAATGCGGAAACGACAAATAGAGACCATTTTCATGAAATAAAAGAGCTGTGTGGGGCAGCACACAGCGCATGCAACTTAAAATAATACCTACCACGACAAATACTGTTTTCTTTCACAGTTTAAGCAGGTATAATGCTCACTTCCTTGTTGAGCACTTAGGTGATCTCCTGCTTGATAACGTCGAAAAATCCATTTCATTCTCCAAAGTAATAAAGCTCCACTTCCTGGATTCCCTACATTTTATGCACGCACCTCTTTGGAATTCAGGAAGGCTGTGAGGGACACACGTGTATTCAGGGGATTCTTTGATGACACTGATCATCATTTAATCTGCAGTGAAATTGGGATTGTGAGGCCGAAAGCGCAGGAGGTCAGGTCCATATGTAGGAGGATAAGAGTGGAGAAACTTCAGGATAAGGAAGTCAGGCACAAGTACATAACAGCGATCTCAGAAAGGTACCAGTTAGTTGAATGTAGTCAATTACAGTCATTGGAAAAGGAATGGACAAGGTACAGGGACACAGTACTAGAAGTGGCTAAAGAATGTCTTGGAACAGTAGTGTGTAAAAGTAGGATGAAGCAAACAGCTTGGTGGAATGATACAGTCAAGGCAGCCTGTAAAAGCAAAAAGAAGGCGTATCAAAAATGGCTACATACTAGAACCCAGGTAGACAGAGAAAGTTATGTTGAAGAAAGAAACAAAGCCAAACAGATAATTGCAGCATCCAAGAAGAAATCTTGGGAAGACTTTGGAAACAGTTGGAGACTATGGGTCAAGCTGCTGGAAAACCATTCTGGAGTGTAATTAGCAGTCTTCGAAAGGGAGGTAAGAAGGAAATGCCAAGTATTTTGGACAGGTCAGGAAAACTGCTGGTGAATCCTGTGGATGCTTTGGGCAGATGGAGGGAATATTTTGAAGAGTTGCTCAATGTAGGTGAAAATGCGATCAGTAATGTTTCAGATTTCGAGGTAGAATGGGATAGGAATTATGATGGAAATAGGATCACATTTGAGGAAGTGGAGAAAATGGTCAATAGATTGCAGTGCAATAAAGCGGCTGGGGTGGATGAAATTAAGTCGGCACTCATCAAATACAGTGGAATGTCAGGTCTTAAATGGCTGCACAGGATAATTGAAACGGCCTGGGAGTCGGGACAGGTTCCATCAGACTGGACAAAAGCAGTAATCACACCAATCTTTAAACATGGAAACAGAAAAGATTGTAACAACTACAGAGGTATCTCTTTAATCAGCGTTGTGGGTAAAATCTTCTCAGGTATTGTTGAAAGGAAAGTGCGAGTATTAGTTGAGGACCAATTGGATGGAAATAAGTGTGGGTTTAGGCCTCTTAGAGGTTGTCAGGACCAGATCTTTAGCTTACGG
The DNA here is from genome assembly GCF_023864275.1 of Schistocerca cancellata. Classification (NCBI taxonomy): domain Eukaryota; kingdom Metazoa; phylum Arthropoda; class Insecta; order Orthoptera; family Acrididae; genus Schistocerca; species Schistocerca cancellata. Next base: position 246,739,223 of record NC_064627.1, read on the forward strand.
CAAATAATGGAGAAGTGTTATGAGTGGAACAGGGAATTGTATCTATGCTTTGTAGATCTAGAAAAGGCATATGACCGGGTTCCTAGGAGGAAGTTATTGCCCGTTCTACGAGATTATGGAATAGGAGGCAAACTTTTGCAAGCATTTAAAGTTCCTTACATGGATAGTCAGGCAGCAGTTAGAGTTGACGGTAAGTTGAGTTCATGGTTCAGAGTAGTTTCAGGGGTAAGACAAGGCTGCAACCTGTCTCCACTGTTGTTCATATTATTTATGGATCATATGTTGAAAACAATAGACTGGCTGGGTGAGATTAAGATATGTGAACACAAAATAAGCAGTCTTGCATATGCGGATGACTTAGTTGTGATGGCAGATTCGATTGAAAGTTTGCAAAGTAATATTTCAGAGCTAGATCAGAAATGTAAGGACTATGGTATGAAGATTAGCATCTCCAAAACGAAAGTAATGTCAGTGTCAGTGGGAAAGAAATATAAACGGATTGAGTGCCAAATAGGAGGAACAAAGTTAGAACAGGTGGACGGTTTCAAGTACTTAGGATGCATATTCTTACAGGATGGCAACATAGTGAAAGAACTGGAAGCGAGGTGTAGCAAGGCTAATGCAGTGAGCGCTCAGCTACGATCTACTCTCTTCTGCAAGAAGGAAGTCAGTACCAAGACTAAGTTATCTGTGCACCGTTCAATCTTTCGATCAACTTTGTTGTATGGGAGCGAAAGCTGGGTGGATTCAGGTTACCTTATCAACAAGGTTGAGGTTACGGATATGAAAGTAGCTAGGATGATGGCAGGTACTAGTAGATGGGAACAATGGCAGGAGGGTGTCCACAATGAGGAAATCAAAGAAAAACTGGGAATGAACTCTATAGATGTAGCAGTCAGGTCGAACATGCTTAGATGGTGGGGTCATGTTACACGCATGGGAGAAGTAAGGTTACCCAAGAGACTCATGGATTCAGCAGTAGAGGGTAGGAGGAGTCGCGGCAGACCGAGGAGAAGGTACCTGGATTCGGTTAAGAATGATTTTGAAGTAATAGGTTTAACATCAGAAGAGGCACCAATGTTAGCACTGAATAGGGGATCATGGAGGAATTGTATAAGGGGGGCTATGCTCCAGACTGAACGCTGAAAGGCATAATCAGTCTTAAATGATGATGATGATGATGATGACCTCTTTGGAAACTTGCTGAGACAATTGATCAGGAGGACATGTACATCACTTTAACTGCACATCTCAATGACGCTAAGTTTCAGCTTGTGACGCAGAAAGGGGTCTTATCCTACAAATACCCGGATTTGAAGGACAGACTCAACAAAACACATTGCCCGGCATAGCCTCATTCACTAATAAACTTACAGGTACTGCCAGATCCGGTGTAAGGATGCGTGGTGAATGTTTGGCAGGAGATCCGCATCCCCACTTTAGGGGAATATGTCAGTCTGTATTTTGACACCTACATACGCCTGCTCACAGATATTTTCGCGGAACTCCGGAATGCACGCGTGGCTCATACAATCTGGACCCCGCATCTTATTGTACCACACCAGGGCTTTCGTGGGATGCAGTGTTCAGAAGGTCACATGGCAGCAACGGACTATTGACTTTTCGTGACATGCTGCTGTTTTTCGAACGAGGGATTCATGATGGACTTTGCTAGTGTTTGCATAGGCATGCTAAGACGAATAATCCACGAATGAACAAGGAGGAGCACAAATCATATGACGATTTGAGTTATATCCTGTACTAAGATGTAAGGCACCTATGCAGGTGAACCATAGAGCAATCTGTGCCGATTGAGTGTTCTGATGTCCGTCCAAAAAGGAAATCACCAGACTGGATAAGTTCCAAGATGTGGCTGCAGATTCTGGTGTGGATACGTTGTGAAGGCTGACATAGCATATTCTGTCCTTTTGCATGACCCGCGGCCGTGCCGCAGTGGATAAACCGGTTCCTGTGAGGTCACCGAAGTTAAGTGCTGTCGGGCGTGGTCGGCACTTGGATGGGTGTCCATCCAGGCTGCCATGCGCTGTTGCCATTTTCTGGGGTGCACTCAGCCTCGTGATGCCAATTGAGGAACTACTCGACCGAATAGTAGGGCCTTCGGTCAAGAATACCATCTTACGACCGGGAGAGCGGTGTGCTGACCCAACGCCCCTCCTATCCGCATCCTCCACCGAGGATGACACAGCGGTCGGCCTGAAGACAGAGATGCATAACGCACTACAGAAACCTCCAGCTGTGCCTCAGCTTGGGGATGGAGCTTATCAGTCACCTGCACCATCTCCTGCAAACTGTCGCCTGGTTGAGGGAGTACACAGCTGTAAGTACAGAAAAGAGGTCTCTCACAACGTATGATTTCCAAAGATTTCTTAAAAATTACTGAACAGTTAATTTTTAGGAAAATTATGGAAAGATCTAAGAATATGTCGAGAAATTCATTTAGTTTACTATTGGTCTGGGTGCTATGCCTCTAGAGATTACGTCACCAGGTCTAATTTTAAGTGGGTCACTATTTCCATCAAGAATTTGTTGCCCTGGAGATGACTAGCGTTTCAGTGTAGTTCACAAAACCTGTTTATGTAAGTATGAGTACACTGGTCCTTCACCATCTCCATATGTACCTCTTTCACTACGAGTTTGCAAAACCAAACTTTGCCAATCCGAAGTTAGTTTATCAGGCTATATACAATTTTATGTTTTGTGTGAAAGGCTGCAATACATATAAGTTAAGTACAATACTGAAGCTTCTGACATGTCTGGTTATGCAGAAGATAATCCTTATAGTATTACACCTCAAAATAATCGATATGATGAAAGGTGGGGTGAATGGAAAGTTTCTGAGGCTCTGATCGAAAATGTGGAGAGGCCATAAAGATACAAGTAGGTCTACCACCCAAAGACAGGCTAAGTGTGTGCATCATGGAGCTTCAAAGGCTCCAACAATCTAAATTTATAAGGAGTGTCTACTCAAGGGCTTTTGCGGTGCTCAGTCTCAACCTCCGCACTTGGTGCGCCAAGTAGTATTTTTATTGCAAGTCATGAGGTACATACTGTTCTGCAGCTGAAAGTCAGTCTGCCACGTCACGTGACTGTGCTTTTTTTATTATTCATTTGCTGGTAAAAATGAAAGGACAGTGTGGCATTGTTGGCTAGCAGGCCCCATCTGGGGAAATTCGGCCACCAGGTTGCAAGTCTTAGCCGGCGGGAGTGGCCGAGCGGTTAAAGGCGCTACAGTCTGGAACCACGCGACCGCTACGGTCGCAGGTTCGAATCCTGCCTCGGGCATGGATGTGTGTGATGTCCTTAGGTTAGTTAGGTTTAAGTAGTTCTAAGTTCTAGGGGACTGATGACCACAGCAGTTTAGTCCCATAGTGGTCAGAGCCATTTGAACCATTTGCAAGTCTTATTTCACGTGACGCCGCACTGGGCGGCTTGCGTGTCAGTGATGATGGTGAGAGGATGATGAGGACAACACAACACCCAGTCCACGAGTGGATAAAATCTCCAGCCCGACAGGGAATCGAACCCAGGCCTGCTGCATGATAGGCAAACATGTTACCACTTTTTTTTCATTTTTTGTTCGTTGTTGATCGTTGTGTTTGGTCGTTGCGGACGTCACAAGACATCCGTTCAAGTTCTTTTGTTGATCCTTCCACTCAGTTTTTTTTTTTATTACAGAGGCCAACCAGTTCTCTGGCCGAACACGCTGAGTCACCGTGCCGGCGTCCATTATCTGGTAGTTGTAGCAGTCTGCCTCTTTTTCCCCGTGTACTGTACATATTGCACATAGAAAGAAAACTGTATATTGTGTAAAAAAGTATGTAAATATTCAGTGGAAAACATAATAGTATACATGTAATAACTGTTTGATATATCTCTGTATTTATGTTTTCTTTCAAAGTAAAAAACAATTGTATTCTAACGTAACTTTGAAAAAAAGTTTTGTAAAAGATTACACTTAGTAATAAATCAGTATTTTATTGTATGCCTGTTATTATTTAAGAAGAAAGATCTGATGCTCTCACTACGGGGTATAGGGCATAAATGACGAATTGCTCTAGAGAGAGAAATGAAAGAAGGGAGGAGATGAATATTATTGTTAATAATACACCTGATACTAACTTATCGACGGCTATGTTCCTGTAACAAATCTGTTCTCAAAAAATCCTACGCAAATGGGTTAATTCACGTAACAGAAATAAAAAAGCCGAGTTTCTGTCATTATACACTGTGTCGTGTGGAGCCGACATTTAAAGTTTTTCTCATTTATAGGTGAAATCAGGTATTGCTTTTAACGATGAAACGACTTGTTGTGTTAGTATTACACCTGTAGCAGTACAGTTAACCTACTTTCTATGAAATTCTCGATGCCAGTGCAGTGGTTATCGGTTTTGCGTTCGGCCAGGTGAAAGAGTATCAGTCTGAAACATTGTATTGTTAACTTTTTTTCCTTCCCTGGAGGGTTGCCACGTTAGCGGAATTTCCTCTAAAACTGACGGATTTTACACACTGTAAACGTGTGAAATTTGACGTTTAATGGTCAAACGATTTTTAAGGCATTTTGGATTGTTTGCAATAATATTTTTCTGTTTAATTCAGTGTTTCCATTAAGCAATTACTGTAGAATATATATTTAGTGCGAAAAACCCTAGACTGGCAACGATAGGGCTACAGCTAACTCTTACCATTAAATTATGATGAGACTGCAATTTAACTTCCCTTCTTCCCACACATCCATTCCAATGAAACGTGCACGGTACACAATACCTACGAAACATGACGTCATCTACACATACCAACTTGCCCTTCGAGGAATGTGTTTCTACGCATGATTGTCGTAATACGATGCGGCCGAAATTATAATGCTATTGAAAAATAGCAAGCTTATGCTTTTCTCAAGTTTAAATGAGAGCCCACAAGCAAGAAATAACAAATGAATCAGAACAGGCACCTTTCAGTTCTTTGGTTTCCATCTCTGATAAGCTCTTCTAGCTAAGTTATGATCTACATCTACATCTACATCCACACTCCGCAAGCCACCTGACGGTGTGTGGCGGAGGGTACCTTGAGTACCTCTGTCGTTTCTCCCTTCTATTCCAGTCTCGTATTGTTCGTGCAATTCAGCAAGAAAACAATCCTTCCCAGTCTTAGTACTTTGCTTTTAGCTGTGCATTTATAAGTTGCCCTGGACCAAAGTTTAGCTCTAGCGTCGGTACAGTGCTTAGTGTTAAATTATTAATCTTAATGGTTAAATTGATAGCAGTGTAATCAGTGACTTTCTTTGCAGTATTGTTAGTTGTGTTGTCAAAATGTCGAAACTGAAGGACAAAAAATACATCCAAAAGTTTAGAAAAGAGTAGCTTAGCAAATAACAATTGAAAGACTGTCGTGTTGAGATCCTCGTCGGTTCTTCCAGTGTGTAATGTCTATTTTGACGGCGCTATTTAAATTCACGTCTGTCGGATTTATTGAATCATTCAAAAAGCATGTAAGAGCTGAAGCACCCTGTCCTTCACAGGGGCGGCTGAAAGTAGTTTCTCATGTAGTAAGGCATTCCAAGTTTCTGTTGCAGATGCCGCTTTTTGAGGCTAACTACTGCGCAGTAAGATCTGTGGATCACCTGTTTTGCAGCCTTTAAAAAAGGTGTTTTAAAGGTGCTGACCACACCTCTCAGATGCGTTTACATAGAAGCCAGTGTAGTGCTGTGATTAAAAACATTCTTTTACTCACATTTAAAGGGCAGTCTGGAAGAAAGTTCAGTATACTTATGTATAAATCTGCGGTCATTAGTGTCAGTAAATCGTTAGCTACGTGCGTGGTATACTTTTCTAGAGCCCAAGATCGCATTATTTCCACATTCTTGGGAATGGTGGAGTTAGAAGAAGCAACGTACTGGCAATAGCCAACGGTCTGAAATCTTTGCTTAATGAGTACAGCCTCAACATTCATTCAATGCGCTGTTTGGAAACTGAAAATGCAGCAGTTATGGTAGGCATCAATAATGGTGTGTATCAGAATTTGAAAAGAGAAGTTCCACATCTTGTCTTAATTCCTCGTGCCTGCCATTCCGTACAGCTGGCGGTATCTTCTGCTGCAGATGAAATCCTGCCCCGGAATTTAGAGTTTTGTTCTCAGAAAAGTATTCTTAGTTTTTCGTCAAATCGCTTATAGAAAGTTTGTCGGTGTAATAAATGACGGAGCTAATCCACTGGAAATAGTTCAGAAGTGTCTATTTTAGAGGCTGTTTCTCCCGCTTTTCTCCATGGCTTAAACTAAAATCCCACTTTGAGATAACAGCGTTTGGTGAGAACTGAAACTAAAGTCCTCCATAATATGTACAATGATGACGTAAACAAAATTCATATTATTTTCTGAAACCTTTGCAAGAATGTCTGCTGGTAAATAAAGCATTTCAGTTAAATTCTGGCCGGCCGGAGTGGCCGAGGGTTCTAGGCGCTTCAGGTTGGAACCGTGCAACCGCTACGGTCGCAAGTTCGAATCCTGCCTCGGGCATGGATGTGTGTGATGTCCTTAGGTTAGTAGGTTTAAGTAGTTCTAAGGTCTAGGGGACTGATGACCTCAGATGTTAAGTCCCATACTGCTCAGAGCCATTTTTTTAAGTTAAATTCTGCAGATCAAGCAGAGCTCCTAAATGATGTTATTTTACTTATCTGTGGGCTTGTAAGCGGAATTGTTGTACCAGGGTATAAAAGTGATCTGTAACAGCAGATGTTCGCAAATATGAGTCGCCGAGGTTATTCTTATCGTGAAGTGGAAGTCCTACTGCAAGGTATGAAAATTTCCCTTAGAATTTCACCTCAGATTGAGAATGCAATAAGCAAGAAAACGTGAACATTTTCTTGTTGCCTTTGCTTCTGGCTGCAACGCTTGCCCCGAAATGTATCCTTAATTGCTTGCGAGTGGTAAAAGAACCAATAACATCGCTGGCTAAGGATATGGGACTTTCGGATAGTACAGTATACGAAAGTGATTTTCAGTGCTCGAAGCTTACTACTGTCTAATGGAAGGAAATAAACAATACTATGGCCTTTTGGAATGACATTAGGACATACAGAGGTGCCAGCGGCTTCAATCCTTTCCAAGAATTACCAGAACTGGCTGTTATGCTTTTGGTTTTAACGTCGTCCAATGCAGATGTGGAAAGGGCCTTTAGGCAACTGAATTTGATAAAAACATCTCTCCAGAACAAACTAACTACTATTATGGTGAACGCCATTATTATAGTAAGAGCTGGTCTTAATCGTGTCACGATTACGAGCTGCCGGAAAATGTTCACCGAGAAATCGGCACCATGAAGCGTACGCCACAGGTATTTCTTGACTCGTTCCAGTATTTGAGCAGTGGACATGCGAGACAAGCTACTGCAGGACGAAAAGGAAAATTAAATATTGTCGCTTGCACTACATAAATGTGCTGAGTGGAATCTAAATTTATTAAACTTCCTTTTAGAAGTAGTAGTAATAGTAATAATAATATGCAATGACGAGGGCAAAAATCTTATTTGTAAGTTATCAGTGCATTAAAATTTCATTTTTAGGAGGGTAAATAATAATAACAAGTATTTAGCGAAATTTTAACTTCAGTTTAACGGAATAAATTTTTCTGTGCTGGCAGCGCTACCGGCAGAAGTGCAGTTCTTCGTGAATTTCTGTAGTTTTTGCATCGGAAGTCATTTAGTTCACTACTTCGACACGAGCAAAGGACAAAATATCAGTTTGACACGAAGGAAGCGTTTAGTTTTCTGACGATTCCTTAACAATACGTGTGGAATGTTTTATTATGTTTTCTTAAGAAACGACAAACGAAACAGTATCAAGATAAGAGTAATATATTAGAGAACGTCTTATAGTGAGTTAGACATTAACAGGCTGACGCCTCAAAATCTTAATCATTCATCGAGTTTTAGATCTGAGGAACAACGTATTTTTTAGAAGATACATATACAGCCTCCATTACCTTTAATTTTGCATCGTTTTTACACAAATAAATACTCTCAAACAGCAGACAATTCGCTTCTGCTTGGAAACGATGTGACATCTAAACTTCAACCTGTAAATTCTTTGGCTGAATCTCGAAAAAATGTGTTCGTAAATTTTATTGTGCTTTTACAACTTAAGATGGCGAACGAAATATTACTTCCTATCATATATCGTTCGATGCAACCAAGCGCTGCACATGATTTCACCACTGTTATAAAGATGTCTTTACTGAAAACACTACAGCTAAGACAAAACTGAACAGTATTTCAGAAGTGGCCTGAAAATGGGTACCGGCGACCGCTACGGTCGCAGGTTCGTATCCTGCCTCGGGCATGGATGTGTGTGATGTCCTTAGGTTAGTTAGGTTTAAGTAGTTCTAAGTTCTAGGGGACTGATGACCTCAGATGTTAAGTCCCATAGTGCTCAGAGCCATTTGAACCATTTTTTTCGGTGCCGGCACTAGTCAGCTGATCGAGTTATTGGTTTCAGTCGGGGTCAACCTGCTATCACCTTGATCCCGGTTTCATGATTCTTGTTCTGTGCATGGAGGTATGACAAGGGGAGTTGTTATTACCACAAACTTGAAGCCGACATCCGCCATGTCAGTTGCCCCAAAAATTAGCATCTAGTAAAGTGTTTTGACCAAGAAGGCCACGTTACTTCATTTACGGATGTACCAGTCGTTCTAATTATAGTCTAAAATGCAAAGAAATCACATCTCATTCGTAAGCGGACTCACTCAAGCGATATTCTCTGTTACGTGCACAAATTTAGGATGCACTGTTTATTTTCACGATAGCAGTTTCATTTCTGCTATTTGACTTTAGATTTCCTATCAGTCCAACTCGGAAATCTCTATGGGTGAACGCTGTGAGAGGAAACCGATGAAACATAGCAGAACGTGTTTTCAGAATTGTCAGGAAAATGATGTAGACCGAGCGTGAGTTTTGTCAGTTAGTATTAAGGAAAATACTGGATTACGACAGAAGAAAACGAATCACTCGTCTGCTAATGTTTTGCGGCATCTAACATGACGGTGTCGGCTTCAAAGCAAATCTCTAGCGTCATTTCCCCTTATTATGGTTCTGTGACACGTTCTACATTCTTGAGGATCTCCTCACTATGGATCTGGAGAATGAGAAGTACATGTAATATGAGCCAGGATTTACGTTAGTAGCTAGGTAACACATGACATTCAAAAGTGACACAACTTCCGGAAGACGAAAAGCTAATTTCAAAAATAGTTTTTGGCTGTGGTGTTTACATGTGAGAACTGAACAGTTCAAATATTGATTTTCCGACCGTTAAATGTTTCACACAATGTCCTGGAAATTAGCTCTTCCAGTTTCCGATTTACTCGGCACGGTAGCTGTTTCTTTTCAGTTAAATATAAGGTTTGAGTAAATTCTTCATCATTTCTATATTCCTCTTCTCTTTCACTACCCAACAATTCACACAGTCCAGACCAGTCGACATTTCAGAAGCAGGTAGGCACCTGACAACCAAAGTATGTTTCAAAAAAGGTTGAGCGTTTCCGTAGGATAGAAAAAGTATTTTGTAAATGGATTTTCAAATTGATATTTTCAAAATCGATATTCAGAATCGATTACAAGATCGATTCTAAATCGATTATTTTCAATATCGATGTTCTGCTATAGCATGCAGTATTCTTTCTTAGCTGAAGACCCCCGAAAACGATCAAACAATTTGTCAAATTTTGCTATGTTTGCCAAATATATGACTGTAAAGTGATGTGCTGTTTGACGTGTTTGTCAAACAAACAGCACGTTCGACGTGTTTGCCAGAAATTTTGACTGACCGGAAATTTGTCAAGATGGCGGACATTTTTGCGTCGATGGTTCGCCGCATATTTTAGTGAAAAATATAGTTTTATTACAATCATCTCACCGTACTGTGAGTTTCCACAACTATGAAAACTACAATCAAGGATAAAAACAAAACAGCACTGGCAGTTATCAAAATGGTAGAACTGTCGCATCTTTCCAAGCCATATATTCCACAGGACGAGGTTAAGAAGAAAATAATTGTGCTTCTTTTTCGGCATGAGGATGAAGTAACTCTAAATAAGATATTAGAAGTTTCACTGCGCATCAGCAGGAAGTTGATGTAATCATCAGGTTGTGAGTGTAACATTACCTTTAACAGGTTTTCATGTGTATATTTCTCTGTCATTCCCTGGACTAGGACCATGTTTTCTTCTTCAGTGTCCGCTCCAATTTTAAGGCCCCTTTTATAGAGTTGGGGCCCCTCCACGCCGGCACCAACGTGGTGACCATACCAAAAGTTCTACTGTCATTTCCGTCATCATGTTAGTTATCTAATAGGTGGATCACAGGATGTTGAGCTGTGATGTTATCCGTGCGTCTGGGTAAGACTACGCATTAACATGGTCCATCAGGTGATAGATAGTGGACGAAACGCGAATGAGGGTAGCAATTTGAAGAGCAGAGGGAAAAAAGTGGCACGGCTCGTGCCGTGGGAAAGAAAAACCTCTGCGACAGTGTGATGAGTAGTAAGAGCAGTAGTGGCTTACTAGATGCGATAGTTCATGCAAGGTTGGATTCGTTAGTATGGGTATCATGCATCATTACCGTGGCAGGCGATGGCGATGTATCCGAGTTTGCTGCAGCTGCTGCATTCCTGAAACAATCAGGATCATTATATAGTATTGGGGATCAGCCATAGATCATCTCACTGTGTGTGAGGTGTGTGGAGCTTGTCTGCATATAGTGTACGGTCCTGTACACGACCAAACAATTTGTCAAGCTTTGTTATATTTGCCAAATATTTGATTGTGTACGGTGCTGAATGAGGTGTTTTTCAAGTACAGATAGTGTCTGATGTGTTTTCGAGAAATTTTGATTGACGGAAGTTTGACAACACGGAGGACGGTTTTGTGTCGATGTTTCACCACACATGTTTATTCAAAAACAGTTTTATTGCAATGTATCTCACTGTGTCGTGAGAATCCATAAGTATGGATACTACTACCAAAGATAAAAACAAAATAGCCCTGGCAGTTAACAAAATAGTAGCGCTGAGGCATGTTTCCCAGACATAGTACTACGCAGGCAGAGGTTAAGAACAAAATCAGTATTCTACGCACAACATATATCGGGAGTGCAATAAAGTAAAAAAATCGAAGTTCTCCCCCAGTCTTCTACACAAGATGTGGGCTATCTGTTCCCACGTTGTGATATTTTAATGAACTGTCACCACGGGACCAAGTACAAGAGAATCCATTTTCGGGTACTTGTCTTCTTTTCAGTGTGATGGCGAAGTAATTCTAAATGAGTTTTTAGTAACTTGTTCTGTTTCACTGTCTATTCGCAGGAATTTGATGTAATTACCAGGATCCGTGTGTAACAAATCCTTTAACAGATTTTCATGTGTATATTTCTCTCATTTTAAACCATTCCCTGGACTAGCGTTTTGTTTTCTTCTTCTTTAAACATAGTGCCAGAGTCGCACTTATAAATGCTTTATCTGTATTTGTAGCCATTGCCACTAGAGTCAAAATGCAACGTACACGAGAAAGGCTGCTTCAGGAGTAAGGTTACAGTGGCAAACTTCATTGACACGTGTACGCCTTGGTTCAACACGTCCGTGGCGAATGTGACACAAGTTTACTCTTTAAGAGGGCCTTAACGAGTTCCTTCCGCCTCTCTCTATCCATTTCCTCCCCCCCCCCCCTCCTCTGTCCAACTACTCCGCCCACTCTCTCTGTTCACTCCTCCCCCCTCCCCCCCCCACCTGCTGTCCCTCTCTCTACCCGTCTTCTCCTCCCCCTTCTCTATGTCCAACATATCCTCCCTCCTCTTCCTCCTCCCTGTCCATCTCCCTCTCTTCCCGCTCCCTGCCCATCTCCTCCTCGTCCCTTTCACTGTCCATTTCCTCCCACCGCTCTCTCTCTTCGTCTCCTCCTCACCCTGTCTGTATCCATCTCCCTACTTCCTCTCTCAATCTGTCCACTTCCTTCTCACCTCTTCTCTCTTCACGTTATCACTCCCATCTCAATAGCTGGCTGGTGGTTCTTACCCCGACAGTAGTTCTTCCCAGTGTGCCAAATTTGGCTGAAATCGGTCCAGGAGTTCAGGATGAGATTTTTGCCCATTGCTTTGCCGATATACTTATATGATAAATACATTCCACATGTATTTAACACGTTTCACATGCATTCGTACAAATATTTCACTCGTATCTCTAGCGAATTTCGCCCTGTACTTTAATTTTCAAATGGCTCATTGTTTATGACGGCGTATGTCCTGAACTATGTCAAGTACAATGATATAATCTTGCAGGTACATCGAATGGTGTACGTGGATATTGTCTGAAAAATGAGTTGTGAACGGATCAAGATTCAGGAAGGAATACGGAAAGGCTGCATATTAACAATTTACTTATTCTCTCTGTATACAGAGCACAACATGACGTCGTACATGATGCCACAGTTTCGCATGCATCTCAATGTTTGACGTCACATCTCCTGAACTATACGTCGTACAATGATATATTATTTTAGATACGTTCACCGGCATATGAGGATACCGTCTGCCATATATGTTGTGATTACAGCTAATAGTAAAGAAGTAATAAGATAAAACGTCACTCATGACGCGGCTGTTTTTCACGCATCTCAGTGATTACGTCATATCTTTTGCACTATGTGTCGCACAGTGATATAGTACTGCTGGTATATTCATTGTTATATGTAAATACTTTCTGCAAAATATGTCGCGATTACAGTAAGCAGCAAAGAAGTAATAAATTAAAACGTCTTGATTCATAGCGCAGTTTTACTGCACGAACAGCGAAAATGTAGCAAGCGGTAAAGTTTTTTTTTTCCTTTCATCATCCTGTGGGGACTGTCAGTGAGAAGATGTTTCGTAAAGCTTTGAAATTATGTGTAAAGTTCGTTGCTCGTTACTACGTGCCCTCATCCTGAAACAGCAGATGAATAAAGAATGGGTAGTCGCCCGTTGTGGGCTACACTTCTTTTCCACCCCCCCTCCTCCTCCAGCCCTCCTTTGATAGGTAAGTATATATAGGGTAGCCTATGTGTTAATTTAGGGTATAAGATATCTCTGTTCCAAATTTCATCCAAATCTATCCAGCTGTTTCGACATAAAGGAGCAACAAACATACTAACACACACACACAAACTTTCGCATTTATATTAAACTGACGGAAAAAATAACAACACCAAAAAAATAATTAACGTAGAGTAATGAAATTTTGGGAATATATTTGTCTAGGTAACATATGTAAGTGATTAGCATTGCAAGATCACATGTTAATGTAAGGGCGAGATAAACCATTGCAAATATGAAATGCTGGTACATTAATAACCGCTGAAACCGCCAGCATGTTGAATGCAAACATGCAAACATGCAAACGTGCATGCGTTGTTCTTTACAGGTGCCGGATCTCGGTTACATGAAGTTGTGTATGTTGCGCTTGGTCAGTCAATACAGGGACGGTTATTCCTGTTTGTGGGTGACGCTGGAGTTGTCGGCCGATAATGTCCCACGATAATGTCCCATATGTACTCCACTGGAGACAGATCTGTGATCGAGTAGGCCAAGGCCATATGTCGACATTCTGTAGAGCATGTTGAGATACAACAGCGGTGTGTGGTAGAGCGTGATGCTGTTGGAAAACGCTCTGGAATGCTCTTCATGAGCCGGCCGCGGTGGTCTAGCGGTTCTGGCGCTGCAGTCCGGAACCGCGGGACTGCTACGGTCGCAGGTTCGAATCCTGCCTCGGGCATGGGTGTGTGTGATGTCCTTAGGTTAGTTAGGTTTAAGTAGTTTTAAGTTCTAGGGGACTTATGACCTAAGATGTTGAGTCCCATAGTGCTCAGAGCCATTTTTTGCTCTTCATGACTGGCAGCACAACAGGTCGAATCATCAGATTGACATACAAATTTATAATCAGGGTGCCTGAGATAGCCACGAGGGTGCTCCTGCTGTCTTACGAAATCGTTCCCCGACCATAAATCCATTGTGTCTAGTACGCAAATGGGTCGGTTGCAGGCCCTCAACTACGCTCCTTCTAAAAATCCCACGGCCATCACTGGCACCGGAGCGGAATCAGCGCTCATCAGAAAACACAACAGACCTCCATCCTGCCCTCTACCGAGCTCTCGCTTGATACCACTGAAGTCGCAAATGGCGGTGGTTTGACGTCCATAGAACGCACGCTACTGGGCGTCTTGCTCGGAGCTGTCCTTCAAGCAGCCGATTTGTAACAGGTCGCTGTGTCACTGTGGTGCAAACGGCTGCTCAAATTGCTGCTGCAGACGCAGTACGTAAATAACCTCCATGAATTCAATGTATCTGGCTTTCAGATATCAAAACGTATTGGCAAAGTTACCACAGAGAACTTCCACAATCCACGAAGGACAGTATATCTGCTTTTGCCTGGAGACGGCATTTCTCACCGTGCAACGACACAGATCTCGTAATATTCTGTCTCCATGTTTCTAGCAGTGAGTTTCTTACTCGGCAGTGTTAGCGAGTCACGAATTATTTATGTGTCAAGTCCTGCTTATTTATTTAATTCTATTTGTGGTACATATATACAAGCAGAAAGTATTCGTGTGTTAATTTACAATGCCTCTACAATACCAACAGAAATTTCGCAAAGATTGGTTGAAAAATCCTTTATTTAAAGACTGGTTAACAGAGATTCCCGGGGAGAATGTTAAGGCAAAGTGTAAATTTTGTGAACCCGTTTTTCACGCCAAACACAGTGACCTTGTGCAGCACTCCAAAATAAAACAAAAAAACAAAAAAAGCTTTTCGTCGTCCGGCATCAAGTTCGTCGTCAGGGAAGTTGCTCGAATTTGTTACATGAACTAAAGAAACCTAACAAACGGCAGAACAATCTGAAGCTCCTCGGGCCTTTTTTGTAACACGTCGTTCATCAATACACAGTATTGATGACCTCAGTGAATTTTGCCGAAATAGGTTTCACCAGAGACTAACTGCAGCAGGAATTAAAATACATATATGGAAGTTTGTCTTGGTCCTCATTTTTAAATGCTTTTGTTGTAGGATATTGGGTGTGGACTTTCTGGTATTCTGATTAATGAATTTAATGACATCAGTGTCAACAAAATGCTGGGAATTGCTATCGTGTTTTTTAATCGTCGTAAAATGGGTTGGATTTCTACTTTTTTGTCCCTGTCTGAGCTACAAAACTGTGACGCCCAGTGTATCAGTGCATGTACGCTGCAAACATTACGTGGCAAGGGCTAAATGTAAAGAACATGAAAGAATTGATGATGATAACGCTAGTGTGACGGCAGGGTTTAACTGTGCAGTTTGTGCCATATTGCGAAATGAATGTCGCAGTCTCTTCATGATTCGACGAGTATATCATTATTTACAGGCAGTGATTTAGTCAGCTTTAGGATATTTACCGATGAATTTAAATTTTCTCGTGAAAGAAACTTATAATTGGTTTGCCCATTCTGCAGTACATCGCTGCATGTACAATTAAAACACCCAGTTTGCCGCACTAAATGATGGATACGAGTCAACACAACTTGTTAAGTTGTCACTGTAAATGGTTTTCGATTAAAAATGTAGTTGTTCGAATTGTGGAACACTAGAGTGAACTCTCTTTTATATTTGGTAGGGCGAGGTCGAAAGAGATGAATTATGCTGCCTCTCTCCTGCATTGCATGCGCCTAGATAACAAATATTACATATCTCATTTTCCTTCTTTCTTCTACCGAAGTGCAAACGCTTATTACATTCTAAACTTTTGGAAGGCGTAAAAGTTTCAGTGGAGCGTATTGCAACGAAATTCGTTCTCTTAATATGTAGGAAGGACTTCTTGACAGAATCTTGAGAGCTACGAACATTGCGCAAAACTATAGACCTATATCTCTGACGTCGATCTGTTGTAGAATTTTAGATCATGTTTTTTTGCTCGAGTATCATGTCGTTTTTGGAAACCCAGAATCTACTATGTAGGAATCAACATGGATTCCGGAAACAGCGATTCTACACAGAATACGCGAAAGAACTTGGCCCCCTTCTAACAGTCGTGTACCGCAAGTCTCTAGAGGAACGGAAGGTTCCAAATGATTGCAAAAGACCACAGGTAGTCCCAGTTTTCAAGAAGG